>NC_084830.1:12937185-13259990 GCF_033115175.1 Lepus europaeus | reverse complement strand
GGAGTCACAAGCAGCAGCTTACTCCACAGTGCCACAACACCTGCCCTCCCTTACCTGTGTTTGGAAGGGGAACAGGTAGACTCAAATCAAGACTGACATCCCAGAGGAGGATCTGAAGTGCTTCTCTCCCTTCTAATAACTGTGAACTAGCATCCATAGGCCAAGTGTGCAGGGGGCAAGTGGAGCACAGAACGAGTGACATTTGTTTCCAGCACTTTGTTAGAATGCTGCACACATTTTTCACTCATCCATCACTGTGATGTGAATGCTGCACTCCATCTCCCAAAATGATACTATTTTCTGCCTGACCCTAAATTGTTCTCAGGAATTCATGGTGAACATTAAAGGATAAGTGTCCCCTTAGTGAGACCCCTATAAAGACAAAGACAGGCCACAGCTTCAAAGACTTGATCTCAAGCTGTGGGATCTTCAGATTGTTACCTCTTCATCTCACAGTTGGAAAAAGTAATAATGAGGCATTGACACTGTTAACAAAATACAGAAATAATATTCTTAAATGTCTGGAATGTGGTAGGCAATGGTAGAAGCTACAGCTGGGATTTAAGTTCACCATGGGACCGGCAGTGCTTTTCTCAGGAAGCAGCCATGGATCTACCTAAGGACTCAGATGTAAAAATAGAAAATATCCTGAGTGAGTGAATGGGGAAAAAAATACCAGCTGTGAACTAAAAGATTTGCTTACAGATACCACTGAACCATTCCAATAACCCAATATAAGCATACTACATTTTTCCCAGAAAAATAATGTGGAGCTTCGAGAAATCAATCAAAATGTTCAAATTCATCATCTGTAAATGACAGAACTTAAATTCAGAATCCTTAATCTCAAACTCATTGACCCCCACTCCATGTACATCTCAACCAGGAAGCCTGCTCACAATGTATGAATGGATGGTCCGTATTTTTAAAATAACACTAGAGATACTGGAAAATTAGACCCTGCCCCTATCTTTGCCACAAACTAGCTATGCAGTCCCTCAATTCCTCTTGATCTCAGCCTCCCCTTTTCTGAAATGAAGCAGTGAGCCTATAAGATTTTTAAGGCCATTTTCAGCTCTAACATTTTATGATGATTCTTTCCTCCAAAGAATTCCACTGGCAATGCAGAGTAAAGACATAGCACATATGTACAAAACGTACTCCGTTTATATTAAATTCCACATTCCTGCAGGGGTATGTAATGTCTGTTGCCCTTCAGTCGACTCCATACTCCAATGTTTGTTTACAATCATCAGAGCATGGACAGCTATTTTTAAACCTGGCTTTTCATGTAAGAAGGTTAAAACTCAAACTGAATTTGATTTGTTGGAGAATTCAAATCCTCAGGATTATGGCAGGAAAAAAGAGAAATGTAAGTCACTTTAATTACCCTTTGACTCTTCTCTCCCCACTCCCACCCTCATAATTCCACTAACAAAGAAACCATTGGTTAAGCTGACTGTATCCAGGGCAGAAAAGCCTTTACATTGGTGGCTGATGACCAAAGGTCTTTGGGTTGTTTACTTTACATTTTTGTTGAAAACAACAGGAAGTAATGTTTCAGGAGGCAGCTGGCTTGGAAGGCAGCAAATCCAGGGATTTGCACAGCTGGCTGAAGCGAAACATCTAGTAGTCTTATTCAACTGACTTTTTATCTGTCATGCTCTACTTTAAAGAATACAGTCTTTGAAATCAGACAGATGCCAGCCCACCACTTAGTGATCGGACAGAAAGCCTGGTACCTAGGAGGAATATCACCCCTGCTTCCTTCTGTCACTAACACAGGTTTGTTTAGCTTTGTTTTTAATTTGGGACCCATCCATAGACCCCATTATAGAACATAAGCTCTCTGAGAGCTAGGATTGCTTGCTTGTTTCACTTGGTTTTCTCCATTTCATTGGAGCATGGAAGAGCATTTCACTCCTAGTAGTCCCAATAAATATTAGATGATTTACTGAGGGTTTACATTCCCAGAGCATTTTATAGAGGGGTTTGAGAAGTGTTTTTACAAAGCTATTTTTTAAGATAGAGGAAGCAAATGTATCTAGAGGGCTTCGTTGGTAGGGGGCAGGAGAGTGGTTTTCAAATATTTTAAAATCTATTACAATGATCATTGTACAATCCTGTGAATATACTAGAAACCACTGAGTTCTACACTTTAAACAAGGGAATTGTATAGCACATCAATTGCATCTCTATAAAGCTATTTTAAAGAAACATTTTAACCCCTCCAAACTGCACATGTTCATGAACACCCATATTTGGACTGGAAATTGAAGCCAGTGGTTCTAATAAATCATGGAACCACTGGTAACCAAAAGAATTAGGGAGAAAGGGCTAGGAATGAGGAGAAGGTATCTTGCATCTCACTCAGGAAAGAAGTGCTTTCCCTGTTTTCTAATTAAGACATTTTCTTTCCCTCCCTGCAGTTACAGTCCTCTCAAGACAAGTGTGATAAGTACAATGAATGTGGGAAGAGTAGCCAGTGAGAATCCAAGCCTTCCCCTTACACAGTGACTTACCCCATACAACCCCAGGACAAGCTGTCAGATAAAAACCTCTTAGCCTCCAGCATGGCTTCTGAGTTCACATGTTTTCAAGATTGCCAGAAATTCCTAAGTCCTCATTATCTGGCCAACTCTATCATATCAGAAATCATATGCATCATATAAGGCATACACAGTCTGCAGGCATGCTTTAAAATAACTTATTCATGGGCTCAACACATATTTACTGTCTAGCATTCACTAGTCATGGGACTGAGTACTAAAGACTGTAAGATAAAACTTCAGGCTGAGAGTTCACACTTATTAAGCATGCCCTGTACTTTATAAGTATCCATCTAGTAATTATTCTAACAACCACTTCAGGTAAAAGCTAATGTCATCATCAACTCCATTTGACAGATGAAAAAACTGAGGCATAGCAGAGTCAAGAAATTTGCTTAAGGTCACACCACCAGGAAGTGAAGGATCTGACATTGCTCTGAATTGGCTCCAGAGCCTGTGCTGTGAACATCTACTCTCATTGCCTCCATATCAAAAAGACAAGTCCACTCAGGGAGCAAAGAGGTATAATGCAGCATGATGAGTGTCCTATTTGAAAAAGAGCTCACATATTAACCAAATCTGAATTTTAGAATGCAAGGAAACAATGGAGGTAATTTTCTCTATGGGGCCCAGAGTAAGGCAATGACTTTTTCAATCTCTCCCAGTTCAGTAGCTGCTTTGGTTTAAATAGAATATGGCTCCAAAATTCATGCAGACATTTAAAGCTTAAACCCAAAAGTCATAAACTGATGGTACTAAGAGAGTGAAAAACTAAATCCAATTATGGTGTTTGGAAGATGGACATAGTTGGAGGTTATTAGGTCAATGGTCCAAGCCTTCGCAAGGTAGTTCTCCTGAGAGGGTTGGTTACAAAAGCGAAAGAGATAGACTTCTGCTTCTTGGCCTGTCCTATGGCCTGCGTGTGATCCTTCCTCCACACATTACCAACGCTATCCCCAGCAAAACCAATGGGCCTCACCTGATTGTGGACTGGCAACTTCCAAAACTGAGAGCCAAAATGAACTTCCTTGCTTCATATGTAGCTTTTCTTAGGCATGCAGTTGTAGCAGCTGTCTAATACCATAGCTGTCTAATTTTATCCCATATCTCTAAAGTCCCAATACAATTCTCTCATTCATTCATTCATTCAAAAATATTTGTGCCAAGCTCTTTGCTTTATTTTTCCTATATCCTCCTGTATGGACCAATTAGGAACAGTGAGAAATTGTTTTATATGACATAAAAATCAGACTGAGTTTTGTACTTAATTGTGCAAGGATCATATTGCCCAAAGACAACTTTACACAAGCATTAAGTCACTCTTAAGAGGCATGAGAGTGAGGAAAACAGGGGCAGAGGGAGAGAGGAGAGCTAACTACCACTTAATTGTTCCACATGCTGTGATGATTTATCCTCACCATTTCAAGCCACCTCCTAAACAACTGTATTGGATGGCAATACCTAGCAATGAAGCAGACTCAAAATAATTTAAAATTTGGGCAACGTTACAAGTCTAATCTTAGAAAAAAAATCTATATCTGAATCCTGATTTTTCTGATTTTAAGACCAAAATTGTTTTCACTTCCATGCTGATTTCCAAGTAGAGTAACTTATGAAGTCAGGTAGATGTTTGAATATTGTGGAATTTTTTGCTTTTGAATCATTAATCATTAAGGAAATTATAGTTAGGTTCAAAGTTCCACAAAGGCAGTAAGGCAGATGCAATGACCTTTCTCCATCCACAGCTTACCTGACACAAATATAAATTGTCATTTTCAAGCTCTCTGTTGTTTTTTCTTAGGCAAGTAGGTTTAAAATGTCTTCTTCAGCACAGCCAGCTGCCATGGAGATTTGAAAACAGATGACCTGGCCAAGAGATCTTATCAAAAGATCTTTAATGAAGGTTCCTTTCTTGAATGCCAAGCATAGGAGGTGAGTATAAAGTGGGCATTTCCAAATGTTAAAGAAAGCCACAGACATCCCAAGGCACTTAGATTTCTCAATCAGTCCCTTCTTTGTCAATGCCAAAGGTCACCCTGCAAAAAGTACCTGATGACAGACACTATTTTTCAGTGACTGAGGGCTTTTGCAGACACATATTTTCCTCATCTCCTTTCCAAAGAATTTTCTTAAGTTAATGGTTAACATATTTCTTCTTAAATCATATACAAAATGGTGAAATTACATTATCTTCAAAATGTTTGTCACGATTGCAACTTACAGTGGGGGCCTACATCTGGTACAGAAGTCTAGATGCCATTTGGCCTGCCTGCATCCTACATTATAATGCCTAAGTTTGAGTCCCAATTATGCTTCTGATTCCAGCTTCCCACTGTTGCACACTCTGTGAGGGCAGCAGATGATGTTCAAGTACTTGGAACCTTTCTACCCACTCTGGAGACTCAAATTGAGTTCCAAGATCCTGGCTTTGCCCTGGTCCAGACCCAGCTGTTGCAGACATTTGGAGAGTGTATCAGTGGATATAAGATCTCTGTGTGTGTGTGTGTGTCTTTCTGCCTTTCAAAAAAGATGACTACAGATAAATTTTTTAAAATGCTTTAAAACTTGTGGTGGATTATTTATTTGGTTTAAAGTCTGCTATTAATTAGGTCTGTGGTTGTCTAACTTTTCTGTAGGTTGGCAGCACTGGGGAGTTTCAAAAAGATCTCCCTGCCTTTGTGCCATTCCCACAAATTGTGACTGAAATGGTCTAGGGGTGGCCTGGTCTCTAGAAATTGTTAAAGACCCCCCAGATCATTCTAATGTGCAGGAGAGTTTATGAACATCATTAAATATTAGTCTCATCATTAATTAATTCAGCAACCCTTGGGAGAGAGGAGTTTCACCTTCCCTAACCAACCTAGACTTACTTCCTTTGTAATTCCTCAAAGCTTCAGAAGGAAGAGAGAGAGAACAATGAAGCATTACTGAGCTACCATTTGGGGTGAAGCACAACTTAATGATCAATTCTGGGTATGAGGGGGACCTATGCTAAAGGGGACTCTTTGAAAAATTCCATCTGTGTACAGTGCATGGCTGGAGGAAAGACTGGTTTTTCCAGTTTTGTGACCATAAAGTCTCAAGTCAAAAGTGAAATCATGCAGGAGGCAAGATGTGTAAAAGCAAGGTATAAGGCAAGGTGCTAATGGGCTCTGCTGTGTGAATTGGTAGGAACCCACACAGAACGGGATGGCACAACTGAGCCTCAGTAAAAATCAGTGATTAAATATCCTGGGATGGGTGAAGCTGAAAGGAGCTTGGGTGTTCATTAAGGATCTGGCACTGATGAGACAGATGGGCTAATCTTACCAGTGAGTGTCAGAGCCTTTGGTTGGTGGGCAATTGTAGATATGTGGGGTGGCAGTTAAACTTGGGGCACTCAGGAACTGCCTTTCTTTTAGGCTTTCATCTCAGACCAAGGGTGAGGCTGGCCACTCCTGGTTGGTAAGTTATTTTCTTTTCTGTCCTCTGCTCATTCCATCTGGACAAGTGGATATTTGGATTCAGGGATTTTCATGAAGATTGATCCTTCCTCTATAGACTGAAACTATTATCCTTATCTTCATATTTGAATTTAGTGTATGAGTAGTGGCATGGATAGATAGTAGGAGTAGCAGCATCCACATTAGTTTCAGTTAGAAGTCATCTACTTCATTTCAGCTTTCACCAGAGAATCCTTCACTGAGGGCCATCAATCACTTATTCAGCTTTATTCAGGAATATATCATTGGTGTTTATTCCTTATGTAGAAGCTTGTGGGTGAAGTGGTGATTGCTTGGCATGATTTTGGAATAATTGAGTCATTGACCATCATAGGACTGAAATCTTACTCTTCTTTTTTTTTTTTTTTATTTGACAGGTAGAGTTATAGACAGTGAGAGAGAGACAGAGAGGTCTTCCTTCCACTGGTTCACTCCCCAAATGGCCGCTACGGCCAGCGCTGCGCCGAGCCGAAGCCAGGAGCCAGGTGCTTCTTCCTGGTCTCCCATGTGGGTGCAGGAGCCCAAACATTGGGCCATCCTCCACTGCCCTCCCAGGCCACAGCAGAGAGCTGGACTGGAAGAGGAGCAACTAGGACTAGAACCCAGTGCCCATATGGGATGCCGGCGCCACAGGCGGAGGATTAACCAAGTGAGCCATGGCGCCAGCCCTGAAATCTTACTCTTAAACTACATTGCAAAATGAAATAGTATCTACTGTTTTTCCAGGTGTTGTGATGGATGGCAATGACTTCATAAGAACCAGGCAGAGTTATTTCCCTTAATAAAATTACAAAGTAATGGAGAACAAAGACACATAAATAGATAATCAGAATATGGGATTTGCTTGTTCTTTTAGAAGAGAGCACAAGAGTTTGTGGAAACACAAAAAGGATGTTGGTATTACTAGAAGAATTAGATGTGATATTGCTATCAAAGATACATTTGAACTGAATTGTGAAAGATGAATTCAAACAATAGCTACACTGTTAGAACATTCTAGAAAATATAAAGTGCTTCCAGATCCACCATCTTAGAATGTTAGCTTTATATAAGGACTTTTCAATCTTATTCACCAAAGTATTTTTGTAATACTGAATCCATTATCAATTTTGATTCTTATAACTTCCTATACTTTGAGGGAGACAAAAGAAAGGAAGTACCCAGAAAGAGAAAATAAATGCACAGCAACCACAAATTAACTGTTCACAGTCTCATGGAATTTTGACCTGTAGAGAGAATTTCAGCTAATTTTGCCAATGCTACGTTGGATATGCTAAGGGGAAATGCGACAGTTTGTCCTACATAATACCACACAGTGTTGCACTCGATACCTTAGTAAATTCATCATAGCTTTGTTTGGCCTACGTCTTTGTAGGTATATTTTTTTAAAAGTGAATTAATCATCCACAGTTATATATTAACATAGTTTGTGAGACTGTCAGAATAACAATTGATTAATTTGTAATGAGAAATAACTTTCAAAGAAACTATAATATTCCTTTTCATGACCAGTCTATTTTATTTTTGCCTATTTAGTAAAATACAACTATAAATTATTATCATGGTGATCCAAACATTCAGATCCCCAATATTAGAATATTTTCTCACTTTGTGAAAGCAGAAATCATGATCAGCATACAACTGAGTGAACATGAAATTTTATGTAGAGGAGGTGAGAGATTGCATATTTAACGGAACTCTGTTAAGATAGCCTCATACCTTCTCCTCTCCATTAGAACAGCCGTACTAGTGGGATCAAAATAAACAATACACTTAGCCAAATTACCAAGGGACCCAAGTGAGGAAGCAGAATAACCAAAGGCCTTTAGCTAAGATGCTATCTCCTAGAAAATATTTCCTCTTTGTTTCCAATTTCCATTCAAACAAGTTGCAAGTACATCTTGTAAGATTGGAGGTCATTATATCCCTTTAATGGGACCATGACAACATTATTTGAGAATCCACTATGAGCTAAACACCTTCATTATATCATTTAATACAATCTGTGAATATTTTTTTGTCAGAGGAGTAAACTAGGCTGCAGAGATGTTAAATTATTGCCCCAGGGGTCTGGGGCTGTGGCATGGTAAGCTAAGCATTCATGTCCAGCTGCTCCTCTTCAGAGCCAGCTTTCTGCTATGGTCTGGGAAAGCAGTAGAAGATGGCCCCAGTGCTTGGGCCTCTGCACCTGAGTGGGAGACCCAGAAGAAGCTCCTGACTTCAGATCAACTCAGCTCCAGCCATTTGGCCTTTGAGGGAGTGAACCAGCAGATGGAAGACCTCTCTCTCTCTCTCTCTCTCTGTATCTCTCAAATAAATAAATAAAATATTTTAAAAAACAATGCCCCAATGAATATAGCATTAGATGGTAAAATGAAAATTGTATCTGAGTCATTGGAAATCCATTCAAGACGTCTATTGGAAGTTCATTTCCAACACCATCCATTTAGGGAGAAAAAAATGCTTATTTGACCAAATCACTAAAAATCTTAGGAAGCTCCGACTGAATGAACCAGACAGTATGTGCTGCAAGACTGAAAAGAATGACATCAGTACAAGACAAGGTGACCATTAAACCAGGAGAGGGACAATACTGAGTTAGGAAACACTTCCTTTCCTCAAGTGTTAAGACACAAAAGGCAAATATGTAGAAGATATGTGAGCCACATTTCTTTCGTCTCACAATCATAGCAAAGCTCCTTTGCATCAAGAGCATGTACAGCCCCTGTATCTTTCGAAACACTGCAATGTACAGCCATTAAGTCACATGTAACATACTAAACAGTATCCATATTCATCATCTCTGTGTTGGATGCTAAATCTACCAAGTAGTAAAGGAGCTCAATGATTTAGTCTCTCTGATAGAGAAAACTGATAAATAAAATAAAGCTGTAATTTGATAAAGTTCATGAGAACTCAATTTAAGTTCAACCTTTATACATATACCCATATGCATATATGTGTGTGTGTCTATTTATATTGATCTATTTATCTATATAGATATATGCATCAAGATGTAGTCAAGCGATTTCAAAATCATTATGTGATGGTCTTTGCAAAGCAGCAGCAGAGCTCTCTTTTCAATGCCCAACCCTATACCTGAGGCTCCACTCTCCCATAAAGCTAACATTATTTCCTAAACATCAACTGCTTTAGATAATTATTAACAAAGTATATCTGCAAGGATCTATTTAATTTGTTTAAAGGGGTGTTTATCTTTATTTCAGCCTCACAAAAACAAGTAGTTCCTGAGAAAAATAAAAAGAGACATTCTTGCCAAATCATGTTCCTGCTATGCCATCAATCCCACAAAGAGGAAAGGAAGTCCAACAGAGGAACTGAACCAGCTCATTCTACCCACTGAATGTCTCAACTTTGAACCTAGGGAAAGAGAAGTAATGTCTCAGCCTCATTTAGTCCTCCATTCTAGGGTGTGAGTCACCCATTGGAATCATGAATGTTCACTCATTCAACACCCAACAAAAATATATGGCTTTGTCTGTGTATATGTTTATTCATATATTTATCAATTCCTTAATTAATTTAGTAATCCTTTTCCAAGAGCCTGCACTTTGCCAGCATTCTGCTAGCATGCTGCACTTTGCAAAGGAAGAAAACACAATTCCTATTCTTATGGATCTCACTGTCCAGCTGAACAGATGATGATATAAAATCAACAATGAACAGATAAATGCAATAGAGTATGAAAAGTCTGGTGATAGATTTATGCTAAAAAGTAGCAAGGGACACCCATGAAAGGGCTCACAGCTCTTGCCAATGCATTCTGTGTGCAGAACATTTTTTAGGGCACTGATGTCTCACCAAACCATGTGACAATTTATTTTCAGGCCCTAGGATCTCAGGGGAAGTGCCATGTCCTCAAGTTTTACAATGCTCTCAGCTTCCAAAACACATCCCTGCTACAGCTCAGGCAATTTGATTCCTCTCTACCCTACTGCTGAGAGCGTTGCTTGGTGCCAATATCAAAACACAGGACTGGCAGGAAAAGAGGAACTCAAAAGTTCAAATTTAAGGAAGAGGTGGGGTTAGCATTGTTTGTATATATTATAACTATTTATCAACTAAAGTACTATTAAAGTCAGTAAGAGAATACAATAAAATCACTGAAGATTAATATTGTAAACCTTGATAGGATTAAAAATCTAACATGGTGCCTTAGAGATACTCTTACTGAGAAAAATGGGTTTCTAAGATTTATAAGGATATTGTCCGACAGAACCCTAAATATAAAGAGCCTGTCTCAAAGAGACATGTAGACATGTTCTTTGTCATAAATAAATATCTTCTTTAAAGAGATCATTCCACCCAGGACTGGAAAAGACACAGAGGATTCAAACATGAAAGAGTTCTTTGGAATCATCTATGAGAATAAAACTATTTCATAGCAAATACAGGCTGTTTCTCATGAAATAAGAAGGATGATTTGTTATACAACAATAAATATTCAAAATGGTGTGCAAAGAAATGTTTTTCAAGAATGTTGACTACATGTCTGTCAGTAAGTTATGGGAGGGGGGAAGCCATTGTAACCCATAAGCTATACTTTGGAAATTTATATTCATTAAATAAAAGTTAAAAAAAAAAAAGAAACTCAAGATAACTCAGCTTTTCATCAATAAGGCTATGGTTAAATAAGTTGCAATACAGAGTAAAGTTCTAGGTGGCTTTATAGAAGATATTTTTGATCTGTATGTTTTGAGATAGATAATATAAGTATAATTTTTAAATTTTATTTTCAAACTTGTACTGGCAGATGCTCTAATGACACAGACACTGTCTGCCCTCAGAACAATACCTAGGTCATGATAGGTGGACAGTGAGTACATCTTCAGTGAATACAGTTATTTATTTAAAGTACTTAATAACCATATATTAAGTTCTTGGTCAATGTTAGCCATGCTTGCTGTTTTTTTCAGAGCATCTCCATCTTAAGAAACTGGCAAAGGAAATGCTACCATATGAGCCACTGCAGCCAGCCGCAGAAAGTGACTATGAAAACTTGCTGCTGAAACATTGGGTTCAGGCAACTTCCTTACTTGAAAAGTTCTTTCTTGGAAGATGGCTCTATTTTAAAGACTTACCTACTCAGCATTGCCACGGAAACTCCATTTCCTCTCTCTGTCCATCCCTGAGACATTTTTAGATGTCAGGCCTCATAGACTTCCCATTTCTCGTCAATTTGTTGCTTAATGAACCAATGTTCTTCTCTCTGTACAAAGAGTGACCAGGACGGTTATATCACTGGCCTCCTACCCTTCACAGCACCTTTGCAACAGAGAAAGTTGCATTCTCTGTGCATCAAGAACGTGGTCAGAGGACTGGCTGAACCTTGAGAAACTGTTCAAGAGTTCCTTTGAAATGGGTGTTTGCTTCTGTATTTTTAGGTACATTGTAGGCTTACGATCAAGCTGCTATTATGTTATGAACATCAAACATTTCTGCGTTTATTCCTCACAACCATCCTGTGAGATGGACAGTAGAATTACTATGCCCTACATCCACATACAAAATCTGAGGCCAAAAGAATGCCAGTTTATGGCAGGCCATGGCTTGAATCCTGGTCCACTCAACTCCAAAGTTCAAACTTTACCCTAGTCTCAGAGTTTATTCTATAATTGCAACTTCACTCCAAAGTCTTCCCCAAGACTGACTATAACGCCCAGCATTTTCTTCCTAGAAATGGCTATAAGGAAAAAGGAAGAAGTGTAAACAGAGGCAGTGAGTGTAACTTGTAACATAGGACAGGAAAAAAAAAAACAGTAGCCTGATTAGGATAGACTTCTGGGAGGAATGTTTTTCAGATTTGACTTACTTGGGACACTAGACTCTTGACTGACATGGTTGTATCAGATTCAGTCTGTGGAGGATAGCGAAAGAGGCAATTAGTTTCCTATCTTGTTGACTGAAATATAAAATAACAGAAACTTTGTAGAATACAATGGTGTGGAATATATTGAAAACCTTATATTATCTGTACCTATTAACCATAGCAAAGAAACTACAATATTAAAAAGATTCTATTATTACTGCTCACTCATCAAATATCAGTTGAGCAGGTTTTATGGAGGCCAATGTATTCTAGAACACCAGAGAAGCAAAGCTGAACAAGAGAAGCCATGACACCATGCTCATGGAAATTAATTTCTAGATAAAGATAGCAAATGCAAAGTGTAACATATAATAATATAAACTATTGACAGGTTCTAGAAAGAAAATTAGAACAAGAATTCAAATCAAAAAACAGGAGTTCAGATAAGGCATCATGAAGAGGCTAATATTTAACAATGAAATCAATGGCATGAAGACGCAGCTTGATTGTGTATTATCCGGGTGCAGACAGTTCCCCCAAAGGGGACAGTAAGTGAAGAAAACTAGAGGTATGAGCCAAGCTTGATGCTTTTGAGGAAAAGCAAGAGGATGGTGGGCAGAGAGGCACTGATGAAAGCAGAGGTGAGGGACCGGTACTGTGATGTAGCGGGTAAAGCCACCACCTGCAGTGCTGGCATCCCAGATGGGCCCCCGTTCAAGTCCTGGCTGCTCCACTTCCAATCCAGCTCTCTGCTGCAGCCTGGGAAAGCAGTAGAAGATGGCCAAAGTCCTTGGGCCCCTGCACCGGCATGGGAGACACCGAGGGGGCTCCTGGCTCCAGCAGCTGTGGCCAGTTGGGGAGTGGAGCAGCAGTGGAAGACCTCTCTCTGTGTCTTTCTGTTTCTCCTCCTCTCTCTATGTAACTCTGACTTTCGGATAAATAAATCTTTTTAAAAAAAGGAAGCAGAGGTGAGTCTTCACTTACTTACTGAGGTGTATAATTGGAAACTAGTGAAATGTCCAATAAGCAAGGCCTGGATATGTAAGATAAGTAAATGATCAAATATCTACTTTGGAGGCAAGGTGTGGTCACAGACTAGCCAAATGACAGTCCAAATTCTAATTCTGCTATATGCTACCTGTGCGACCTGGGAATATACTTAGCCTATTTGTTCCTCTATTGCCCCCAATAGTAAATAAAGACAAGCACCCTCCCTCCCCGCCTCACATTGTAGAGGGATACAAGAAAAGCAGGTTTCACAGTTCCTGGAAATCTATGATCTAATGATAAAAATGTCGAGGAAGTGGTGAAGATGATGATGATGATGTTTCAATACTTACAGGATGGGGCTGGCGCCATGGCTCACTTGGTTAATACTCTGCCTGTGGCACCAGCATCCCATATGGGCGCCAGTTCCAGCCCCAGCCACTCCTCTTCCAGTCCAGCTCTCTGCTGTGGCCCAGAAGAGCAGTGGAGGATGGCCCAAGGGCTTGGGCCCCTGAACCCTCATGGGAGATCAGGAGGAAGGACCTGGCTCCTGGCTTTAGATCGACGTAGCTCCGTCCGTTACGGCTTTTTGGGGAGTGAACCAACTGAAGGAAGACCTCTCTCTCTGTCTCTCTCTCTCTCACTGTCTATAACTCTACCTGTCAAATAAATAAATAAAAAATCTTTAAAAAAATACTTACAGTAAAATTTTCTTGGTCTTTATGAAAGCAACAAGATTGTACTATATTCTGCATGAATAAATCCCTTCAGTGAAATGAAGATGTGTGCTCTTTACTGTATTTTACCTAAATAGAGTGTATACAACATACTACGGGCAATATATTGGTATACCAATATTATTTTATTAATAGAGAACTGGGCTAATTTTAATCAAGAATTTAAAAATCTTTTTCATCCAAACTTGGAACAGATTGTTCTTTCTTTGGTTCCTGCTGATCAGACTCTGATTTTGGAACTTGACTTATCCCAAAGGAATTTAGGATACATCCAAATAGTTATTTTTAGCCAAGTAAAATCTATTTCTGCTATCCAGAAATGTGACATGATGTATTTGCGTTGTTTTATGCCATCATGTTTGTGGCCATTCACTGCAGCAGCAATAGGAAAGTAGCAGGGTTCCAGATTGCTATATTTTCACCCCTACAGCTCCATCCCAGGCACATTCATACTGGGGACTCCATATTGCTCTGACCTCACACAGGACCCAGGACCAAATGAGAGTTTATACCTTGATCTAGGAGTACTAAACTGTTCAGGCTCCTGGAATAGCCACATTGAGCTTATCACAAATGTCGTGGATGTTGGCCACCTTTGCATTAGAAGCCAATGTGAAGGAAGCACACCCTTGGGGAGAGAGAGAAATGCGCCATGTGCGGAGGAAGGAATCTACACTCAAATCATGATGTAATGTTTAGAGGCCTTTTATTCTCCTTACACATATGAGAAACAAGTCCACTTATGAAGTACCAGTGTGCGAGAGAGAAATTACAGAAGGGAGTATTAGGTAGGAAGTTAGAAATTAGCCTATGTGTGTATGAGAGGGGCCTGCAGGAGCTTACTTTAGAAGCAGCCCAGCATCTGCACTTCAAAGTACTACCCAGACCCTGATAGCCTTCCAGGTGGTCCCAGCCCTTCCTCCAAGGAGAATCCTCTCTCCTCAGGACCAGATGGGTTACCTGGCCTGATAACATGGAGCAATGGTGGGCTCCCCAGTCTGGTAACACCGGTGGTAAACCTGGGGAGGAATTTTCCTAATTTATACTCAGCAAACTCTTTGTCCTGGAGAAGGGGGAAAGGGAGAGAGAGATAGACTGCAGGAAGACTCCCTTAAAAACTGGGGGTCTGAACAAAGACCATGCGTTCAGCTCTCTGCTGAGCTGCCCACCTGGCCTGCCAGGTATATTCTCTCCATTAAACCTTGTCACCTCACTCTCCCCTACTCTGAGTGGCTGGGCACTCACTTTCTCTCTGTCCTTTCCATTCTGATGAATTCCCTGTCACCAACAAATCTTGCTGTCTCATGCCCGGATTCTCTCTTGCATGAAGGCAAGAACTCCACCACTCATCTCCGCTAACAGAAGGACCTAAGGCAATGAGGAATGGGAAGAAGCACCCAGCAAGAGCCTGGAGATGAGGCCAGCCCTTAGAAATTAGAAGATAATGCACTAGAAAAGAAATGTTTATCCTTATACCTTCAGTTCCTGTATTTTTAAAGTTATTTTAGGGTAAAAAAATTAAACTATACGTTCTGAAGAAAAGTATTTACATTAATATAGGGAGCAAGTGTTACTAGCCTCACTACATAAAAAGCAGGCAGAAATCAAGGTAAACACTGAGAGTTCAATAGTTAGATACAAAAATTGACACAATCTTTGTATAAAGATCATTCTAGTTCACCAATAATGAAAAATATACACAAACTCTTTGGCAATCAGAGAAATGCAAATTTATATTACAGTGAGTTTTATTTTTCTGTTAAATGAACAAGGAAGTGATATAAGAGACATACATGGCTGTTAGAAGTAATATTGAGGGTTCACTATTTGTTAGATGCCATCACACTGTCTTCAAATATGCTGTCGTGTTTTAGCTCCATATTTACATTGATCTTAGCTACTATTATGAACCTCAGGTCAGGAAAAAGAGAAAAAAATGCTTGAGGTCTGAGGGTTTTAAATAATTTATTTATTAAAAGTCATACAACCTTTAAGATGGCTAACACTATTACAGAACAAATTGGAAGTATGTACAACAGCTTTCAAGTATAAATGACATTTGACCCATTAATTCTAATTTTGATCATTATATTTCAAAGACATAAAAAGTGAACCAAAATGTTCATTAAGGAGCAACTTATAGAAGTGTTTAGAAATAGAATATTTAAAATAAATTAATAGTCATTCAGTCAACTTTATTCAGTTTTCAAAATATTATTAGCAATTTTTATTAATATGGGAAATTTCTTCCATTATAAATTAGGGAGAAAAATTGATGTACATTATAATATCAGCTAGTGTGTCATTTATGTAAAATGCATAGTATTTAATTATGCACTAGTGCCTATTAATGTGAACCTCAGCCTAAAACTCTAATTCTAGAGTCAAACTCTACTACATAAAATTTCTAAAATCTATGATTAAAGAAATAAAATGGACAATAATTGACCCACTTAAGAATGGTTTGCCTTTAGTGGTCAATGTAGATAAGTGTTGAGGATAATTCCATTTTGTTCATTTTTTAAGGTATGAAATATTTTAAATGGCACCATGAACCCATCACTTGATTTTTATCAAACTGATTTTAGTCTATATTTTCCTCTAATACTATAAATTTAGATAATCAATTTAAAATGTATGTATTATTCTATATTTCACTCCATGTCATATTTCTGATCTTTATCTATATTTATATATATATCTGTATTTTCTTTAACTGCTACATAATGATCCATCTGCATCATAATTTATGTATTTATCTTTCCATTGATCAACATTAAACTTTTTTCTATCCCATTGTATTTCAGTTTTCAAATATATAAATACTTAGAATTTATATATTGGTGCATTGGGTATGTACAAAATAATACAATTATTGAATGACAAGGTATAAATATCCTACATTTTACTTCTATCTGTGTTAGGCTATATTAACTATATTTACTCAGAACTGCAGGGACTTTACACATAATATGCCTCTCCTTCTCCTTCTACAGATCATCATTTTGGGCTTCTCATCCTCAAAACATATGACTGAGTTCAGCTTCTTATTCCAAAGAACTGGAAGGTGTTTTGACTTCCAAGGTAGTGTAAGTTCCCAAGGGAGAGGATATGATAGGCCATCCCAGATCAAGCATCTATTTCTTGACCCAGTTAGCTAGGCTACAGAAGTGTGGTACAGCTTCTCATATGGATCCCAAGCTGCTATCATAGTCCACCTTTCATGGTGGGTTGGGAATGGGTAACAGAAGTCATCCCTACAAGGACACCAACAAAAACCGTCCCTGTCCTTATCTCTACTGAAGATACACAGATTCCTCTTTCGTGATTTCTAGAACTGTACATATAAAAATCTCGCACTTGGAGGCTTCAGTTCTTTGTTATTATCTGGTAAATATTTTTCAGACTTTCCTGCGATCATGAATTGTGACAAAGATCATTCAGTTTTAGATCTCCAGAGAAGAGAGAAAAATAAAGTTCAAGTGGAATAAGAGTAATACAACTGACCTAAAAACCTCTCTCCCAAGCCTAAGCAATTTTAGACAGGTGGCCTTTCCAGGGTGATATATAACTTGAAAGACTTTATCTTGGACTGGAGAAAAATAGGAAGCTGTTGACACATGGCCTTTCCTAAGCCTGGTGGCCTATGTTCTAATTTCAAGGAGGGCATGTAACAATTATGGTACTTGTCAATTCCATTGCCAACTAGTCGTGAGCAGAAGCTTCATTTTGCTGAGTGCACTTCAAAATCTAACTTCCCAGTTGAATTTTCTTTTTTCACATGTATATTTCAGATATAGATAGAGATGTCTGAAAATAAATATAGCAATTCAGAAAATCAGCGTCTAGACTGAGCTTGGCCACAGGCCAGCTGTGTGACCTTAGGCAAAATAATTTTTAGTTTCTCTCTCCCTATAAAATGAGATTTGATTAAATTATTGATAAAGCCCCATGCAGCTTAGACATGACTATATATACTTATCAATATACACTGGAATGCAATAATCATATCTAGTGGTATTGATAATGATGGTAACAATGTAAATACATCTTGTGTGCTCATTTTGTGTCACATATTATTGTAACTTTTTTTTAACTTTTATTTAATAAATATAAATTTCCAAAGTACAACTTTTAGATTATAGCGGCTTTTCCCCCCATAACCTTGCTCCCACCCACAACCATCCCATCTCCCACTCTCTCTCCCATCCCATTCTCCATCAAGATTCATTTTCAATTATCTTTATATACAGAAGATCTACTTAGTATTTACTAAGTAAAGATTTCAACAGTTTGCACCCATACAGACACACATAAATTGGCAAATAAAAGAGCTGTCTGCACCTCAGTGTTTATTGCAGTTCAATTCACAATAGCTAAGACATGGAATCAACCTAAATGCCCATCAACAGAAGACAGGATAAAGAAATTATGGTATATGTAACTTTTTTTATCCATTATCTCATTTGTTCAATCATTCCAGGTAGAAATGGTTTTGTCTTCATTTAGCAAATCAGGAAACTGAGGCACAGAGAGTTAATAATGCTGGAAGAAGGATCCAAAGTCTTGGGTGTGATGGTGTAGTCAGCGGTCTTCATCAGTGTACTGTGATGCAGGCATAACTCATAAAGCATTTTTCACACATTCTGGTTTCTCATAAAATCCTCATAAAAACGCTCTGATGTGGCTATGAGTCTGCCTTTTAAAACTAAGTGAAATGAGGTTTTTAGTGATTGCACAAATTTCCCAAGAGGAGGTGATAAAGCCAGACTTAGAATCAGACAGATATATCACTTTGTCCACCCATCTATCTGTTGGAAAGACAGAGTGGAGCAAGCAGAAAGAATTCCTTCCTCATTATCATAGAGAGTATTGCAGACAGCCAACATGGAAGAATTCCTGGGAATGAAATCCTAGCCCTGTTACTCTAACAAGTTGTTCATGCAGTGGTAAATTATCTTACCTTGTTTTACTGTGCAGACTTAGAGGGTGCTCAGTAAGTGGCAATCCCCACCCCTTTTACAAATAATCCTAAAACTTGTCAATATACTTCACAGTGGATGATGATTAATAATTTGGACCCTGTCATTTTTAAAGTTTCAAGTCACCTGAAGACTTCTTAGTTCATTTTGAGGTATTTTGCTTTTTTCTATAGAGTAGTTTGAATTTTTCATGAAAAAAGAAAAACATCATCTAGTTGGCAGATGTATTTCTAATTAGACAGAAACAGGACAGATCTTGAAGGTCTAGCTACAACTAGTGATAGTAGCCCCATCATTTCTTGGTGCTTTCTGCCATGGATTTCCTCTGTTCTTAAAAGTAATTAACTGGGGCTGGTGCTATGACAAAGAAGGTTAGGCATCTGCCTGCAACACCGGCATCCCATATGAGCATCAGTTGGAGTCCCAGCTACTCCACTTCCAATCCAGCTCCCTACTCTTGGCCTGAGAAAGCATTAGAAGATGGCCCAAGTTCTTGGTCCCCTGTACCTGTGTGGGAGACCCTGAGGAAGCTCCTGGCTCCTGGCTTTGGATGAGCCCAGGTCTGGCTGTTGCAGCCACTTGGGGAGTGAACCAGCAGATGGAAGACCTCTCTGTCTTTTCCTGTCTCTTTCAGTAACTCTACCTCTCAAGTAAATAAATAAATCTTTAAAAAAAAAAAGTAAATAACCTCATACATCAGTTCATTTTTTCTGCATAAAAACACCCCCAAAATTAATGACTTAAACCAATAACTTTTCTTTTTTGCATATGACTCTATGGTTCAGTAATTTGAGTTGGATTCAGCTGAGTTGCTCAGCTCTGATTCATGTCATGTTCACAGGTATTGCTCCTGCAATTGGAGTCCTCACCTACATGGTTGACAAACAGTTGACTGTTGGTAGAGAAGCCCACAGGCACAAGTACATTACAAGCCTCTTCATACATCACATTGGATTAAATATGGTTGACCAAAACAGCTTTTATTCTTGCATTTAATGAGAAGCCTGATGAAAAAATCGTTTAGTTTTCTAGTTCATTAAGAAAAAAAAATACTAACTGCTCAAGCATTCCTTCAAATTCATACAATTATTTCCACTTATCCAAAAAGACATAAATAAATGAGCTGAGGAATAATCAGAGGAAATCACAATTGAAAGGAAACTAAGAGAATTTCTCATCAAAACCCCCCTCAATGCAGAAGTCTTACAGATAATCAAACGAAGGCTCAAATACTACAGATGAGGTATTTCTGTGTTTCATAAAAGGACACCAAGTGTGTTCATTAATTTACTTAGTAATCAATCAACAAATATTTATTAACTATTGTAAATCAGGACTCTCACTTTTTAAATAATTTTTAAAATGTCAACAAGACAAACTTCCTACCCTCAGAGAGCTTACATTCCAACTAGTAAGACAGACAATAAGCAACTAAACATATATATATATGAAGCAAACTAAAGCATTGTAATAAAAGACAGCATAGTAGGAGGGCTTCCAGCAGCAGCTCAAGGAAAGTCTCCCTAAGGAGGTAACATTCATAAAGTAACGGAATGGGCCATGTACAGATATAGAGAGAAAAACACCCCAAACAACAGAAGGGAAAATTCTGTTTGTTTGTTTTTTTGGTGGGGGTATAACAAATTTGGATTGTTCCAATAATGGGAAGAAGACCAGTGTGGCTGGAACAGAGTGGAGAAACTCATGAGATAATTTTTGTCGAATCCAAGGCAAACTTCCTGTAACTCTACCTTTTGAACTCAGTATCAACTGATTTACTTCATCAAGAAGAACAGATGAATGAAAGCTTTACCCCATGGCAGATAGATTGAGATGACTTTGATTTCTAGAGGTGGAGCATTGCAAACTGGAAGGGCCTCCGTGGGTATTGAAACTAAGAAGTGTTTCTCAAGGCAAGAAGCCCAGGCAGGCCCTCCACCTGCTATGCCTAATGCACATCCTCCAAAAACAATATCACAGAAATAACTCCATCTTCCCTGTAATATAAGTTTCCTATATAAAACTCATACATAAAATCCAAAAATAACTGATCTCATGGAAGTTAAAAATATAGTGGCAGTTATCAGGAGCTGAAGAAGGTAGGAATATGGATGGAGAAATGTTGATTAATGAATGCAAAGTTGTAGGTAAGAGTACAAAATGCTGGGGTTCTATGTCACAGTAGAGTGACTACAGGTAAAGTTAAGGTACTGTATATTTCTCTTATGTTTACACCATAAAAAATGTCTAACATTTGAGAGAATAGATATATTTGCCCTAATCAGACATTACACTGTCTATGCATGTATCAAAACAATGAGGATCAGACCTGCCTCAACCTTTAACCCCCACGCCCTGTATCTATAAAAGGAGCCCTCCCAACCTCTGACTTGTGACTTCCCGGGCCCTCGCTCTGTTGGAACCAGAGAAGCTCTCCTGGGAGCAGAATCCCAATAAAAGCCTGTATATTGATTCATCTGGCTGGGAAGATTTGTTACGCACCGGACACCTTGCAACCAGGAACTTGGCTTCACAGTTCCTTCAATTCTCAGCTCAAGTAGCTTTGAGTCTACTCCCCTCTGCTACCAACTCTAAGGTTGACACAATTCTACCTCTGAAGTCTCTGACTCAACCACTCTACATTCTAATAACCCCATCTTGCTAGTTACCTCTTCATATTGCTTTTGTTTCTAGTTATTTAAATATAAAAACTTAGTTTTATTCTGTAGCAGGTGTTTTACCCAAAAGGTCAAGGGTTAACATATACTATCAGTAACCTCAGGACCATCAGTATATTTGAAATTTTGTTTTTGGCCATACAGTCCTACCTGAAATGTCAAAGATAATCACACTTACCATGAAAAGTGACCCAAAATATTTAGAGAAAAAACACTCATGTATCATTGTCAAGCTCTGTTAAGATGTAAATAATACATATATCTATGTATCATTGCATATTTAGAAGACATACACACAATTTTATAAATATGGATCTCAGTGCTAAGAGTACTCTTCAGTCAGTTCATGGAAAATATATACTAAACTGATCTTCTGTATACAAAGAGAATTGAAAATGAATCTTTACATGAATGGAAGGGGAAAGGGAGCGGGAGGGGGGAGGGTTGCGGCGGAAGGGAAGTTATGGGAGGGGGGAAGCCATTGAAACCCATAAGCTATACTTTGGAAATTTATATTCATTAAATAAAAGTTTAATAAAAAAAAAGAAATTAGCATAAAAAAAAAACTTATTGTAAACTGATCACACTGTCTTAAACTAGGAGCCATTTTTCTCCACTCACAAGAAGTTTATATGAACCATCATTTCAATAACTTTTTGGACAAAAATGCTCCAAACTATTCTGTCCCTCCCTCAGACTGTCCCTTTGCACATTTAACTACAAAGATCTTATCTTTGAATTATTTTCTCTATAAACAGCCAGTCGAACACTGCTGGTGATAAAGACATAATAGCATATATCAATCAAGGTCCAGCCAGGAAACATTTAAAAATCCCAGAATTGGAAAATTTAGGAAAAATTTAATAAAGGCACTCTGAGCAAATCTGTAAACAGTACAGTCAAAAACCCATAGAGTCTCCTTCAGTACCAGGGCTAGCAAAAGTCAGCATGGATTTATCACAGCAAGGACTGAAAAGCAAGGCAGAGAAGCAGCTACCCAAACCCAGAGCTGCTCCACAACCTTCAGTTGAGAGACACAGCTAGACTCTGATAAAAGCAGATAATGGAGAAATCACGGCAGCCTTCTATTCCTTTCCTGTGGTCTCCTGCTAATCCTTCCCACTAACAAATCCCCCAAACAGCAAAAGAGGTGGTGGCATAGACATATATCAGCCTCCAGAGATTAGGAGTGGGTTTTGAGGGGCAAACCAACTAACAAAAACAGTGAGCTGGGGCCGGCACCGTGGCGCACTAGGTTAATCCTCCGCCTGCAGTGCCAACATCCCATACGGGCGCCGGTTCTAGTCTCGGCTGCCCCTCTTCAAGTACAGCTCTCTGCTATGGCCTGGGAAAGCAGTGGAAGGTGGCCCAAGTCGTTGGGCCCCTGCACCCACGTGGGAGATCAGGAAGAAGCTCCTGGCTCCTGGCTTGGGATCCGTGTAGCTCAGGCCATTGCAGCCATTTGGGGAGTGAGGAAGGAAGACCTTTCTCTGTGTCTCTACTTCTCACTATCTGTAAATCTACCTCTCAAATGAAAATATAAAAATAAAAATAAATAACAGTGAGCACATTGAGACAATCTGTAACAATAAATTAAGAATCACCAGCCTCAACCAAGCCTTGAAGATATTTAGTTGTTTTTGTTTTTTTAGATTTAAAAGCAAGATTTATTACAGTCAAAGACCTCCAGCCAGAGTGGCATGGAGGGGGACAGCAAGAAAGGCAAAACCTGAAGGGGCAAATGGTACTGGGGATTTACAGCCCAATTTTGGGGAAGAAAAAACTTGACATTCAGTTACAAGGCAAGGATAAAGCCCATCAAAATACCTGATTTGCAATCTTTTCTCCTATCTGGCTTGCTCATGATAAAACAAACAGCTATCAGGGGGGAGGGATACCTAATTTCTTTACAGAAGGAATTGCCTCTCCCTTGCCATTCTCATGATGAGACTGGAAGATTTCAAGGAATAGCAGGCTGGCACTTTTGAGCTTGCTAAAGATCTTGCACCCTCAGTTTCCACTGGGACCACTCTGACTGCCTATTAACCCATCTGACTCCTCACATTCCAACCCCCAGAAGAATGAACCCTAACTTATGTTGTTTCTTGAGCCAACATTTCCTTCATTCCAACTTTTCACAATTACCTCAAGACTCCTCTATTCTATTTAGAACTGCATTCCATACCCTTTTCACCATTTCATTATTAGCAGGTGGCCTGGCATCAGGTTTCTCAGGGAAAACAAAGACACTAGAACATTCTTTATTTGCCTGCTACAGATCCACAAAAGTAGTCTATACCATTCTCTTCAATTCTACTCCTGCTGTAATAGACAATTTCTGACTCCCAAGACCATCCCCTCCTTTCTTCTCAGAAGGATGTAAACTATCAACAATCTGTTTTTTCACTATATAAAATCTCATTGTCCCAGATCCTTTCATATTGGCTTTGGAACATACACTGATATGACCAATCTTAAAAAAAAAAAAAAAAAAAAAACTCTCTAAACCCCTTGTAACTCTACACTGAGAAACCATTATTACACCTCCCTTTCACAACAGAATGTTTTGAAATGTGTATGATTTGTATGTACATGGGTCATGAGCACCAAGTCATGTGCTTGAGATGGACCAGTCTGGCAGGGGCAGAGGGTAAGTGGAATAATCAGTTATATCCACAGAAACAGATTCAATGTCTTGGGATGGAAGGGGTAGCAACATGGATAGAGCATTTGTAGCTTGTTGAAAATCTAAATACCCCTTTTTTGTTTCATTCTTCTTGAGATAAAAATGAAGAAATCGGGCTCTCTGCTTTCTACCAAGATGACTTGCGTTGGCAGGAAGGGGAGCTTTAGCAACATGTTTGCCCCTCTAATTTACTCTCATCATTCACTATTCCTTCCCCTTGCCACAACTGAGATTCATGAACTCTTGTTCATCTTTCAAAAGAAACTCACTTTTCACCTAACTTGAAGCAATGCCTATATCCTCTAAGATTAGTTTCTAGTTTCTAAAGGCTTCAATTAAAATTGTTTCTATTATACCAGTTATCAGTTACTACTGATTATGCTAGCATACATCATGCATACCAACTATAAACACACAAACCTTGTTGCCTCATTCATCTAGGACCTTGTACAGGGCAGGTGTACAGAGATGCATGTTGAATAGTGAACCTATCAATTAACTAATTACTGAAGCAGTACTTATCCAATATTCAACACTTTTCTCTCCTGAGACATCTTAAGCCATATATCTTGTGTACTTTGTTAATTATTGTGACAACCATCTAAAAGTGGCATTTTTGCATGTTTTTCTCATGTATTAGAGCAAGAGTAAAGAATTAAAATTCAATAAGTTTTTTTTAATTAATATAAAAAAAGTAGAGAGGGGAACTCTTGGAGAACATAAAGAAGTCCAAGGTCACATGACAAGTTTGAGGTCTGAAATTAAATTTGGTGACTCAAGGTTCACCAGCCAGTGCTTCTTCCCCTGGATCAAGCAACCTGCTTCATTTTATCAAACCCAATAGCTGCAAATGTGTTCACATTTAGAAAGTGTTCCTCACTCTCGTAAATTACACTTAATAGCTTGTATAAAACTGAAAAAAGTACTCAAGAAAATGACCTAGATACTATAAATCTGGCCACATCTCATGCCAGGGGCAGAGGTGCAGCAAGGACCACATAGGAAGAGAGAGCATGGACATCATTAAAATTCAATTTTTAAAGGGCAACACTTGACTTCAAAAAATCTTTAGGTTCTTCTCCTTGTGCCTTAAGACCTACATCATTTAAACCATTTGTGTCTGAAGATCTTCAATCTTACTAAAATATTTAACAATATTAAAGTTAAAGTTATATGACATTAGCCCATGATAAATATTTCTACTCCCTAGTCCTGATTTATGAGAATCAGCTAGTAAATATTCTCTGATTCAAACAGTGATTAAGCATTATTCATGAAGCCCACCCTGTCACATCATAAATTTAAAGTAATCTCATCTTGCTTCACTTTTTTATCCACTACTTTATTACAATTTCCATCTTTCCCCATCTTGCTATAAACTCCAAAATAGGTGCACACAAAGGAACTTAAGAAGAGACATTTTTGGCCAAACCATCTCTAAGAAAATGGTGAGGAGGATTCTGGGAAACACAGCAACTGACATTACTATCAGAAAATGATCAGTGGAGGTCTTCAGGGAAAGGCTCAAAATCTGCCATCGATCTGCTATCTTCAATCACCTCAAGGATAGCTATTAAAAGACAACCCTAAAAATCTGAGAAAGAAGAAATTTGACCATAATATGGGCTTTATGCATTTGGGAGATCAATGGTACTCTGTAAGGCTTTCTAACTGTAGTGGAAGTAAAAGCAGGAAGCGAATCATTCCTCAGGGAGATGGCTGTTCAGAGAGTCATATAGTAAATTCCTCCCTCTACCATAGATTTCCAGTCACTGAAGTCATCATATTGCCCCAAAAACTGACCCTTCAAAATAACGTGCTGCTATTATAAAGGCCTCTGTGGCTCATGACACAGCCCATTTCATCTACTGACTAAGCCTCCTTCCCACCATTCTCTGCTCACCTCATGTGCAAAGTTGCTACCTCTCTAGTTTCTCTTACCACTGCCTTGTTTGCCTGAAAATGCATGCCTTTTCCTCTGCTCCCCAGAATTTTTCCTGAGGAGCATCCCAATCATATCTCAAAACTCATAACTCATCTTAGATGCATTGGCAATTGTCCCTCAGTGTATCCCTCCCTATGGCTTTATTGCAGCTTTCTTCAAACTAACGCTAGACAAATCACCTGGGCATGTTATTAATACACAGATTATAATCTTTTTTTTTTTTTGACAGGCAGAGTTAGACAGTGAGACAGAGAGACAGAGAGATAGGTCTTCCTTTTCCGTTGGTTCACCTCCAAATGGCTGCTGCAGCCAGTGCACTGCACCGATCCAAAGCCAGGAGCCAGGTACTTCCTCCTGGTCTCCCATGCAGGTGCAGGGCCCAAGCACTTGGGCCATCCTCCACTGCACTCCGGGGACACAGCAGAGAGCTGGACTGGAAGAGGAGCAACCGGGACAGAATCCAGCGCCCCAACTGGGACTAGAACCTGGGGTTCTAGCCGCAGGCGGAGGATTAGCCTAGTGAGCTGCAGTGCTGGCCACACAGATTATAATTTTTTTTTTAATAAACAGACAGTATCCACATAGTCTATTTCTCACAGTTCAGATTATAATCTAATAGGATTGAAGTAGGATGTGCTTTTCCAGAAAACTCCCAGGTACTCTTAATGCTGCCTATCTATGGACCACACTTTGGGTAATAAGGCTCTGAAGGTAAGGATCACGTTAAATAGCACCTTGTTCATTGAAGTCTTACCTTTTGCAGTGGTTCAATTATGTCTATCTCTACCAATAAACTGGGCCCTTTGAGGTCAGAAGCTATGAATTTTCCCATTGCAAATGCCAAAAATCTAACTGAATCTAGAATGAGGGTAGGGGAAGAGACATTTTTCCTTGATTAACCAAAACCAAAACGCTAGAGATATCCAGCTAAAGATACAACTAGGTAAGCCGGTGCTGTGGTGTAGTAGGCTAAGGCTTCGCCTGTGGTGCCAGCATCCCATATGGGCAGCGGTTCATGTCCTGGCTGCTCCACTGACAATCCAGCTCTCTGCTATGGCCTGGAAAGTAGTAGAAGATGGCCCAAGTGCTTGGGCCCTTGCATCCACATGGGAGACCTGGAAGAAGCACCTGGCTCCTGGCTTCAAATCAGCCCAGCTCCAGCTGTTGCAGCTATTTGGGGAGTGAACCAGCAGATGGAAGACCTCTCTCCCTCTCTCTGCTTCTCAAGTAAAAAATAAAATAAATAATTTAAAAAAAGGTACAACGGGGGAGTCAGTATTGAGGTGTAGTGTGTGAGGCCATTGCTGCATCCCATATGGGCACTGATTCATGTGATTCATGTCCCAGATGCTCTACTTCTGATCAAGTTCCTGCTAGGAGCCTGGGAAAGGCAGAAGAGGGTGGCCCGAGTGTTTGGGACCCTGCAACCCAAATGGAAGACCCAGATGAAGCTCCTGGCTCCTGGCTTAGGCCCAGTGATGGCCATTGCAACCATGTGGAGACTGAATCAGTAGATGGAAGATCTGTGTGTGTGTGCATGTGTGTGTGTGTCTTTCCCTCTCTGTAACTCTTTCAAAATAGTTAGTAAATCCTTCAAAAAAAAAAAAAACATAAAATGGATCCAGGTGCTCAGATGATACTATCAGTATATGCCTTTTCCCCTTTCTTGGTTCTGCTTTATTCAGTGTAGTCTTCATTGTTAGGAAGAGAAAGTAATGAGGTTAGCAACCTCAAGAGAAAGAATCATCCATGTTTCCCAGGTCATAGACTAATGGAGAAAATAGGTACAACAAACAATTACTAATCAAAGATATAAACCTAATTACAGAAATATGTTCAGGGTACAATGAGACCTGAGATAAAAAGAAACTTGAATCTGTAGAGTTCAGTAAGGAGGACCCAGGGTTAAGGAAAGGCAACTGGGAGAAACCTTCATGAAAAGGTAATGTCAGGAACAGGTCCTGAAGAATGACTGTTAGGGGACAGGTGTTGGACACAACAGTTAAAAAATCTTGAGAGACCTGTATCACGTATCAGAGTGCCTGGGTTTGAGTTCTGACTCTGCTTTTTTTCTATTTGAAATTCAAGGCAGCGCTAGAGAAAGAGAGAAAGAGAGAGAGAGACAGAGACAAGACCTTCCAACTGTTGGTTCACTCACCAAATGGCCATAACGACCAGATCTGGGCCAGTACAAAGCAAGCAAGGAGCTTCTTCCAGATCTCCTACATGGGTACAGAGAGGCCACAGCACTTGGACCATCTTCTGCTGTTTTCCTGGGTCATTAGCAGGGAACTGGATCAGAAGTGGAGTCACTGGAACTCGAACAGATGCCCATATGGGATGCCAGCACTACAGGCGGCAGTTTTATCTGCTATGCCACAGTGCCAGCCCCTGACTCTGCTTTCAACTCCAGCTTCCTGCGAATGTACCCTCTAGAAAACAGCATGTGATGGTTCAAGCACTTGGGTTCCTGACACACAAGTGAGAGACTTGGATGGAGTTTCAGGTTCCTGGTTTCAGCGTGGCCTAGCCTCAGCTATTGCAGACATTGTAAGATTGGGGGGGGGGGGGGATAGAAAAGAGAGAGAGAGAGAGAGAGAGAGAGAGGTATCTACCTGTGTCTCCACTTTTCAAATAATAAAAGTAAATAAACAACTAAAAATTATTTTTGCTGAAGAGTATCCACGTAGAAGTCACCTCCAGGCAGCAACTTCAATAACAATGCATATAAAAACTGAGAAAATTAATTTTATATCCAGCTAGCCATGCTTTGAAATGCCAAATATCAGAATGTATGGAAAAATCACAATAATCCATCTACGATCATAAAATTTTAATGCTGACTAGTTATGTGTTATCTAAGTTTTCTACTTTACAGATGAGAAAAAAATTAATACTCAGAAATTTTAAATTATCAAACATTTATTGACTCTTCAAAGACATCAATAATTCCTCTGCTTATTCCCAAATACCCAAGTACATGGAGTGATACTAATATAACCATAATTTCAGAGATCAATGAAGTTTCCCAAGCGAGACCAGTTTCCAAGCTTCTTTCAAGCAAAGACAGTGTCTAAGAAATACATCATTCATTCTCTCAAAGGCTATAAAAATGATAATGGAAAAAAGTGTAGAAAATGTATTCAACAAATATTTCATGCATGCATACCGTGGGGCAGGAACAGTGTGAGGGAAATTCGAAGGGTTCTGAAGATAGATAAGAGATCCCCTCTGCAGGAGGGATCATCATTGAGAATTTACCTTTCAAGAAATTTCCAGAGCCAAGAGTTTAAAACACATTTGTCAAATTTAAACATACCAGGAACAGTTCAAACATGCATGCATCCATGTGTATGTAAATATGGGACAGCCAAGATCTGTGGTTATATTTATCACCCCAGAATCCAGATTTTCTGGGTTCGCATTCCAGTCCCATTGATTGCCAACTGTTTGACATGTGACAAATCATTTAACTTCTTTTGCCATAATACACACATGTGGGGAATGAGGACAATTAAGTACACACAGTTTATAATCTCAATTGAGTGAGCTCAAGCATGAAGTGTTTGGAGCAGGTCTTAGAACAGAGTCAATATTTCTGAGACTGTTTTCTCCTGATGGTAGATGGAGTTGTCCTGCCATCTACCCTAACCACATGTTTCCTCAAGTAAGAATGAGATGGGCTCTGGGAATCTGTAATCCCCTAAGTCTTCCTCAACATCAGTTGGCTTCATGGTGTGAAGATATCAAACTGCCAGGTGTATGACCCCATAGTTGAAAGATACACTGTACATTTAAATGCAAACCCTCAGGGATTTAAGAATATACGATTTCCCCAATGAGGGCTCACTTTAAGGCCAAACTGTCCATAAGCAGTAACTCCACTGTCAAGGAAGCAGCAGGATTACTGAGAAGGGCCCTGGACCAGGAGTTTTAGATTTATATTCTCTAACTCAGCCATGGCCACTCTGTGCCATCAGAGGCCAATCACTCAACTCTGTCTTATTTTCTTCTCCCATAAAGTGAGGATAATATCATCCACCCTCTCCCTCTCATGGAGCTGTTTCCAGAATCAAATTAATGTGAAAGCATTTTTAAAGTAATAGGAAGAAATAGAGAGGTGGGTACAGGAGAGAAGAAGAGCAAGGAAATGAGGGAGGAAAGGAGGAGGGAGGGAGGGATGGGGAAGGAGGGTTGAGGAGGGAGGGAGGGATGGGGAAGGAGGGTTGAGAAGGGAGGGAAGGATGGGGAAGGAGGGCTGAGGAGGGAGGGAGGGAGGGAGGTGGCAAAATGATGTCCAGGGCAGGGTTACCAAAGTTGATGGTGCAGTGAGACTTCATTGACTATGAAATAAATTCCCAACACAATGAAATTGCAAAACCTCATTTCTTGGAGCCAGTAACACGCGTGGCAGGCTAAGCTGCTGCCTACAACATCAGCATCTCATATGCATACCAGTTTGAGTCCAGGCTGCTCCACTTCTGATCCAGCTCCCTACTAATAGCTGGGGAAAGAAGCAAAAGAAGGCCCAAGTTTTGGGGCCCTACACCCATGTGAGAAGAAACTCCTGGATTCAGCCTGGCCCAGCCTTGGCTGTTACAGCCATGTTGGGGGCGAGGGGGGAGTGAAACAACAGATGGGAGATCTCTCTCCCTGTGTGTATGTGTGTGTGTAACTCTGACTTTCATATAAATAAATAAACCAAAATAAACCTTTTATTAAAAAAAAAAACTCATTTTTGATGTTCCACTAGAAGGGAAATCTAAGTAAGACTCCTGGCCTCTCCCAATTCCCTCACTCACTCTCCTCTTTCCAGTCCCTACCACCTGCTCCAGGAGAAGGGTAACTTTGAAGAGGAAACAGGGCTTATACAATCCAGCCTTTTCCATGGTTTTCCTCTGAAGAATTTCTCCCCTCTTCTGTAAGGACTGCCTGAAGAAGTTAGTCTCAGTGTGAGGAGGCCCTCAGGGCCCTCATAGGCAGGCCACATTCTCTGGCTCTTCTCTTCGGGGACAAACTGTGCCCACTTAACATGCCTTCACCTGGGCTGGGGACCCCTGCCCAGAGGAGATCAGCTTCTGCTTCCTCTCTTTCTCTGTCTAACAACTAGTGACTAATACTAGTTAACACTAATGATTGCATTATTATTACTCTGAGTCAGTGTTGTTAATTAACAATTCACAGGAATGGACATTATAATATATATCCTCTAATATTAATAAAGATTAAAACAATGTTTGATTTAGGCTATTACTTTACAGCTATCAAATGTTTTCCATTCATTAACTCATTCAAATTTCCAAACAGCTCTATCAGGTGGTCAGAAAGGTTACTATGATCTTCACTTAGATAAGAAAATTAAAGTGCAGAGAGGTGAAATGATCATAGCAAGCTCCTCAGTTTAAAAAAAAAAAAAAGCAATAAAGACAGAAGAGGCTTCCTTTAGATGTTCCTCTCATATCAAATTTCACTCCATTATCTCTTCCTGCACTGAACAGATCCTGCCCCAACATTAAAAATTCAGGGATACCCACCAAGCAACCTTAGAGTCTACATTCGTAAAGGATATTTACACATGCATAAATGTACAGGATATTCACAACCAAAGACGCTAGACAAACGTAAGGCATTATTGTCATGTGGTTCCTCCTTCAGATCTCTCCTGTTCCTAGGACATGTCACAAGTCTCTACAATGCTGAAGGAGTTTGGGTTAATTGATCCATTGTTTGTCTGTGGATTTCACATTTGTCAAGTGTGAGAGAAGCCAGGCTTCATGGAGCAATTAAGCCATTGCAAGCCAGGTCAGAGAAGATGTTTTGCTAAAAATGATGGGAGCCAGACACATCTAGCTATGTGTAAATTATGCGTGTCTGCCTCAGAGATTGTATCATCACTGTTCAGCTAGGCCCTAACCCCTTGGACTTGACTCCTCATTGAGCCAATAGTCTTCCCTTTTATCTTTCATAATTTTGGACAATATTGAACTTCTTTGTGCCTGTTAAGGAGTCTGGTCAACTTGACCTGGATCAAGCAATTTAATGAAATTTATTTAAAGGTAGATCATTTATTTTCTTCAATAAGCAAGTCTAATTCATGGAAAGCCTTCAACAAGAAGAGGATTATAATCTACTAAATTTGGAAAACCAAAATAGCAAGCATGGACCTTTAAGTTTCAAACAGAATGAAAGGCATGGCTTTTTGAGCACAGAGAACAAGCTTCCAATGGCAGCTCTGTACTTAACGGGCTCTGGGATCAAACTATATTGTCTTAGAACCACTTTGTACTAGTTGTACTCTGTTCTAGGCTCTACATTCTCTCACCTCACTCATTTTAAAATTGCCTCCATTTTAATATGGATTTCTTCGCAAAATGTTGACTGAGCAACCACTGTGTGGTAAGTCCTGGTCCAGTGGCACAGGGGCTGGCCTCCACAGTGCATCTGTGGAGACACAGTAGCAAGCAGTGACAATCATGATGATTGTTATGCTTGTGGGATTGTATAATAGAGGCACCCAAGCTGACAGAGGAGGCCTTACTGATGACCAGACATTAAGGTAAGACCCAAGAAATGATTTGAAGTTTTCCAGGGAAAAAGAGGTTGGAGGAGGAGAACTTTTCATATGGAGGGGGAAAGCATGATGGTTCTGTGATAGAGAAAGAGTGTGTGGGCCATTTGAAACATAGTGGCTCACAGGGATTGCACCACCACTTGTTGACGCCAGTATCTCATATCAGAGTGCTGGTTTGAATCCTAGCAGCCCCATTTCTGATTCAACTCCCTGGTAATGCACTTGGGGAAACAGTGGATAATGGCCCAAGTACTTGAGCCCCTGCCATTGATATGCGAGAACCAGGTGAAGTTCCTGACTCCTGGCTTCAGTCTGGCCTAGCCTCAACAACCATTTTAGCCATTTGGAAAGTGAACCAACAAATGGAAGATCTCATTCATTCTCTCCTCCTCCTCCTCCTCCTCCTCCTCCTCCTCCTCCTCCTCCTCCTCTTCCACCTTCACCTCCTCCCCTCTCTCTTTCTCTGTTGCTCTAACTTCCAAATAAATGAAATGAATTTTTTTTTAAATCCAGATTGAATAAAATATGGAAAAGAGGGGAGGAGAGATAAAGTCATAAGCCTTGTTAACAATATGAGGAAATTGGATTTCATTCTCTCAGCCCTGGGAAGTCACAAAAAGAGTTTAAATGGTGAATTACAGGGTTAAATTTGAAGGTTGGAAAGTTCCCTCTGACTGCATGTAGAGAAGACTTGTAAAGCAAGGTGAGCAGCAGACAATGTAAGGAGAGCAGAAGAGAGAAGACAGACCATGATGGAAGCAGTGGGGACAGAGAGAACTGAATAGACTTGAAAAGAATTTGGTGCAGAAGCAGCAGATATAATTGCAGGTGTGGAGAAAAGGAGGAGGCTCCAGAGAGAAGGTATAAATTACACCCAGGCACCAGCCTTGGGCAGTGGGTGTTTGGTGTTCCATTTTCTGATGTAGATGCACTAGAGAAGTAATAGGTGCTTTTGTAGAGAGCAGGAACGGCTGTTGATGTGAGGAAAGGTAGCTGAAGCTAAGTTAAGGGCTAAGTCAAGTCAGAGACTGGCAAAGCCGAGATCCTAATCAGTGGAACTTAAATCCCAGAGCTTTGCCAGGAAACACTATTCCCAGTCACCTCTCAGCTCCAGTGTCCTCGCCTATGCAAGAGGCATAGTAACACTAACCATGATATAGTTGCTTATGCTAGTTATTTAAATTATATTGTCTCTCTTGTGATGGCTTTCTAACTACCTCGAGCTGTTTCAATAACTTCCCAGCTTAATGACTCCTAACTATCAATATAAAAAAGATACCAAGCATATCTAAAAATTTACAGTTGGTGTGAGAACAGAAGACTGTATTTATTATGCACTCTGCCTCCTCTGACTACTCCTTAATCTCTTTATTTTTAATATCCCCTTAATCTCTTTAATCTTTTAATATTTCTTGGATATTCTCATGAATATTTTAATATTAATTTAACATTTTTATGTATATTTCCCATAACTTTCCTCACAGCAATAGATGGAGAGGCAACATTAGTTCACACTGAATCTACATCAGCAAACATCTGTCTTCACTGGAGCTAAAGTCACTAGTACCTCAGGAATCCGAGTTCCATAATTGTATGGGTGGTCTGCAGACATTAGTGGGGACAAATGTGTGAGTAAAACTGAAGCTGGATACTGTGGTCCATAATAGCTCATGCCATGTGACAAAGTATTAGAGGAAAAAACATTTCCTTAATTAAACCATTTAATAGCATTTGAGACATTTCACACAGCCTTGAGTCACCTATCCAAATACTAGGTAACATTAAGACATTTCCTCTAAGTTCTGCCAGCCAGGTATTCCCACCCGTCTCCCGATTCTAGCCACAGGACTTGCTCCTCTCCTATCCCTTTGGGAAGGATATGAGCAGCTGTTGACAATAGAGCTGCCAGTCTAACTTTTATATGGATGCTCTGGATTCTCTTCTAGTTCCTGTGCCCTCGTGTCCATTTTTCATCCTCTGTTGGTTCTTTGGCTACAGTACCTGAGTACAACTGAATTCTACAATCCCACCCAGAGACCTGCTCCTCAGTCATCCAGTTCCTTTCTTCTTCCTGTATCAGCTTCATATTCACTTCCCAGACTTGGCCTTGCCCTGACCCATCACCCTGCCCTACCTCTTTGATGTGTCATTGTTCATGGGCCCAACATTCCTTTAAACGAACGACAATTTTCACTCAAATTATAATAGCTGTCACTTCTAAGATGCAGAGTTAGCTCATCCAAGAATCTTCCCTGACCTTCAGACTCCATCAGACTCCCAAGTCTGCTCATGGGCCCTGGCCTATGGGGATTAGTCAACTTTATATGCTGTTCATCCCCTTTAGGCTTCACAGTTCCTGCTGCTTGAAGGCAGAGAGGAGTTTTGTTCCCCTTTGCATCCCCAAAGCCTACTTAAATAGCCAGCAAATAGGAGAAACCTAGCCTGATTTTGTTGTGTGAACCTCTCATTTCTTTTATTATTATTATTATTTATTTGAGAGCTAGAGCTAAAGACAGAGAGGAAGAGACAGAGAGAAATATCTTCCATCTACTGCTTCACTCCTCAGATGGCTGCAATGGCCGGAGCTGGGATGATCTAAAGCCAGGAGACAGGAGCTTCTATTCTGTCTCCCACATGTGTACAGGGGTCCAAGCACTTGGTCCATCCTCCACTGCCTTCCCAGGCCATTGGAAGAAGAGCAGCCCTACATGAATCGGTGCCTATATGAGATGTCAATGCCTCAGGCCAGGGCTGCCAACACTCCATTTTTTTTAAATGAGAAAACTTACTTTCCTATGGAGTGGAAGCAGGAATAAAGAACTTTATTTTTCTGCAATTATTGTCTGATTTTAAGGAAACTCCCCAAGGCAGGTACACATTCCCAAAGGCTCACCCATCAGCTAAGCTCCTAGGCTACCAGGGGGCTTATGGGGTTGGTGAGAAGCACTTCTGTAGGTCAGAACTGCCTGAGGAAGCCATGTGGAATGAGGGGATTCAGCCTAGACCCTCATCATACTCTTGAAAGCTCTCACAGTGCCTGTATGAAGCCTGTTTTTCAGAGTGGAGTACCAAGCCCCAGGCTTTCAGTCTCTTCTCTGCCCCAGTAGGTGAGGCATTCCCTACCAAGAGAGTAGCACTTCCTTTCATCGTTTTCCTCCAATCATTAGTGCTGGTTATTTCCCCAGCCAGACACTCCCATTTTATTCATTCAACAAACATTGCTTGGAAGTGCACTGTGTGCTCTTATTCATTATCAGGTAGAGAGAGTTGGTAATGGAAATCGACTGTATTATAGTGTATTTTACAGAAGTCAGAGATGAGCATGGATATCAACGAACACTGTAAAATGAGCTGTTTGTCCTGTGCATATTCAGATTTTTAAACATTGTCTATTTTATTTGAGCCTAAAGGAATCACTAAAAAAAAATGCTAGATCTCATTTTCAGTGCTAAGGGGGCCAAACAGAGAGGAGGAAAGCCATCCACCACTGAGAATGTGGGTAGGTTCTTGGTAACTGTATTTTCAACAAATGAATCATTAGACAATCTTCAGGCTTCTTTCAACTCCAATTTCACTGTCATCAGAATTCCATCAGCTCCCTGGACTGATACCCATTTCAGATGGGAGGCACTGGGTTTGCGTCTGGATGTGTGATGACCTACACCTTTTGTTGGAATTGAGAGCAGCCAAGATCTGGCTTCCCTACTTAGTTTTTTGATCCTTGACCACTTCTTCCTGCAATTCTACTTCCCGAGTTTTCTCAAATGTAAGCCTGTGAAAAGCCACTGACCCTTTTACTCTATAGACTAGTTAATTTAATTCTTGTTTACTCACCTAGTGTTGAATAAAATTTTGCAGTATAGTGAAGACCGCATTTGACTGGGGGATAAAAGTTCTTTTTGCATCATGTATGACCTGGAGCTGGTTTGCTAATTCCCTTTGGCCTCAGTTTCTTCAAGGACAATGAAAGTATAATAATAGTTTCCCTGAGTGACTCACATGGTTATGATGAAAGTCATATGAGACCACATTTAGCCTCACAAATATTAAAACACTCCGAGGTGCTACAATGTTAATTTGTTAGAAATATTTACATCTTAGTAGGAATAATAGTATAGATCAAAAGTCAAAACCTGGTGACTCATGAGAATCACCCAGCCAGGAGATGTGTTTCACTTGGCCTGCATGATATTTTTATGAATTAGGGCCAGCACTTAAAATAAGGAGATTTCATATTTTAAAAGAAAGAAAGGAAAAACAAGAACAAAATTCCACTTTCTCTTGAAAACTGGAGATCTGGCAATGGATGATTTGTTTTCCAAAGTGGCAACATTTGGTAGGAACTGAATAGCACCTGCCTTTAAGGTAATTCACAATCATTATGATTTGCTATAGTTCCTATCTCTCACACAGGTAAATGTACCTTTTCACATACCTGTTTCATTCATTTCAATTACAGTCAAGCAACACATAATGGCATTTTCAGTTACAATCATGTACTACATAAAAATGTTTTCAGGCCTTATCCAATGAGCTGAAGGCATTAATAGCAAAAGAGCAACCTTTCTACACAGAAGGAAGCCTGACTAATATGTCCTGTTAACCTGTTTCTCCTACATCTGCGACATACAGCAGGGTATTCACTAGAGTTGCAGAACAAGTAAGAAAATAAATTGATACATGAATGAATGATACCATGAAAATAACTTCCAATTACATGAAAGGTTACCACTTGTAAATTTTCTTGGATTTTAAAATTTATGAGTATGTCTCTATTCATTTAGTTAAGTCACAGAGAATTTAAGTTACCTTATATGAGGAAACTTAAAAAAGTTCATGGAAAACAATGGATTAAAGATCATGAGTATTTGCAAACTTTTTGAAGACCACTCATATTCTGCCTTACATTATAGTTATACATACAATTATCTGATTTCCTTTTCAATGGAGAACTCTTTGAGAGGGAAGAATATACATGTTCATCTCTCCTGTGCCAGCATAGTGCCTAATCCTTAGTAGATATCCCATAAATATCTTTTTTTTTTAATTTTTTTGACAAGCAGAGTGGACAGTGAGAGAGAGAGACAGAGAGCAAGGTCTTTCTTTTGCCGTTGGTTCACCCTCCAATGGCTTCTGTGGCTGGCGCGCTGCGGCCGGCGCATCGCACTTATCCGGAGCCAGGAGCTTCTCCTGGTCTTCCATGCAGGTGCAGGACCCAAGCACTTGGGCCATCCTCCACTGTACTCCCGGGCCATAGCAGAGAGCTGGACTGGAAGAGGGGCAACCGGGACAGAATCTGACGCCCCGACTGGGACTAGAACCCGGTGTGCCGGCGCCGCAAGGTGGAGGATTAGCCTATTGAGCAGCGGTGCCAGCCCCCATAAATATCTTAATTGAATTGGACTAATTTCACTGTTATTACTAAAGTCTATCTCTAAGTGTTCCAAAAGGGGACTTCTGTACCTCTCAGGTCTACTAATAGATAATGAACTGTTCTGCTCATTTGTTGTGTTTATTAATTGCAATTTCTTTAATGTATTATATTGATTGTTGCATAACATTTTTAATAAAATGCCCATACTGAAGTCATCAGTGCTAACCACCAGTAACATCAAAATAAATGGAGTTCTATTGAGAGGTTATTTTTTCCCTTAATTAATTCAATAGTGATTAAATTAGCAAAGAAATCAGACTGACTGGATGGGAAAGTTCAAGCAAAAAAATTACATGGGCTAAATTAGTTTCCACTTGCTTAGAACATTACTATTTATATAACAGTGCCCTATTTCATGACACTTAAACAACCTGAGCTGCATAAATTATTGTTTCATGAGTCAAAAAACTGAGGTCCAGAGTTAGTAACAGCTAACACTTATATTGTATTTACTGTGCATGAGGCACTACTGCATATTTTAAATTTGTGAACTCATTAATCTTCTTAACAACCTCAAGAGCTAATAATACTTTTGTCATTAAAGATAGGAGTGAGGGGGGCAAAAGTTGGGCATAGCAGGTAAAAGCGCAAGTTGAGATCTCCACATCCCACATCAGAGTGCCTGGCATCAAGTCCCACCTCTGCTCCTGATTTCATCTCCTGCCAATGTGCAACCTGGGAGGCAGCGTGTAAAGGTGCATGTACATGAGTCCCCACCGGGATTACGTTCCTGGCTCCCAGCTTGTCCCAATCATTGTTATTTGGAGAGTGAATTGACATATGAGAGTTCTCCCTCTCCCTCTCCCTCTCCCTCTCCCCCTCTCCCCTCCCCCTCTCCTCCTCCCCTCTCCCCCTCCCCTCTCCCCCTCTCCTCTCCCCCCTCCCCCCTCTCCTCTCCCCCTCTCCCCTCTCCTCTCCCTCTCTCCCTCTCCCTCCCCTCACTTCCTCTCTCCCTCCCTCTGTCCCTCCCTTCCTCTCTCAAGTGAATTAAAAAAATGTTGAAAGATGGGGATACTGAAACAAGAAAGATTAGGCAACCTGTTCAAGGTAAGGCAGTCTGAAGTCACATAGCTAACTATTCTGGAGCCAGAATTCAAACCACATTTTTTGAGTTCAGGATCTGATTTCCCTGCACCAAGCTGTCCCCTGGATCACTCAATTGCCCATAAAACTGTAACACAAATATCTGTGATTGTCACAGAGCTTGAGCCGCGTTTTCCCTTAGAATGGAACTTGAAGCAACAACAGAAGATCTTCTTCACTATTAGGGACACCCTATAAATGAAATAGTTTATTTGATTTATGCCTTCATTTGCTTATCTGCAATGGTTGTGGAAGAATTACTGCTTTTTCAGCCACAGTTAATGCAGCAACACTGAAAATTCACAGAAAGCACAGAATGGTCAGGCCAAACCACTGGCAAGAGGACACAAACGTGTGGGCTCCAGTGTTTTGACGCATTCAGGGCCTTGGTTTCTCTGGAGTTCAAACAGCTAAACTTCAAATGATTTGGTTAATTTTAACTGAAAGACATTTTATTCTATTTTGCAAAAAAATGCCAAAAAGAAAAAAGGCTTTTTTTTTTTTTGACAGGCAGAGTTAGACAGTGAGACAGAGATAAAGGTCTTCCTTCCGTTGGTACACCCCCTAAATGGCTGCTACAGCCGACGTGCTGCACCAATCCGAAGCCAGGAGCCAGGTACTTCCTCCTGGTCTCCCATGCAGGTGCAGGGCCCAAGCACTTGGGCCATCCTCCACTGCCTTCCCAGGCCACAGCAGAGAGCTGAACTGGAAGAGGAGCGACCGGGACAGAACCAGTGCCCCAACCGAGACTAGAACCGGGGGTACAGGCGCCGCAGGCGGAGGATTAGCCTAGTGAGCCACGGCACTGGCCAAAAAAAGGCTTTATATTCAAGGAATATTCTATCTCTGTGAGGACCACTGGAAGTCTAAATTATTTCCCAGCAAGATCCACTTGAACAACTATTAATATACTTTATTACTTTTCCAATATGGGAAGAACCTAGCTGTTCCTCCAGTTGATATTTTAGATGGAAAAAAGAAATCATTATCATTTCAGGCATGAAAAGTCCTATTTCCCTCAAATGAACAAAAAATTGAATCAAAAGTAGGTCTTGCCGTGTGAAAAATCTAAACTGAGTATGTAGGTGAAGTTAGGGTTCTGTTGTATTATCTATAAAATTGAGTTAAAATCAGAAAAGACAAACTTATAAAACTGTCCAATCAACTAATCATTAATAACTGATATAAAATAGGGTGAGTGATCTTTGTTTAATTTTTTTTTTAATTTTTGACAGAGTGTACAGTGAGAGAGAGAGAGATAGAGAGAAAGGTCTTCCTTTTGCCGTTGGTTCACCCTCCAATGGCCACCACGGCCAGCGCGCTGCAGCCGGCGCACCATGCTGATCCGAAGCCAGGAGCCAGGTGCTTCTCCTGGTCTCCCATGGGGTGCAGGGCCCAAGCACTTGGGCCATCCTCCAGTGCACTCCCTGGCCACAGCAGAGAGCTGGCCTGGAAGGGGGGCAACCGGGACAGAATCCGGCACCCCAACCGGGACTAGAACCCGGTGTGCTGGTGCCGCTAGGCGGAAGATTAGCCTGTTGAGCCACGGCGCCGGCTCGATCTTTGTTTAATTTTAAAGTTTCATCCTGAGATTCAAATTAAGAGCACAAATATTAAGTAATTAGTAATTTGTAACAAGATCCTTCTTCGCTGTAAACCCCTACATTGGATTTATTTTTTTATTGCTATTTCCCCTTCCTAAGATGCGACTTCCATGAGGCCAGCAAAATCAGTGCTGGATCTCCAAAGTCTAGTAGATTAGTAGAGCAGACCCACAAAGTAAATGAATGAGAAAACGAGTCAATGATCTCTATAAAGGCTCTTCTGCCCCCTCTCTCTCCTCAGGCATCCAGGATGCTTTTGACATAGGGAAATGGACTTCATTATCTCAAATAGAAGTATGCCTCCAGATAAATCTAACTCCATTGATAGTAAGCCTCATTCTTCTTAGCTCCTCACTATAGACCAAACACTTGAGAGATATTGATGTGATATATTGTCTTTCTGACCAAATTCTTGGTGAACAGGGAGATCAGTAGGGGTCCTGAGGAGTGGGGTGAGGGCTAGGATATAGGAGAAAGAAGAGTAGAATAAAGAGAAAGAAGATACCCACAAATCCCTTTGCCCCAACTAAAGGCCTAAGTTCATACCGGGTTTGCCACTTTCCTTAATAAAATTGTTTCAGTTTTGTTTTCTAAGTCTTACTTCCATGTCAAGTGGGATAGAGGCTTGCATGTCTTTGTGGTTTTGCCACAGACTACTCAGAGTTTCACTGATGCACAAACAGCCAGAGTAGAACAGCCTTTCAGGGCTTGTCACCACCACCAATGCCAGAAAGAAAAAAAAAAAAATCCTTGAAATAAGGGAACCCGGTGTCTTGTCAAAGTCAAGGACCGAAGGCTTGCAAAACTGTCCCAAGTGTCGCTTTCTGGAATCATTCACCCTTTCTCCGGCCCCTTATGTCTCTGTAGGCCCTTTGAAACATGGACCTTGGCTGGGTCCTCAGCTGGTTCTTATGTCAGGGCATCCTGACCCAAAAGTCACCATGGCATCCCAAGAACTTTGTCTGACCCTTATGGGAGCTTCTCAAAGCAACAGTCTCCTAACTGTGAGTGAGAGGAGAAACCTGATGCACAAACAAAGCTTCAGAACAATGGGACAGTGTGATCCCATTCCTGTGGAGCCCCGGACCCTGCTGGAGATGCTCAACTTCAATATGCACCTTTGTTCTGGCTCCTCAAGAGAAACCACCCACCCCAGGCCAGTGACAGCATCTACAGGAGGGCTGAGGGGGTGGACCCAGAGATATGGCAGAAGTCAAACACACTAGAGGAAGGAAAAAGAAAAATTTAAAAGGAAAAATAAAAAAGGAAAAATAGAGACTATAGCCTCCAAGTACTGACTGCTGATCCTAATTCCAGCTTGTCTTCTATCTCTGTTTCCATCTTTCCACAGAATCCTCCCAGACCACAGTTCCCCTCCCTCAGATCCCTTCCTCTACAGCTTATCCCCCTTCCACTGCCAAGTCACATCTCTCTGCCAGCACACCCAGCGTAAGATATTGTCTTTTTACAGGACAGCTCCATGCTAATGCCAGTTCTGGGTTACAGGAGCTCTCGGCCCTAATAAGACCAGTTACAAGCAAACACACCAGCTCAAGTAAAGGATGGTTTTCATTCCAAGAAGGCCACCTTGGCAAAGACCCAAGTGCTCCAAATTCTATCCTCCACCCCCTACCTCAATTTTGATGTTTTGATTATCCCATTGTCAGATCAATGGCCCATCTGCTCCTTAGAGTAGTCTAAACTGTCCAGTGCTAAATTAAAACAGATAAGGTTAATTTCTCCCAACCAAACAATTTATCTCTTTTTATATTCTCTTGAAGGATGAATTATATAATCCTGACGCACCATTAGGATTCTATGACCAAAGAAAGCCCTGTTATAATGCATGCCTGTTCTCTTTATTAGCAGCCCAGCAGTGTGACACAGCAAAGGTTTATCTGGGAGCATTATGCAGACCTAGCTTGAATCTTGCAAAGTCTCTGCCAGGACCCCATAGAGGAGAAAAGGTATGTGGACTGTCAGTGCATGTTAATCATCTTGGAGGAGGAGTTGACATGTTGAGCATAAGCTCCTATTTCTGAAGAATAAATTGCCATCCTTGAGGAAAAATTCATTTCTCTGCTAAAGACAAAAAAGCAGGATGCCTGGTACCAAATGTCAAAGAAAACACAGTTTTAGTTCAACCTTAAGCAAATTAAGGTTAGGGACATGGGGGAATATATTTTAATAATAGATGGTACTTATTGACAACTACCAGATGACAATTCATTTAGTGCTGAATTCTGTGGAAAACTGAGGTTTAAGAGGGTAAGTGACCCTCCAGGATCACTGAGTAATGAAGGAGTCAGAACTAAAAGCCATGAGGCATGCAGAGAGTACTTACAGTGGTCTGCAAAGAACAGCTTCCCCAAGCCTTTGAGTGTTTTTCCCACACAAACTCAGAAGACCCATGCATGCCTTGTTTCCTAAACCACCATGCCTAGCTATTTCTATGACACAGCAACTTAAGGGTTAGCATCTGGCACATCAAAGTCTACAAGGTACTATCTAATGGATAATGCCAACATTCAACTCAACATTCAGAATACTTATAAAATATTTTGGTTATTACTTCTGGTAGGACCAGGATTGATTCCATAAGATGTTGGACTTTCAAACTCAAACTCTAAGCCAGAACATCATGGTTTTCAGGAAGAAAGAGACCTAATGGGAGAAAGTATGGGAAACCAAAGAAGAAAGTAGAATGGACCTGGTCAAACATCAATGAGATCAGTCTGAGTTCTCTGAAGACATTTCCTACAGTAGGGTTGGAATAATGATAACTGATATCCATTGACTTCCAACCATATGTCTGGCACTGGTTGAGCACTTACAGTTTCATGGAAGAGATATTTTGGACATCTACTGAGGAAAGGTAAATGAAGGAAGAGATTCAAAGGAAGAAAGTACTATTATCCAGCGACACAAAGAGGGTGAGTAACTTGTCAAAAGTCACAGCGTTGATAGACTGATACCAAGATTCAAACCCAGGCAGTTTTGCTTCAGAGTTAAGGCTATCAGCCAGTTTATCATATTGCTTGCCAGAAAGAGGAAGGAGAAAGGAGAAAAAGATCATCACAGAGCAACAGGAAGATAAGGCATTGTCAGCACTTGCTTTTTCTTCGCAACACCAAGGCTGCTTGCCCTTGCTACAACGTGTGTGTGGAGAATCTTGGAAAAAGTATCCATTTTTGACAGTCGAAATCTCCAAGCTTTAGGGGCGAGACCCACATTCTTTGAACAATTGTGCCAAGAGTGTGTTGAAGTCAACAACTGCTGTGTTTGCATGACTAGTGTACATTCCTCCTTAGTCTGAAGATAATACGATTTTTATTTGGTGCACTATCCTTCCTTAGTCTCACTAATTATGGCCAAGTTTCAGTCAATCAGAACATTCATTTCCTTGGTTAGTTTATGGTGCAAACATAGGAATTAGATTCCTGGAAATATCAATTGAAACAGCTGGAAACAGCTCTACCTGAACCACATAACCTGGGGTTTTCAGGGAAAATGGTCTCCTTTTCAGTAAGAGACTGATTTGGGCTTTTGTCACTGAAGATAGAAACATTCCTATAGTATACAACTATCTGAAGAATGCCACTCATAAGACTTCCCAAGAAATAACAACTTTTTTTTTTTTATCTGTTCTCTGGTCAAACTACCAGATTGATCTAACACAAGAAGTGCCCTTCACAAGTTTCTGAAATGGTAAAATCGCCATATGTGGATGCACTTAGAAACAACATTAGCAGTAAAAACTAGAGAAACTTTGTATTGGGTAGAAAGGACAGGTGGGCCGCAGACATTGAGCTTGTTTATTAGGACTAGAGAATGTGGAGATGTTGTAACCTGTTAAAAGGAGGATCCTAAGGTGATCACTAGGTGTGCAGTATCCCACTGGTGAATCAGGTCACTTGGGAAAACAGAACCACACAGTCAGGTTAATAGAGAAGATTTGGTGTGGTGAACAGGCTGAGAAAGTTCTTGGAGGACTGACACATAAAAAAAATGGGAATGATGAGATAATATGATGAACGAATGGCAGCAAGCAGCTACCCTGCAGCCAACTAAAGGACAGAGGTTGGGATTAGCAGAAGCAAGAGACTCAGAGAAGCAGCTCCCGGGATCTGGGGCCCAGATCCTCCACAAAGGGGATGCTGCCCAGCTGCTCCGGCTGGAAGAGCCCTTTGGAACCAGACTTCAGTCCTTGGAGGAAGCCTCCCTCTGAGAAGTAAAATGGAAGCAAAGAAAAGTTAGAATCAAAAGTAGCTTCTACCACGGGGGTGAGAGACTGTTGCTGAAGGTTCACAGGAACAGCGACAAACAGAAGGGAACAATCTCTTCCTTGTCTTAGGGTTTCTCTTTTGTACACCTGTGGGAAGAAACTAACAGAGAGCCAAACAGCCACAAAGAAATAGAATTTGTGCATGCTAACACCTAACATTGCAAAGTAGAATACTGAACTGTGTATTTAGAGCTCAGAAATAGTAGCTCGAAGATCAGAAGTAGGCATTTATCTTATGAATTAAAATGTCCATGAATCATATCAAAGTACCTGGTTTCTTTATCCGACTTTGGCTCCTGACTTCAACTTTCTGACAATTCACACTCCGGAAAGCAACAGGTAATGTAACTGGGCTCTTGCCACCCAGGTGGGAGACAAGGAGCAAGTTCCTGGCTCATGGTTTGAGCAGGCCCAGTCCCCGGTGTTGTGAGTATTTTGGGAGTAAACCAGCAGATGAGATTTCTTTCCGTGTGTGTGTGTGTGTGTGTGTGAAAGAGAGAGAGAGAGAAAGAGGGAGAGAGAATCTGCCTATCAAATATTTTTAAGAACAAAAAATCAGCATAAACCTTCCTATGAGAAGTAGTCTAAAATTAAGTTTGCATAATCGTTCTCAAAATCATTGTCTACTAAAATAAGAATACTAACAATAGCTAAACATTTATTGAGTGCTCAATCTGTATAAAGCACTGTACTATGCACATGACAGAATATTTTGTTAATCTTCACAAACCTACAGGTAAATATTATAGTACTTCTTGCTTAGTGGACAAGAAAACTGACATTAGTAAGCTTTTTAGAGTGAGACAGAATTTAAGACTTTTAAAATTGGCCTATATATACTTCACCATTTCAAAATGCAGGTCTAATTCATCTTTTTCCTAAGAAGTCTTTCCAAATGCCACTGCCCACTGAACTTAATTTCTCTCCCTTCTAAATTCTTCCATACTCCCATTGTAGGTTATTGTGTCTGTCACATTATATTTAGCTAAATAAAATCTGAACAATCTTTGATTGAAAATCCAGATCCTTCTGGCTCTTTCTTAATTGAGGGATTGTATATGTATATGCCCAGATTCCTTGGGTAATATTTGTAAAGTCTTTATTTCATGAAACACTCTCCTTCATTTCTATTCCAAGTATATTAGGCAATCTGAACCTTACATAGGTTACAGTCAAAGCACATACATAATAATTGAAAATGTTAAAAGAACCACCCATGTTCCTCCCATACTAGAAATCACCAAGGCCAGAGGATGACCCTAGGTTGCTCTCAGAGTAGGTAGTATACCGTGCTATTTTAAACTCAAGACAAACAAAAGAATTTAGGTCAACTCTACCAAAACCTTAGGAGAAAAATGTTCTTTATTTATTATGCAATAAATTATCCATTTCTTTCTTTCATATGACCTAAATCACAGCTTTTCCTAAGATCAAAACTAGGGGACTTAGAGTATGAGTGGCCAGTTTTAGGTCTGACAGAAATGGAGGCATTGGCTATAATACACACTACACACACGACCATAGAGCCAGCTTGGCCTGAGAATCCTATAGTTTGGTTATTCCTGATCTATTGCTGCCATGGAAATATATCTAACAGGCAAGGTGAGCTGACCTCATGATGAGCAGTAAAATGATCTGGGGAAACTGGGCCAATAGATTTCATTCAGGGTCACAGTGACCAATACATCATTTAGACAAGCCACCTGACCTCTGTACACCTCCGTCTGACCCCCCTCAACACAACGCCACTAATATTGATCAGCATTACCATGAAAATCCAGAGAATCCCAGACTGAGGGTTAGATATACGGGTTCTAGAGCCATATCCCAGCCTGTTCCATCATTCTTGAAAAGACACTTCCCAACTCTGAACTTTCCTATTAAAATGAAGTCCTTACACAAGGGCTAATTATCTGTGTTTCTCTGACTCCAAAACCACATAGGAAGAAAATATAAATGTGACTGCTTCAAGAATGGTGACAGTGGGGGCCAGCAATGTGGCATACCAGGTAAAGCAACCACCAGCATCCTATATGAGCACCGGTTTGTGTCCTTGGCTGCTCCAGTTCTGAGCCAGCTCCCTGCTAGTGGCCTAAGGAAAGCAGCAGAAGATGGCCCAAGAGCTTGGGCCCCTGCCACCCACATAGGAGACCTGAAAGAAGCTCACAACTCCTGGCATCAGGCTGGCCCAGCCCTGGCTGTTGAGGCCATCTGGGGATGGAAGATCCCTTTATCTTTCTCTGTCTCCCCCCACCCACTGTGTGTATGTGCGTTTCTCTGTAACTCTGATTTTCAAAATATATATCTTTAAAAAGTAAGCAGCAAAAATTCCATTGCATTTACCAGTTATGTGAATAGACCTGATGATGGTGGAATCGTGGAATCTCCTTTAGGCTAAAAGAACTCTTATTTACAAGGTGCAACAATCTAGTCTTCATAAGCAGTTTTCAGTCCTCAGTCACACCATGGAGAATGAAGACTTTCAATAAATTCTGCAAACATCCTATGGTGTTTATTCCATACTCCACTGCTGCTTGATGCCAAATTAGAGTCCTGCCCAGTGCACTATCACCAGTCCCTGGACATAAAAATAAACCTGGAACTGTAGGGCAATAGATGTACTTATTCAATAGTTACTACTTATCTATCTGAATTTTACTATTGATATCAGCAGTCAGAAATACAGCCAGCACTCAACCAAAAATCTGCATTTGGAGCACTGACCATTAGTTTGGCTGTTGTTTGTAGTAAAAATCACCTGTTCACAACAATTTGAATTATATTAACAACAAGGAATGTGGAATATTTGTTGGTACCAAGCTGATATCTGACAACAGTGGAAAGGTGACTAAATTCTTTCAGCTTCTTTTAATCTCTATCATAATTTGTATTAGTCAGCTTTTCATTACAATCACAAAATTACTGAGACAGGCTGACTTTATAAAGAGAAGAGGCTCGTCTTGGCTCTCGAGTCTGGAGATGCCCTGTCCCAATGGCATGGCACAGGCTTCAGGTGGTCCCGTTCTCAGCTGCATTATACCACGGCACATAACGGCATAAGCATGTGTGTGTGTCTATAAGTGGCCTCTTTCTACCCTCCTTAGACAGCTAGCAAGATTCAGTCACTAAGGACCCATAGTAATGGTCTCCTTTAATTCAATCACTTTCCAAAGGTCCTACTTCTAAAACGCCATAGTAAGTTTAAGTTTCTACCATTTCAGATGCCATTAGCATGAGACTTCAGAGCTAAACACCTGTCTGAGTCCAAGGAGACAAAACACAGCAGAATTCAGTTCTAAACATCTCCCAGAGCCCAAGCTATATGATGGTATCAAGTGTTGGAACTGGTTGATAAAAGCAGAATTGGCCCAGTCCTTTGATGTTTGCCCAACATTATTCTTTGTGATGAGGATATATATAGCTGCCTGAGGCAGAAGCTGTTCCAAGAAAGAGGAGCTCTCAGTTGGGAGGTACTGGAAAAATCTGAGGCCTTTCATGGTAAGCAGAAATGCATTGTCATAATGCACTCCTCTATCCCACGTCATAATTATCTACATTTTATTTCTCCAACTGACAGTTCAAAATCAGTCATTTATTCATTCAACAAATATTTTTGAGTACCTATTGTGTGCCAAGCATTATCTCAGCTGCTGCAAACACTGTGGTGAATTAGAGAGATGAGCTCCTACCTCTACAGAACGTATCCTTTCATATCATCTCTGGAAAGCCTGCAGTGCCCTGCCTCTCACTGGAAAGCCCATTCCACCACCCTCAGCTATGCCCTGGCATGATGTTACTCATTTTGGACATCTTTTCCTTACTGTATTTCCATTAGGTGTGCTGTATCTACCTTCTAAAGTTGAGGCTCCTCAAGGGAGGTTATATAAGATGAGTTTTCTCTGTATCTTCTGCCCCTCACATAAAATCTATCAAATGATCAGCAATAGGCCTGCGCTGTGGCTTAACAGGCTAATCCTCCACCTTGCGGCGCCGGCACACCGGGTTCTAGTTCCGGTTGGGGCGCCGGATTCTATCCCGGTTGCCCCTCTTCCAGGCCAGCTCTCTGCTATGGCCCGGGAAGGCAGTGGAGGATGGCCCAAGTCCTTGGGCCCTGCACCTGCATGGGAGACCAGGAGAAGCACCTGGCTCCTGGCTTCGGATCAGCGAGATGGCACCGGCAGCAGCGGCCATTGGAGGGTGAACCAACAGCAAAAAGGAAGACAGGCAGAGTGGACAGTAGAGGGAGAGAGAGAGAAAGGTCTTCCTTTTTGCCGTTGGTTCACCCTCCAATGGCCACCGCGGCTGGCGCGCTGTGGCTGGCGCACCGCGCTGATCCAATGGCAGGAGCCAGGTGCTTCTCCTGGTCTCCCATGGGGTGCAGGGCCCAAGAACTTGGGCCATCCTCCACTGCACTCCCTGGCCACAGCAGAGAGCTGGCCTGGAAGAGGGGCAACCGGGACAGGATCAGTGCCCCGACCGGGACTAGAACCCGGTGTGCCGGCGCCGCAAGGCGGAGGATTAGCCTGTTAAGCCACGGCGCCGGCCTTCCCTCTAGTTGACTTTTATGATACTTTATTTGCTTAGAAAAAATTCCATCTGAAAATATAAGAATTGAAACCACCACGGTGACTAGGCATACAGGCCAGTGGGAATGGAAGTGGCTACTGATGGAAGCAAAGCTGACAACAGACCATGTCAAAGGTTTAGCAAAAGAGACAGGTAGGAGGCTAAATTCACATGCAGAACCTGCTTCAGTTTCACACTTCCACTTGGAAAAGTATCAGTTGTTGAGACTGAGAAGATAATATTGACATATGACTTATCAAAGAACTTTCAGAATCCAAATGTAATTAGCCCTCCTAATATTGAATAAATGGCTTATGCAAAATTCTTAGAAGACTTCAGATTGTTAGTAAGATATATGTTTCTTCCTCTATTTCAGATAATTCTAGCAGGACTAACAAAGATGTATTACTTATATGCCCCCCAGGAACAGTCCGTGAATTGTGTAACCTGGAAATATCAGCAAACAATGGCAAAGACTGAAGTACTAAATGGTAACAACTCTATAAGCTAAAGTCATCCTCTTTTTAAAAATGAAAAAGGTGGAACGTGAAGATGTTAGTATCTTCTCCAAGAACACACAGCTTCTAAGAGATAAAAACCAGTAAGAAGACCTCAGATAGCCAAAATTCCATTTCACTCCCTTCCTTACCACAGACCCAGAATGTGACCTCTTGTATTCAACACACACTTATTAAGATGTGGTTTATGGAACTTTGAGCTTGGGGGGGGGGATTTAAAAGGAAAAGCAAACCATGATTGTCCCTTCCCTCCTGATCAGTTAATACGTGCAGGACATTAACTTACACCTCCCTGATAGATTAAACTCCCCAGGCACGGATGTTCACAGACAGAGAAAGATTGATGCTACACATCCAAAAAATAAAAAAGGCTTCAATTGGCTGTCAGAACTTTAATTAAAACACTTATAGATCAACTTCACTGCAGCAAATTGTCTGTGCCACTATTACTATAGCAAGATGGATGTTCACTGAGAAAACAGAGAACTCTCCCCTGGACTAATATGTGATTTCATAGCCATTGATTTTTTACTTTAAAAATTCTCCCTGGCTCTTGGGAATTGGAACTTGTTTTGGGTGACTTGGCAGCAATGTTACTTTTTTTTTCCTTTTATGAAAGTTGAAGACCATTTCCTAAACCTATTCATATTTTATCTTCATTGCCCTGACTCAAAACCAAACTGAAGTTGTATAGGACTCAGGGAGAGAGCGGGACTCAGGTGGAAGCATCTGAGGGCAGAAGATGTAACACAGGGCTTGGAGTAAAGAGAAATGTCCAAGGAAAGAAAAGCCCATAAAAAGGAATATAATAATAAGTAAGAAGAGAATGGAAGAAGAGGTAAAATATTTTTAATAAGGTTGTCATCAGAAAATAGACACATTTAAATTATAATGTCAAGTATGAATAGTATAAATTCATTTTGACAATTTATTTTTAAATCATTCATTTAATTCACTGAATGAAATTCTATAGACTGGCTCCTATGTGCTGGCACTAGTTTCTTAGTTTGAATTAGGGGCAAATTTTACCCATAGACTCATGGCATAGAGACAATCACTTTTAAAATATTTGTCTAGTTCCTTCTAACATATACATGACTGTATGATCAGTCATGTCTATATTTTTACTTATCTATCTATAGGCAATAGTATATGAGTATAATGACAACAATTACAAATGTAAGTATAAATAAAAGTTTAGCATTAAACATAGAATTTCAGAAAGAGAAAAATCTTTCTTTTCTGTTGTCATAAATGCTTCAAGACAGCTCTCCCCACTCTCCCTAGATGATTTCTCCTAGTGCAACACAAATAATAATACTATGTTTCATTGTATCCAAGCTACTATCAATTTTAGCAGCTTTCCAATTTAAAAAATGTTAACTGTGAGGAAATGGGCAAAGACAAGCACAATAGGCATCTCATTATAGAAGTGAAAAGATGAGAAAAGAAAATGTATTTTAGAACTGATGACAAACAATAATAATCCTTACCATTTCCTGAATGCTGAATAATTTTCATATACTATTCTAACTCATGAAACATCAAAGAAACTCTGCTTGGCAAGTAATATCATGGTCCTTATTTTTTAGATAAGAAAACTGAAATGGTCCATGGTTAACTAACTAGTCCAAGATCACATGGCTAGTAAAAGGCAGAGCTTAACCTGAAAGCAGGTGCCCTGGCTGTGGAGCCAAGTCTTTAACCACAGCTGCCTCCTAGTGCAAAAGTGGCTTTGCCCCGTAAGTCATCACTGTCACATGTCATAGTACGCTCCACCAGGAGTGGGAAGATGCTTTTCCCCCCAAACACAGGTCAGGGATATGCAAGCCTCACTGTGCTCTCATAAGTAAGGTTCCTTTGGTTGTGACTGCTAACACCCTCTCAATATGAGTTCTGCCCAAGTACAAAAATGATATAGGGAGTATTTTCCAGGTCTCCACAAGTCTGCCATATATATGGAGAGATACTGAAAGGAACTTCCCAGGGTATTATAGACACTGGGCAGCCCTATGATCTCAAAGTGACAATTTAGAGACTCAGTAGGGCTGATGCACTGCTCTAGCCCAAGTCTGAAGGCCTCAGAATGAGAGGAGCTATGGTACCATTCCAGTATGGAAAGCCAATGAGCTGACGTGAGCATTTAGCACAGCATCCCATCTCATGGTGCCTAAGTTCAACTCGTATTTCTGGTCTCCATTCCAGGTTCCCACTAACGCACACCCTGGGAGGCAGCAAGTGATAGCCCAAGTTGTTGAGTCCCTGACAATCACACAGGAGACTCAGATTAAGTTCCTAGCTCTAGGTTTGGCCTGACCTACCCATAGTTATCTGGGGCACTTGGGGAGTAAACCAGTAGATGGAAGATAGATCAATCTCTCTCTTTCTCTCTCTCTCTCTCTCTCTCTCTCTCTCTCTCTCTTTCAAACAAAAAAAGAATCAACTTTTCTTTAAAAGCAGTCAATGTTTAACTCCAAGATGGAAAGTTACAAAAGGCCAGTGTCGCAGAACAACATGAGCAGAAAGAGTCCCCTCTGCCCTCTCTGAACTAGTCAGGTCTTCAATCAACTGGATGAGGCCCACTCATGCTAAGAACAGACAGCCTTCTAAAGTCTGCAAATCCAAATTCACTCTCATCCAGAAATACTCCAAAAGTCACACATGGAATAATGTTTGACCAAACATTTGTGAATTTCCAACCAGGCTGACTCATCAGAGAAACACATTACCCCTGTTCAGCATTCCGTGCAGGTCCAGGCAGACACGGCTCATGCAATCCAACCGGTCGTAGTCTCAGAGCCATCCAGCCATTCCTCAGACGTGAGAAAGGTAAGATGATACAAACACCATATACTGCATCATATCCCCAGTAGGCAGGGCTCTGGGAAGCTACATCAATATTTTGGTAGTGAAAAATGCATATTTAGTGTGAAGAGAAATGTGCAAACCACAATTATCTTCACGTCAGTTAAGTTCAGAATTTGCTGCCAATAAATTCGCCCATATTATTATCCTGCTTTAAAAAACAAAACTCTTGTTTTCAGAGATACCTTAAGATTAAAATTGGAAACAACAGATTGTGTAATTATATAAGTGTTAACAGTGATCAAATTATGAAATGGGGCCCAGCTAGGCTTCCCACTGCTCAGAGTTTGATAACCAAATACAAATTTTGGTCTTCAGAAAGCTGTTGGGACAGAGTGGTAAGAACGTTTTCATGGGGTGCACATCGTGACACAGTGGGTCAAGTCACTGCCTAGGATGCCCACATCGCACAGCTAAGTCCTGCTTTTGAGTGTTGTTTGCTAATCCACTTTCAATCCAGTTTCCTGCTAATGTTCCTGGGAACACAGCAAATGAGGGTCCAACTCCTTGGGTCCCTGTCAGCCAAGTGGGAGACCTAATTGGAGTTCCAGACTCTCTGCTTTAGCCCTGTCCATCCCTGGATGTTCTAGGCTTGTGGAACCAACACAGCAGATGGAAGATTTCTTTATTTTACTCTCTCTCTCTGCCTTTCAAATAAATAACATTGTTAGCTGCTAATACCATACAAGAGTCATTTTAGGAAGAATATGTTAATTTCAAAAACAAATACATCAGCATATAGATTTGGACTGAGTTTGGAAATTTTTATGACTAGAAATTAATAACATTTTTATCAATTTTCTTTGCACAGGAGAGGGTAAAGCAAAATCACACTGCTATTAAGACTGTCCAGTGGGCCGGCGCCATGGCTCACTAGGCTAATCCTCCCCCTGTGGCGCTGGCACCCTGGGTTCTAGTCCCAGTTGGGGTGCCGGATTCTGTCCTGGTTGCTCCTCTTCTAGTCCAGCTCTCTGCTGTGGCCTGGGAGTGCAGTGGAGGATGGCCCAGGTCCTTGGGCCCTGCACCTGCATGGGAGACCAGGAGAAAGCACCTGGCTCCTGGATAGGCGCAGCATGCCGGCCACAACACACCAGCCATAGCGGCCACTTGGGGGGTGAACCAACAGAAAAAGGAAGACTTTTCTCTCTGTCTCTCTCTCTCTCACTGTCTAACTCTGCCTGTCAAAAAAAAAAAAAAAAAAAAAAAGACTGTCCAGTGGAACAATTCTTCTATGAGTATCAGTTTGGACACATCTATCATCAGCCCTCAAAGGTTTTATGACTTTTGACCCAATAATTTCATTTATGGGAAGAATTCAAAATTCACAGGAAGAAAAAAGTATTCTATTTCACTGCCATTTGCATTTAGGGTATAATCTAAATACTTTTCAGCAGAAAAATGATTAAATATTTTGTGGTAGACACAGACAATAAAGTATTCAGAAACCATGACATTTAGAAAATGCTTATAACATTACAAGGGGCAAATTGTGTGAATAATAAGCCACACTGGTTATGGCTACCAGGCAGTCTGCTGGAGTGTGTGGCCTAAAAGATGTATTTGCCTGAGTCTCAGTTTGTTCATGTATAAATAGTGCTAATAATTGTAGCAGGCAGGATAGCAACACTCCCCCAAAGATGTCTGCCTTCTTACGCTCCTACCCTATGGATACGTTAGGTTAAATGCAACAGGGGAATTAATATTTCACAGGAAATTACCATTTCACATGGAATTCAGTTAACTGACTTTAAAGTGAGGAGCTTATCCCAGGTTACCTTGAGGGATCTGATGTTTTCTCAAAGGCCCTTAAAAGAGAAAGTGGGAGACAGAGGAGGGGAACAGAGTGATCCAACAGAAAAACTTCCTTAATCGACAATGTGGAAGATAGAGAGGCAAGGAATGTGGAGACTCCTAGAGTGTAGAACAGACAAGAAAACAGCCACCCCAGAGCTTCCAGAAGGAATGCAATCCTGCCAACTCTGATGCTCTCAACACAGTGAGACTCATATCAGATTCCTGGTCTCCAGAACTCTACGGGACTAAAGCTGTGTTGTTTTAAGCCTCTACGTTTGTGGTGATCTGTTACAGCATCCTAAGCAGTTAATATAGTAGTATTTTATTAGTCAGGGAAATTAACCCAAGCCAAAGATCTGATGCTCAATAAATGTTTTCCATAGCACTGTAATTGTCACATGCACAGAAAATGCTGGACAGAACAATCTCAGCAATATTGTCTCAAGACAATGATTTCTGGGTGACTCTTATTTCTTTATAATTCCAAAATGTTCTAAACTGATACAATCTTTGAATCAATATGTAGAAATAAGTACAAGAATTATTTAATTTGGGGGAAAAATCTTACTTAAATCCCTTGGGACTCCTCAAAAAATCAGTATCCTAGTCCAGTGATTTTCAGCTAGGGGCAATTTTATGCCAGGTGACACTCAGCCACATCTGCAGACATGGTAGATTGTCACACCAGAGCCTGGGTTACTACCAGCATCTGGTGGGTAGAAGCCAGAGATGCTGGTAAACATCCTACAATGCACAGGGCAACCCCTTCAACAGAGATTCATCCTAACCTACCCAAAATGTCAGTCATTGTTGACGAGGTTGAGAAACCCTGTTCTAATCCCAGCAACTGTCACCTCTCACCTAAATGCCTACAGTAGCCTCATTTCTGCTTCTTCTATTCCATCTTTCTTACATCTGTTCTTTACATGGCAACTGGAAGGTCAAACCTTGTAATGATATAGTTCAAACCTCTTAGGTGGTTTCCCATCAAACAGAGTAAAAGGCAAAGTCCTTCAGTACAGCAGTATCTGCGACCCCATCGTCCATCACCAAGACGGCCCTCCTTGTTCAAGCCGCCTTAGCCTCACAGGTCACCTCTTTGCTGTTTCCCAGGCCGGCCAAGCACATGCACACTCAGGGATTTGTGCTTGCTGAGCTGGCTGTCTGAAGCAGCTTTCTTCTGGACTTCTCCAAGGCTTATTCTCATTCAGATCTCTGCTTACAGGCCAAGCAATCGAGAAGGTCTTCAGGATTATCTTGTCAAAGGCATCATTTACTCTCCTTCGTATTGTTATGCCTTGTTTAGCTTCATATCATAGTAATACCACATATATACATTTAAAAAAAAGGTATATATGGGTAGGGGTGTACACACATATTAATCAAGCTTCTCTAGAGAAACAAACATGAATATGTACACACATAGATATAGCGATTTTAACGAGTTGGCTTACATGAATGGGGTCCTGGCAAGTCTGAAATACGCAGGGTAGGTGGGCAGCTTGAACACACCAAGAAGCACTGATGGTGTCACTCAATTCAAAGGTGGTCTGAAGGCAGAATTCTCTCTCCTGGACAAGCCGCTGCCCTTTCTCTTAATGCCTTTCACTGATTGGAAGAAGCTTACCCACATTATAGAAAACAGTCTGCTTTATGGGAAATCTGTCAATTTTAATGTTAGCTGCATATTTTTAAAGTGTCTTCTCAACAATATAGACACTGGAATTTAACAAAAACTAGTTACCATGACATAACCAAATTGATCCATAAAATTAGACATCACAAGGTATTTTGATTTATTTGGAAAGCAGAGAGTAAGAGAAAAAAAAAGGTGCTTCTGAGTTACTCCCCAAATGCCTACAACAGCCAGAAATGGGCCAGGCCAAAGCCAGGAGCCAGGAACTCCATCTGTATCTCCCACGTATATGGAACAGACTAAAGTGCTTCAGCCATTACCACTGCCTCCTAGGATGCACAAAACAGCAGGAACCTAGATCAGTATCAGTGGAGCCAGACTCAAACCAAAAACTCAAATATGGGATGTGGGCATCTCAAATAGTGACTTAACCACTGTGCCAAATACCTGCCCCCATCACAAGGCATTTTATGTATTTATTTTCTAGCCCTCCCATCAGAAGGTAGGAATTCCTTAAGAAAAGGAACTTATTTGTCTTTTTAACTGTTATTTCCTTATTACCTACAACAGTGCCTGTATAAAACCACTACTCAATAAATATGTTGAATACATGGACTGTTTAGTTTCAAAAAGTCAGTGTGCCTGCTTGAACTGACTGATGGCATGACTGAATCAAGTAAGTCAGTGGATTTAAACACTCCAGTATAATGAAACTGACTCAGATGCCACAATCAGAGAGGCATAAATTTAAATCCCACCCTCACCACTCCAGGGTCAGGACACAGGTTGGTGTGCAAAGCTGGACCACTGAAGTGGAAGAAGTGCAACAGCAAAGCGCCGACGATGCAGCAGCAAAAGGAAGGAGTCAGAAATGCAAAGTGGTGAAGGGGAAGAAGATGTGGATGCTCCTGAAGGAGAAGTATGGAGGTCAAGAATGCAGGCCAAGCCTATATGGACTCTGCTTTGCCACTCACTGGGAGCAAGTCAGAGCAGGTTTTCCTACAGCTCAAGGACTTAATGGCTCCTGGGGATAGCCATATGCTGTGCAAGCTGTGGATATTGAGAAGTACGACCAACAGCGAACATAAGGAAAAATTAAAAATTCATCTCTTCCCATCCCCCAAACACAGAGAGAGAGAGAGGTTGGATTTCTCCTGCAAACCTAACTCTGGGAAAACATTACACCAGGACATTCAGTTGATGCTACTCCATAGAACATTCTAGAGATTTTCTCCCCATTGACATTTACTATTCCTAAAACAAACATTTCATCCTCTCATGAGGATGACTATGGATTATTCACGTTATTTTTCTGAGTCCCAATTTCCTTGGCTGTAAATTAGAGGCTATAATTCTAACCTGGAGTGCTGTCCTAACTTCAAAATCAAATGCTATCTGTGGAACCGCTTAACCTTGAATCTGACACGTAGTTACGGCTCTAAACAAAAACAACCCCAGTTTCTCCATGTCTCTCCCATCCATGGGCACCAATTGTCCCACTTCTCACTCCACAACCTTCCTCGCTCACACCAAAAGTCAGTCTCATTTGCAAGGCTCCAGTTTTGACTGAGAGACTCAGACGTAACCTCCCTCTTCTCTTAAATCAACCTGTCTCTATCGACCTTTACTAGGTAGCTGGTTGTGGAAACTCCTAAAGAAGCCTGACCATTACACCTGCTGCCAATGCCCCAGAGAAAAGGGGTGATGTCCCTATCAAGAGTACTGCTGTGGAGTGGTCCTGAAGCTGCAGATTTCAAGACACTGAATGAAAGTTACATTCCATACACTAGTGGATCGCCAGTCCAAAAAAGTGACTTTAATTCACTCAGTTCACATTTCCTACCATTAACTATCTGGGAGCTTCAAACAGGTTGTTTCATGTTGCCTTCTTTTCTAATTAAAATATGGATAAGTTATGTCATAGCTGGAACAAAGAATAAATGAGGGAAATGTGCAAGTCCAACTATGGCATAAATGGCCCAACGGAACTCACTCTCTGTCTGCCAAATTAATTAATAAACTGATTTGAAGATGGGGAGAAGAGTTCACAGGCTTTATCTGGCCACCAAAAACTACTAGAAAAGAAAACCATTAGAAAAATCTTGAAGCAGAGAGTTTTTGTACAAAGGATAGCTGCATGTTGATCAGGGAAACACACAGAGGAGTTGGGTGATACGAAGTCAGAAGAATGTGTTTATCTCAAGTAGCATGAGCAGCAGTTTTTTGAGCTGTAGGACCAGCCATCCTTAAATTCTGGAAAAAATGCTACTATAAAGATAATACAAAACATATTCTCGCTGAGCCAAAGCCTTGATGGTATGGGGTAGTCACTACCCAGACAGCAATCTGTAGCTGCTCTTTAGAAATCTAAATGGACCACTGGAAAAAGTCGCATCCCCCGTCTATTTGAGCCCCTCAGTGGAAACTGGGCTTTCTGTCCCCTCCTGTGTCTCTGACCACCCTAGTGAAACTAAGAGTCTTTTTGTTCAATAGACAGGAGTTCAGATATCTGTGTTTCATAATTTCTTGATGTTTTAATTTTCTCCAAAGCCACTGGAGAAAAACTACAAAACTTAACTGGGGCCTTCAAGTACCTTAAAACAGTGGTCCAAAATTTGAACACCCTCAGGGGCTAAAATGATGATGTAGGTGAGTGAAGCAATCACTGAGCTTGGGATTCACTGGATACCTTGCAATGCATTCTGGGGTCACCACACTCCTTGCTATATTCCCTCCATTTGTTTTTACAGACACCAAGTCTGTGTGTTGTTATAGTATAATGATAACCAGTACTTCCAGAGATTCAATATTCTGTTAAAAACTAGAATTTCAGAATTTATGCAACATATCCTGACACTTAAATGTTGGGAGCCAAATTCGGCCAGCACCTGACTTAATAAACTCTGACTTTTAAAATACATTTATAGGGACGTGTGTTTGGCACAGCATTTAGGGTGCCAATATACTACATTGGAGCCACAGTTAAGATGCAGCTTCCTACTAATGTGCATCTTGGGAGACTGCAGGTGACAATGCACATACTTTGGTCTCTGCAACATACATGAGAGACTCAGATTTAATTCTAGGTTTCTGGCTATTGTGGGCATTTGGGAAGTGAACCAACAGATGGGAGATCAGTCTCTCTCTCTCTCTCTCTCTTTCTCTCTCTCCTCCCCCCCCCCCCACCTCTCGCCCGCTCTCTATCTCTCACATGCACACAAATATTTAAAAATAATTAATGCATATATAATGAGAAAATTTCTATCACTGAGAATGGATTATTTTGATGGTAGCATCCCCATATTCCTCTTGGGTATAATACCTGAATGTCATTTTACAAAGTTCTTCCATGCCATGATCCTATTTTCACTTTAAAAGTTAGGGCAGGTGCTAGAAACTGAAGCTCAGAGTAGCTGCCCGATAGTCCAGCAACACATAACTGAAAGGAGCCAAGCTGGACTGTTTTTCAGGCTTCTGACAACCTCACACTCTAATGCTTTGCCTCTATGCTTTGCTACCTATAGTGCTCCTGGGCAGCCACTTCACAGCCAGCCTGGGCTTCAGCGCACTATCTCTGTCCTCCAACACTCTCACTGGGACACATTTAAATAGATTTCGAACAGAAGCTTGGCAACATACAATTTTGGCATCTAATCCAACTGCTTTGACTGCCTCTAGTATTTTATGTTCTAATCAATTGGTTTCATGCTTTTTAAATGTTCATATATATTGCAGTGTGCAGTGATCTGAAGGGTATCATGGAACAACTTTGATTTTTCCATTTGCTCAAAGGTTTTAACAGGTTGATCACATCAGCAGAAGCTGTGAGCCCCTCCCCCTCTCCTCCTTCACAGAAATATCACCACAACTTGCTGGCTCTTCTGGAAATAGCCACTTGCCATAGCGATAAATCTTAGGTTCACTATATAACCCCTGATGCATTGCACATTTTCCCACCAAATTCCACTGTCCAAATTTGGAGTCCCAACTTGACCACAAGCAGATACGATTTCACTTTGTGGGATTTTCCCAGCTTTCCCTTGCATTACAGTGGCAAAGCTTGTAACACCAGCTGTGTCTGAGCCAGCCCTCCAAAAAAGGCAATTGTGCTCCTTGACAGAATCACGAAGCGCAAGCACGGCTGCCAGCTCGCTCAAGCAGCCTTTGCAGGATTCTGGTGCTGCTTCCAGACCTCCCTCCCCACTCACCCGTTAATGATGTGGGCCCCTCAATCAGCTACAATCCTTTAAAAGGCCTAAGAAAAGAATGGGGGGGATGCATATTCTTCTCTCTCATCCTGTGGGACTCCATTTTTATTTTCTTCATCACCAAGGCTCTCTCACTCTTTCATTCACTTAATCAATTCACATTTACAACTTATCAACTGTGTTCCATGCATTTATGCTAGAGGTTGAATAGAAAAAGCTATCAAGACAGGATGTTCTCTCTGCAAGGAATCCTAAAACAATATAGAAATAGGTACGAAATAATGTTAAGGTAACACCACAATCCCTTACCCAAAATCCTTGATGACAGAGTAGTTTGGGGATTTCAGTCCTCAGAGACATGATGTGATGTGCAGGTGTATCTTATATCTCACAGATGCCTACAACCAAATATCTAACTCTTAGAAGACACACAAGCACCCCCATTCCCGTGAACTCAGTTTAGATTTTGCTGCCAAAATTCATTTTAGCACCAAACATTCCATTTTAGAGCTTTTTGGATTTTTGAATTGTAGATATGACTCTGCATAATTCTATCACTTTCCACTTATTGTCTATGGTGTCCCAAGCAATTGAAGTACCTTCACCCCTTTTCTACTCCAAACACTCCTTCAAAGTAAACTTATTTTTACTGTTACTGATCAGTGTATCTGATACAGTTTTATTCTCTCATATAGACCACCTTAAATGAGCCTCATGATGCCTCGGCAGGATATTGCTTTTCCTATTTTAAGGAAGGGAAGCTGAAGTTCATGGAGGTTAAATGACTCTCATAGGGTTGCAGAGAAAGCAAAGGGCAGGGCTGGGATCTGTGTCTATTGGTACCAGAAACATTGTTGCTTCCATGATGTAAACTTGGTGCCTTTCTTGAAAGCAACATCCCTGTGGCTCTTCCCATGCTCAATCCCAAGGATCTTGCCTGTTTCCCTCAGAAGATCCACAACATGAAAATGTTCAGTCCTGCTTCACAGAGTGGCCTTGAATTACACATCCCTATTGAAGGTCCTTATTTTCCTCTGTGTTTCATTGCGAAAATCCTTAAAACCAGACTTGTTAGTGGTTGTATTTCATTCCTGACCCTAATATGAGCTTGAGAAAGTCACTGAACCTCCACAAGACTGTTTCCTCTAATTAAATGGAAAACAAAGTCCATAACCAGTAGAGTTATTATGAGGATATGAGGATAAAGATGAGCTAATTTGTGTAAAGAGCTTAATGTGATACTTGGGAAATAATAAATGCTTGACAAAAGGTAACTATTACTGCTGTAATTGTTATTACTTTAGTATCACCAGTATTGTCAACTCATTGTTTTAGCATATTCTGTCCTGAAGAGTAAACAAAGTGAATTAGATGCGATATCTTCAAGAAATCTACTGCACTAGAAGGACCTGGCCATCCCACAGTCTTTTCTGAAGAAAGCTGGTCATAGCATCTCCAATACTATGGACAAAGTCAAGTGGCCCAAGAATAGGAACTTGACCCATGAACTGTCATCTACAGTGGCTCCTGGCTTCTGAGTTCCGTTGGTACAAAGTGTTTTCCGGAAGGGATAAAAATGACTTAGTGAATCCATCATAAAGTTTTTAAAGGGAATTTGGATGTGAAATACATAAAAGAAGGATCATTGGTCGTGGGATTTAAAGCCAAAGTGCACACTAGACAGGAAGCAGACCTATGCGGCAGCAAAACCACAATTTCTAAGGAAAAGAAAATAGATAGGGGGAAGAGGACATAGGAGGAGAATAAAAAGGGCAAGAAAGGAGGAAAGACAAGGAGATTAAGGAGAGAGAAAGGGGAGGACCTATAGCATTAGCAGTAATAGTTGCAGAGAGAGAGATCACTGCAATGGAATCACCAAAATGCCAGAGCTAGGACTTTATCCAAGGCCTCTTGAACTCCAAAGCCTGTGTCCTTGACCTTCACCGTGGAGGCCACAGATCCTCTTACCTCCTGGGACCAATCAAGTAGCAGAAATGAGAGGTAGGTGCCTGGGGAGGCCTGTGACAAAGCGGAAAGTGTACAGCCTTTCAAAAGTGGGCAGCTGCTAACACATTTTAGACAAACAGGGCTATGTGGGAACATGAGCCAAAAATGTCAGGTCCTCTGACTTTTCAAAAGAAGCCAGAAATCCAGATAGCCATGGGAAAACTCCAATGCTGTAATGTCAAAAACTAATTCAGGTTTTTTTTTTTATAACTGTGCAGACAAAAATACACACACACACACACGCGCACGCGCCTATCATCTTTGAGTTGGATTTAGTCTACAAACCTCTAGCTTGAGAATATTGCCTTATGCTGTCAGTTTTAGGAAAAGGCAGATTTTCTTGCGCCATGTCCAAATTCTCTTCTCTAGCAGATGGAGACAGGAAAGGAGATGTGCTATCAGCCCTATGAAAAAGTATTCCAGAGACCTCAGTTTAAGGACAATTGTGACAGCAGAATTCAAAGGGAATATCTCATCAAATGGTACAAACCATTTCAAAAACATAAAGTGGCAAGAGATGTATTTTTCTGATCAAGATGGACAAGATTTATACTCATACCTAGCACAATAAAAACACAATAAAAATAGTGTTTGTATATATGAAACAGTATTTTTGAGACATTGAACACAAGGCAATACAAGACCTGGAAGAGAAGAGAAATGACCAAGGGAGTCCTGTCCTTGCCTCAGCTTATAGTCAGGAGAGTCTCTAGAGCATGGCACAGGGTGGAGAGAATTCCAGTGGAGTTGGGGTGGTGGAACTGAAAATGTGGGGAAACAACGTGGCTGGGTTTGGAGGACAGAGCACTGGAGCAGAGAAGGCCACACAGGCAGTAAAAGCCAGAGAGGTCCAGAGGCCTCTTGAGTCTTCAGGTGAAAGCCAATTAGCAAGTGCAAGAGGAGAGACCACCTGAGGGGTGAGAGGAGACAAAGATCAGAGAGGAAGTATCTCCCATCAATTACCAAACTGGAAAACTCCTAATTCACAGAATATTGAGTGAAATACTGAGAACAGTTTTGCCTCAACAGTGCAGAATAGCCTTAAGCAAAATGTCACTAAATGTAAAACTCAGACCCATCCAACAATTTCTGGGCAAATGTATACACCTGCAAAACCACCACTAAATTGAAACAGTGGGTATGGCCACATCCCCAAAAGTTTGTAGGAAAAGAGAAATTTTACTGTCCTTTCCAAACTCCCTTCTCTAACAGATGGACACAGGAAAGGAAAAGATGAGCTACAAGTCCAGGAAGAAAGTGTTCCAGATACCACCTTTATTTAAAAGAATTATTATATTTATTTGAAAGACAGAGTTACAGAGGTAGAGGCAGAGAGAGAGAGTTCTTCCATCCACTGTTTCACTCCCCCAGATGGCCACGATGGCTGGAGCTGAGCCGATCCAAAGCCAGGATCTTCTTCTGGGTCTCCCATGTAGATGCAAAGACCCAAGGACTTGGACCATCCTTAGCTGCTTTCCCAGGCACACCAGCAGGTTGCTGGATCATAAGAGAAGCAGCCAGGACTCGAATGGGTGCCAATATGAGATACTGGTGCTACAGGCCAAGGTTTTAACCCACTGTGCCACAGCACGGATCGTAGACACCAACTTTTTTAAAGCAACCTCTGACAGCAGAATCCTGCCTTTCTTCACTTCGCACATTTCCCTGCCACCTCCCTTCACCCTGCGAAAACAATGACCCAATTCCTCCTCAAGATAGATCAGGTTGCATTTTTCAGAACTTTGTAGAAATGGAACCAAACCGAATGTGCTCTTTCTTATTTGCTTATACTCAGCACAGTGATTTTGATATTCTACTGTGTTGTTACGTGTGTCAATTGTTCATCTCTTTTAATTATTTACTAGTATCCTATTAGAAAGCAAAGGTTGTGGCCGGTGCTATGGTGCCCTAGGATAATCCTCTGCCTGCGGTGCCAGCACCCTGGGTTCTAGTCCTGATCGGGGCGCAGGATTCTGTCCCAGTTGCTCCTCTTCCAGTCCAGCTCTCTGCTGTGGCCCGGGAAGGCAGTGGAGGATGGCCCAGGTGTTTGGGTCCTGCACCCACATGGGAGACCAGGAGGAAGCACCTGGCTCCCGGCTTCGGATCAGCATAGCGCGCCGGCCATAGCGGCCATTTGGGGGGTGAACCAACAGAAGGAAGACCTTTCTCTCTGTCTGTCTCTCTCTCTCACTAACTCTGCCTGTCCAAAAAAGAAAGCAAAGGTTGAGAGCGAGGTTGGGAGTAGTAACATGGCTTCTTAGCAAAAAGGCAGCTGGGTGTGAATCTTCCGTCTCTGATTGTCGTTTCCTTCTTTGTGCCATTTCACCTACTCAGGCTTCAGTTTGCCTGTCTGTATCATGATTCCTTGTTAAACCAGATGATTTAAACTTGGTAATAAAATTAATACTTCTATTATTTTAGAATAGTATTGTTGTTCAGCACAGTGCAATGTTTCCCAACAGCAGACTCCTTATGGAACTTTTTTAAATCAGGGATTTCCTATATGCACATTTCAGTTATTTTACATGTCCACTTACTCCTCATGCACAAGACTTTCATTCTGTACAAGGTGATTAAGCACTTTGCAAGGACAGGAAAAATTGTTCTTGCCCTTTGGGAAATGAAATTTAGGGTTTTGTCTAGAAGGGCCCACATAAGTAATGATTATATAGTAAAAATCATGTAATTGCATTTAATCTGTCCCTGGAGGCTAGGAAGAAAATCAGAAACTCCCAAATAAAATAAGACCAAGATTCCAGGAAGCAGCAGGAATCTGTCCGTGTGAGGACACCTATCACTGCAGCTACCATTTCTACAGAGTTTGAAATGGTACAAAGCCCTCAGGTTTGCCCAGTATCAATCATTGCCATTCAAGTAATAAAGAGGGCTGGGACAAATTATTAGTGACAGGGAAAGCAAGACCTAGTATTTAAAAAAAAAAAATCACTGTAACAGAGAGGAGGCTGAGTCAGCTTTGGGAATGAGTTCCCCAATCCAGCCAACAGAATGGTCAAGGAAAAGCCATAAGGAAGAGGAATGAGATATTTCACTGAGGCTCTATTTTTGCAAGCTTCAGTTGCAGGTATGCTTTGGAAAAGGAAATAAATGTACCCTACTGGGATGGGCTTAGGAAAACATGGAGATAGAAGAACTGGAGTCAGTTTGCCTGGGCTTGAGTCCAAGTTCTGGCATGTTCTCTCTCCTTGACCTTGAGTTCTAGAACCTTAGTGTCTTTGTAATATGGAGCATACAGCCTTATATACAGCCTTAGCACAGAGTTGTGTGAAATTAATGAGAGGATGCCTAGAAAACCCTATGTTGACACAGCAAGAATCTCCATTCTACTGCAAATGAGGTCTTCAATACAAATGTTCTTCAGAAAACTGAAACATAGCTTTTCCATTAGCAACAATTTTTATATTCTCATGAAAACATTTTAAACATGCCCTATAACTCTCATATACTGAAACAGTATAAGAACATAATATTTGAAATAAGAAAATATGGGGTTTTTGTCTGGTTCTACTATTTAGTAACTGGGAGACCTTGCTCAAAGCATAAGGTGTCTCTGAAAAGCACTCTTCTCCCATGTGCAATTATGCATGCATGACACCAAGCAGTTGGAGGAGATATAGGTAAAAATACTTTATAACCTAATTCACGGTGGGGTCCAAGATGGTGGAATAGTGACAGGGCAGTCTGATGTAGGCTAAGTGAAATCAATATTTAAAAAGTGGAGAAAGTTCACTCTCAGGGTAAAATTGCAGAAGAAACTGCAGTAGGAGGTCCTGCAAAACCAGCAGAAATAGCCCAGATCCATGTGGAAGTTGCAGACATGGATCAAGGAGCAACAAAACAACAAAGAACCCAGCAGCTTGGATCTAGGGAAAAAAGCACCTGCCCTGGCAAACTAGGTAAGGTCAGACTGCACAGGTCTGCACAGCTGTTAGTACAGCTGGAGGGAGAGCTGAGTGAATTCTACTGTTTTGAATCTGGTCCAGATCCCTCAGGACAGTGGGGCAACTGATTATGGCAGGGTGAGTGGCGCATCTCTCTCCCCTTCTCCTTCCTACAACAGCAACCTTTACTAACAGTGGTGGGGCTGGCACCATTTTTGGACATAAGCAGGTAGCAACTGCTCTAGCTTTTGTGTGTGCACCCAGGAACTACTGGGGTCACCCTCCACCCAGTCAGCAGGAGCAACAAAAGCAGTTCAAGAACAACTGATAGGGAAGGTCTTCACAGTGCCAGCTGTACCCACTTGGCAATGGGTAGGGAGGGGGAACCATACCTACAGAGGGGAAGTGATGCCTGTAGGACTCTCCCAGGTGCCCTGCATAACTGTGAAGCAAGCTGGGCTGTAGCTGGTGGGTATAGAGCATGCCTGTGACCCAGAGATCTTATCAGAGGAAAAACCCATGTTCCCCACAGACTTTGAATCTGGTTGGGAGGACCAGATTCAATCCAGTGGGCTGGAACACACACAGACAGTGGCTCTGGGAACACTTCAGTCTCCCTGTGGACAGGATGGGCCAGTGGTGCAAAGTGGTCCCACTTGCACACCTTGAACCTGAGAGTCCTGGGTGCTGAGACTGAGAAATCACTGGGATTGTGTGAGAGGAGGCAGATATAGCTGGGTTCTGGGCGATCACAGAGTGCTGCTGCACACTCTAAGAGCTCCTTGGTTGCCTAGAGCAGCTCATAGCAGAGGGAACTGCACTCACAGGAAAAGACTGAGCAGATCAGAGGAGAGGTAACACAACCAACTTGAATGTTAGCTACCCTGGACACTCGTCCCATCCTGGAGCACTGATCAGAGCTCCCTGGCCACACCCCCCATACATGTCTTGGTATTCACTGAAAGTGTGGACATTCCACTAAGCCACAGAGGGATAGTTGAAAGATAAGAGCTGTCATAGAGAAAAATGCCTGGAAATAAATGCAGAAATTCAAGAAACAAGAATAAGGAAGGCACTATGACACTCCCCCAAAGGAACACAACAATCTTTCAACATTAGAATGTGAAGATGAAAATATTGAAGGAATGCTGGAAATGGAATTCAAAAAGTTAATCATAGTATTACTCAAAATCAATCAAACGCAAATCCATGAACTAAAGAAAATCATATATGATATGAATGAAAATTTTTCCATGAAATTGAGAATATAAAGAGAAATCAAAATGAAATACTAGAGATGAATAATTCAATAGATATAGCAAAAATTTACTGTTGGTGAAGCAGAAGAATATTCAAGCTAGAAGACAAATCTCTGGAAATTTTATAGTCAGACCAAAAAAAAAAAAAAGAGAGAAGAGAAGAGAAAGAAATTAGAAAACTTAAAAACAGTGTTGGAGATCTATGGGATACTATCAAATGACCCAACAGAAGGGTCTTAGGATTGCCTGAAGGTGTGGAATAGAGAGGGACAAGGTCTATTTAGTGAAATAATTACAGAATAATTACAGAAAACTTCCCTAATTTGGAGAAAGAAGAGAATATCAAAGTACAGGAAGCATAGAGAACTACTAACATACATGACCAGAAAAGATCTTCACCACGACACATTGTAGTCAAACTTTCCACAGTAAGGCAAAAAGAAAAGATTCTAAAATGTGCATGAGAGAAATGTCTAATCTCCAATTAGACTCACAGCTGACTCCTCATCAGAAACTCTACCGGCTAGAAGACAATGGCAGGATATAATCTAAGTCTTAAGAGAAAAAAACTGTCAACCCAGAATACTGTACCCTGCAAAGCTCTCATTTATGAATGAATGTGAAATAAAGACTTTTGATAACAAGCAGATATTGAGAGTTTGTCTTCACTTGTCCAGCCTTACAAAAGCTGCTAAAGGATGTGCAACACAGAGAAACACAGAAAGCAAGCCATCATCATGAAAGAATGCAAAGACAGAAAATCCCCCAGTAAAAGCACAAAAGAAATACAAAGTAAACAACAGGAATATTCATGGGAAAATGGCAGGGCCAAGTCATTACTTATTAATAGGTACCTTGAATATAAATGGCATCAACTCTCCAGTTAAAAGATACAGACTGGCCAAATGGAATAAAACACAAGACCCATCTATTTGCTGCCAGCAAGAAACACATCTCATCAACAAAGATACATGTAGACTGAAAGTGAAAGGATGGAAAAAGATATTCCATGCTAAAGGAAAGAAAAAAAAGGTGTAGCCATCCTAACATAAGATAAAATAGACTTTAGGCCAAACACTGTTAAAAGAGATGGAGAAGGACCCTATGTAATAATTAAGAGATTAATACAACAAGAAGATATGACTGTAATAAATGCATATGCACCTAATTACAGAGTACCTCCCCATTTAAAAGAACTGTGAACAGATCTAAAGAGAGACATAGACTCCAATACAACAGTAACAGGGTACTTCAACACTCCACTTTCATCACTTGATAGATCAACCAGACAGAAAATCAACAAAGAAACAACAAAGCTAATGGACACTATGGACCAAATGGACCTAACTGATATCTATAGAACTTTTCACTACACAATGAAAAGTTAGTGCATATCCTTCTCTAGAATAGACCATTTATTAGGCCATAAAGCAAGTCTCAACAAATTCAAAAAAATCAAAATCATAGCATGCAACTTCTCTGATCACAATGGATTGAAGCTCGAAACCAACAACTCAGGAATCTCAAGAACTTATGCAAACACATGGAAACTGAACAACATGCTCATAAATGAACAGTGGGTCATAGAGAAAATAAAATATTTCTAGAAACAAATGAAGTCAATATATCATGTCAGAACTTATGGGAAAAAGCAAAACCAGTGTTAAGGGGGAAGTTTATAGCAATTAGAGACTACATCAAGAAATTGAAAAGTCACCAAATAAATGAGCTGTCAAAACATCTCAAAGACATAGGAAAAAAGCAGCAAACCAAACACCAAAGTAGTAGGAAGAAAGAAATAATTAAAATTAAGGAACAAATAAGCAAAATTGAAATTAAAAAATATAGAAGATCAATGAAATGAAGATCTGTTTTTTAAAAAGTAAACAAAATTGACATACTGTTGACTCAACTAACCAAAAAGAAAAGGGAGAAGAAAGACCCAAATAAATAAACTCAGAGATGAAAAAGGAATGTAACAACAGATACAACAGAAATAAAAAGAATCCTCAGGAATTACTACACAGAGCTGTGCCAACAAACCAGGAAACCTAGAAGAAATGCATAGATTCCTGAACACAAACAACCTACCTAAACTGAGTCATGAAGTCCTAGAAGATATAAAAAGTGGAAAATAATTCTATGTTCATGGATTTGAAGAATCAACATCATCAAAATGTCCACACTACTGAAAGAAATTTATAGATTCATTGTGATTGCAATCAAAATACCAAAGATATTCTTCTCAGATCTAGAAAAAAATGATGCTAAAATTCATATGGAAACAGAAGAGACCCAAATAGCTAAAGCAATCTTAAAAAATAAAAACAAAGCTGAAGGCAACACAATACCAGACCTAAGACATACTACAGAGCAGTTATAATCAAAACAACCTGGTACTGGCACAAAAACAGATGTGTACACCTGTAGCAGAATAGAAACTTCAGAAATTAACCCATGCATCTAAAAGCAAATTATCTTTGACAAAGAGGCAAAAATCAACCCATGAGCCAGAATAGTCTCTTCAACAAATTGTGCTAGCAAAACTGGATCTCTGCAGGCAGAAGTTTGAAACAAGACCCCTATCTTATACTTTACACAAAAATTTACTCAAAATAGATCTGAGACCTAAATTTACAATGTGATACCACAAAATTACTAGAGAATATTGGGGGAATCCTGTAAGACATTGGCATAGGGAAAGACTTCTTGGAAAAGAACCCAGAAGTACAGACAATAAAAGCCAAAATAAATAAATGGGATTACCTCAAACTGGGAAGATTCTGTACTACAAAAGAAACACTCAACAAAATGAAGAGGCAACCAACAGAATAAGAAAATATTTGCAAACTATGCAACTGATAAAGGATTAATAACCACAATCTATAAACAGCTCAATAAACTCAACAACAAAACAAACAAATCTAATTAAGAAATGAGCAAAGGAACTGAACATTTTTCAAGAGAGGAAATCCAATTGGCCGCGAGACACAAGAAAAAAAGCTCAGGATCACTAGCCTTCAGGGAGATGCAAACCAAAAGCAAAATGAGTTTTTACCTCATACCCATTAGAATAGCCCTCATACAGAAATCCACAAACAACAAATGCTGGTGAAGATGTAAGGAGAAGGGTAACTAATCCACTGATGGTGGGAATGCAAACTGGTACAGCCACTTTGGAAGATATTATGTAGGTATCTCAGAAAACTGAATATAGACTTACCATATGATCCAGTCATCCCACTCCTGGATATTTATCCAAAAGAAATGAAATCAGCACATGAAAGAGTAATCTGTACCCCCATGCTCATCTCAGTTCAAGTTACAATAGCTAAGATTTGGAATCAACTCAGATGTCCATCAACTGAAGACTGGATAAAGAAATTATGGTATACACACACACACACACACACACTAGGGAATAATACACAGCAGTGAAAAAAGAAATCCTGTCATTTGTAACAAAAGGGATGCAACAGGAAACCATTATACTTAGTGAAACAAGATAAACAACAAGACAAATACCATATGGTCTCTCTGATCTGTGGTAGCTAATGGAGCACTTACAGGTAATCTGTAGGAATGAAACTGATACCTTAAGATATGATGATTTTGAGCAGCCCTTGCCTTGACTATTGAAGAACAATTTTTTTTATTTATTTTTGTTCTTTTTCTTTTTTTCTGTACACTATTTGGTGAGCTCTCTACATAGTGTAAGGTTAATTTTATGAGTATAAAAATTATCTCTGTGAAAAATAAGAATGAAGGATCCGGCGGCAAGATGGCGGAATAGGCAGGGAGCACACTTAGTCCGGGGGGACAGAAAGTTTAATATAAGTGGAGATACTGCAGGATCAAGGAAGAGTAGGGGATGAAACAGCAGAGGAAACTCTTCCGGAACTAGTGATTCACAGTGGACCTGCGTGGAGAGCGTGGGAGCCCAAGTTCGGGACACCAGCGGCAGACTCAACGCACCAGCGCTGGAACGCGAGGTGAGCCGAACCTCCATAGCCCGAAATACCAGCAGGCAAGCGGAAAGAGGAGGCTAGAGGGAACGAGGCTTGAAACTCCGTGGGGAAAAGTTCACCAGGCTAACTAGAAGAGAGAGAAAAAAAATAAAAAAAGTGACTGATACGGACACAAGTTTCTCTCTCTCCGCTCACCTCTCAAAGGCGAGCAAGACAGAGCAGGCGCCATTTTGGACATACGTCATAAGCAGGGCGACCTCAGGTCTGCACCAGCCCTGAGCCTAGCAGAAAAACCTGACTCTGCGGGGAGGGGTGAAATAACAGGAGATTAGCATCTAACTTGGCAACCCAGTGGGAGACTGCAGGAGAATTGGAGCCCACACTGAGGGCAGCAGAGATTCCCTGTGTGGTCCTTGGGAAAGAGCTTCCGATCTCTGGCTCCTGTGGGTATATCATTTGCCTGCTAACTACCTCCAATTACGTTCAGCTGTGCGGAATTACTTCCCTTTTAAATCAAAAAAAAAAAAAAGAGATATTTACCACACCTAACCTGGGAGTGTCATCTTTGACACACCCTCAACCCTGAGGAACCAAACACAGCTCTCAGTCCACACTCATCTCAAGCCTCTAAGGCTCCACTGAAAGCAGACAGTCCACTTAATATAGAGCCATAGTGTAACAAGAAAAAACACCACAGTGAAGAAACCAAATATCTCCAACATGCCAAACAACAAACGCAAAAACCAAGCTAACAAGAACAAGGAAGAAACTATGACGCCCCCAAATGAAAAAGACACCCCAATTCAAGATTATGAAGATGATGAGATCGAAGAAATGCAAGAAGCAGATCTCAAAAAATTGATAAGAACATTAAGAAGTTCTCAAAAACAAATTCTTGAACTACAGAAATCCTTCATGGACAAGATAGAAAATCTCTCTCGTGAAAGTGAAATATTAAGGAGGAATCAAAATAAAATGAAACAACTAGTGGAACAAGAAATTCTGATAGTGACTAGAAATCATAATGAAATGAAGAGTTCAATAGATCAAATGACAAACACATTAGAGAGCCTTAAAAACAGAATGGGCGAAGCAGAAGAGAGAATATCAAACTTAGAAGACAGAGAACAGGAAAGGAAACAGGCAAACCAAAGAAAAGAAGAAGAAATTAGAAATCTAAAAAATATTGTCGGGAATCTACAGGATACTATTAAAAAACCCAACATTCGGGTTCTAGGAGTTCCTGAAGGCATGGAGAGGGAGAAAGGATTAGAAGGCATTTTCAGTGAGATTCTAACAGAAAATTTCCCAGGTTTGGAGAAGGACAGAGGCATCTTAGTACAGGAAGCTTATAGAACCCCTAATAAACATGACCAAAAGAGATCCTCACCACGACACATTGTAATCAAACTCACCACAGTGAAACATAAAGAAAAGATCCTAAAAGGTGCAAGAGAGAAACGTCAGATCACTCTTAGAGGATCTCCAATTAGACTCACAGCAGAATTCTCATCAGAAACCCTACAAGCTAGAAGGGAATGGTGAGACATAGCCCAGGTACTAAGAGAGAAAAACTGCCAGCCCAGAATACTATATCCTGCAAAGCTCTCATTTGTGAATGAAGGTGAAATTAAGACTTTTCATAGCAAACAGAAACTGAAAGAATTTGTTGCCACTCATCCTGCCCTGCAAAAGATGCTTAAAGATGTGTTACACACAGAAACACAGAAACATGGTCACCAATATGAAAGAAGGTAAAGGAAGGAAACCTCACAGCAAAAGATCACAGGAAGCTCAATTTCTCTTTGACATAGAATTAAACTCTGATGCTCTGTTAAAGCAATGTGTTAAAGTAATCTATTATGTTCTCTTGATGTCTGTTAAATTCTAATTGTTCAAAAACAGCTGAATTTTTATTAAGAGCTATGGGTTATTTAAATATGTGCTTTTTTCAAAAATTTGAATCATCACCTTGTAACAATGATCAAATTTGGTCTATGTTATGTCATGATTTTAAGGAATCTTATTTCAACCAGATATTTTGGATTTTGAGCCTTCTTGGCATTCTTGACAGGCATTCAAAAAATCAAAGTTTCAAACAATCTGGTCTCTAAAATTTCCAGTAAATCCTGGACTTTGGTTTTTCCAGTTTGGTCCCAACTGAAAAAATCGAAGGACCTATGTCTCTCATCTTATAGAGACACCAACTAATCAGTCTATTTGGATTATATTAGAAGTATTGTCAAGATGTGATGTGGTACCAGACTTTAAGTTTCTATCATGGAAAATGCTATTAATACAAATGTTTGAGAATTAAGAAGTCTAATGATCTTGTGTTACTAGACATGATAGTTATCTTAATGAGAAAGCCCCAGAGGCTTAAAGGGTTAAATACTTGTAAAACCCTGCAGGTGCTTTCAAAAATACTGTGAAGTAAGCAAGTGCCTCTTGTTGGTTGATGAGTTTATAATTTTAAACATGGCGACTTAAAGTCTTTTGTCATCCACAGTTATATATGATCTGCTGCTCATAAAACTAAAGCATTGTTGGTTCTGTGTTTAGCTGTCCTCCTATAGGTTCCTATGGACTTTTTCCAGCCACTTTTATTGTATTCAGTACTTTGGGATGGCTCTGTAAACAGATGAAGCCAATAATGTATTAACAGTACCAACTGAGAGAAAGTATGGTTAACTGAGGTTACTAAAAAGAAAAAGCAATTCAAATCAATTAGCAATCTACAAAAAGAGTTAAAGATTTTAAAAGCTATTATTAAAATTGCTATATTGGTCTATCATGCTATATTATATGTGTGTACATATTGTATGTCCACATGGGGAAATTTTATTAAGAGTTTTATTTTAAATGGCTTATAGATAAGATTGTCCATAAATTTAAGCTGCTAAAATCAATCAAAGATACATTTTAATTTGTGGGACCTGAATCTGTGTATCATATGTTTTAGACTTGTTGGTAGAAAGAAACTAAAAACATTTTAGATGGTTGTGCTTAAGTTTACTGGCTAAACAAACTACACCATGTTAGATATTTAAGAGGTGTTTTCAAATACATGATTCTTAAAATTTATAGAAGGCATTGGACCTTCTGGTAAATGTTTTCTTAAGTTGTTATCTAATGGTTGAAACGGTTTGCTAAGTATTCATGTGATATTGCTATTGTCAGCAAGCGATCTAGGACTTGCTCCCTCATTTCTCTATTCTAAGCCCAACTTGTTCTTTCATTTCTCTATTCTCTTCAAGGTAGGAAACTAATTCTATTATGAAGGAATCTGTAGGATGCACAATTTAATCTTTAGACCTTATAAAAGAGATGGCTAACATTTTTCTGCAATAGCATAGCCAAAATAAGAACTTAAATAATAATCTCATAGCTAGATTCACTTCGCCATCAGCGAAGTATACAGTAAGTAGAAAAAACCTCCCTTTCAGACCAAAGGGAAAGAAAGTTTTAAAGTGAGAATATAATTTTCCTCATGGGCATTGTCTACCTTAGAAAAACTACTACAGAACATGCCTGTGACTATAGACTTGTAGTTCAGGCCACCGAAGATTAGAGATGGGAAACGGGCACTCCCTTGACTTGCATCCTCTGGTCTGCTTTAACACAAACCAGGAGGAAAAGAAAGCTAGGCATCAGAAGCAATGGGTGGCAGGCCTATTAATGGCTGATCTGTACAGTGGTCTGCCCTCAAGGAGACCCAACAGGCCAGTCCACTGCAGTGGCTTTCAATGTGGTAAGCCTGGGCTTCAGCAGAAGTCAGCTTGTGAAGAGCCCTGGCAGCTCTGCCAAGAGTTGGATCACTGGAAATGGACCTGCCCTGGAGTCGAAGGATGCCCAGGTCAGAGCCACAGATCTTATTGGCTCTAAGCTGAAAAGCCCTTCACTCAGCCCAACTTCCAAAGGGACCACTGCAGCTGAGGGGATGGTCAAGTAGGGTCAGCAACATTGCAGGCAGAACTGTACATTTCTTGTTAGAGATGCCACCTGCCTTTACCTGGCCAGCTCTCCTCCCAGGCCAGCCAAGTAATGAAAGTCAACAGAGTGCCTTCCCCTAGGAGGTTCACACCTCCCTTAGGATATACCCCATGTGAAGAGATTGATAGGTCTGGGCCTCTGAATTTACAAGGCCTAAAGCCCACCAGATTATTGTCAAGCCCCTTCTATCAGGTTCTATTTGCCTCTCAATCAGAAAACTTAATTGTAGCTTAGACAGCACCTTTCTTAGCTCCTCTAATAATGACTCTGTCCTTTGTTCTAGGCCCTGTCTAGTGCACTTGGGCCTCATTCCTTTGTAATCATAACCTCTACTCTACCACCAATGGCTCTACTCCCAACCTGTGTGTACTGATGGTCCTCTTCCCCACTTAATGCTGTATAATTGTTCAAACCTGGTAAATGCCACTCTTAGGATCATTGGTTACTATCCTCACTCTGTCTTTTATGACCTTGTCTAAATATGATCAGAGTCGGCAAACTTGGAAGGCTTCCATAGCCTTGGCAACTCATGACGACAGCCTAGGATGGTTACTGGCGCCATAAACTAGAGTGTCAATTTGTTGGGTCAACAACAGGAGCCACTGTGCACTTGCTCCTCATGTGGGATCTCTGTCCTTAATGTGCTGTACATTGTGATTTAATGCTATAACTAGTACTCAAACAGTATGTTTCACTTTGTGTTTCTATGTGGGTGCAAACTGTTGAAATCTTTATACTAAATTGATCTTCTGTATATAAAGAGAATTGAAAATGAATCTTGATGCAAATGGAAGGGGAGAGGGAGCGGGAGAGGGGAGGGTTGCGGGTGGGAGGGAAGTTATGGGGGGGGGGGGAAGCCATTGTAATCCATAAGCTGTACACTGGAAATTTATATTCATTAAAGTTTAAAAAAAAAAAAAAGAAAAGAAAAATAAGAATGAAAACAGAAAACGGAGGAGGAAGTAAAGGGGCAGTACAGGTGAGGATGGGGGAAAAATCACCATATTCCCAAATTTTTAAATATTTAATACATGAAGTTGTATTCCTTAAACAAAATTAAAGAGAGAGAAAGAAATAAAATAACCTAGTTTACCAGAAAAACAAAAAATGGCTGTTTGAGGTTTTTTGGAGTGCTTTATGACTAGTTATGAACATGAACAGGTATACCTTAACTTGGTAAAGTTTTACCTCATGGAGGTAAATGTATGAAAGTCATACATGCACATCATGAGATTGTCCTCCTCCAGGGAAATCAGACGTGCACAGTAGCAAACACAGTTCTTTTCCTATGCTTACTGCCTAAGAAATATTTTTTAAATGGATAGGTTAATCTTGACTACACTTTTATTTTTAAAATACTGATTATAGGAGACCCAAGATGGAGAAAGGTTGCACTGATTTCAGCCAATGACAGATACCAGACAAAATAAAGGAAGGACCACATTCCCAGGGGGCTAAAGTAGAGAAATTTTCAGTGGAGGACAGACAGAACAAAATGAAGACTACTAGGAACAGTGATGAGAGAGAACAGACACACAACAGCCAGCTGTATACCACCAGTGACTCCTGCATATTCACAGCTTGTGGCTGGCTAGGATGTGCCATCATCCCAGGCAAGGTGATAGGAGAGTGCTACAGCCTACACCACCAACTGCTATGACTCAGGAAGAAGCCCATAGTTCTCACTGGCTTTGAGTCCAGCCTGGGGAACTGGCGGGGGCTGAGAAACTACTTTAATCATTGAAAGAAAACCATTTTGCTTCTCCCCTTGACTCAACAGCCTCAATTTGCTGAGGTGGAACTGTAGTCATTCTATCCTGACTCATTCTATCCCTGTTCTATAGGGAACAGCACAATAGGTACAGAGAAAGCATTTTATAAAATACAAAAATGTTTCATGATAAAAACCTTAAAAACAGTTGAGTATGGAAGGAACATTCCTCAACACTATCAAGGCAATAAATGACAAACCCGCAATCAGCATCAAATGGGATGGGGAAAACTGGAAGCAACTCTACTCACATCTGGAACCATATAAAGATGCCTACTCTCACCATTATTTTCAATAGAGTTGAAGTTTTAGCCAGAGCCACTAGGCAAGAAAAAGTAACCAAAGGGACACAAACTGTAAAGGAGGAAGTCAAATTATCCCTGTTTAACAATGGCATGTATGTTATAGAGCGGAGCCAAAACTCCACTAGACTATTGGAACTCATAGGAGAATTTGTCAAAGACGCAGGATACAAAATCAACACACAAAAATCAACTACATTCTTATACACCAACAATGTTCTGGGGAGAATATATATATAAGGTTAGTCCATTAACAATAGTTACAATATAATTAATTACCTTGGGATAAAGTTAACCAAAGATCTTTATAATGAAAACTATAAAGAATTAATGAAAGAAATGACACACAAAAAAAAATGGAAAAATCTTCCATATTCATGGATTGGAAGAATTAATGTCATCAAAATGTCTATACTACTCAAAGCAATTTGCAGATTCAGAGCAATCCCAATCTAAATAACGAGGACATTCTTCACAGATCTAGAAAAAAAACAATCCCAAAATTCATATGGAAACACAGAAAATGCCAAATAGCCAAAGCAATTTCAAATAATAAATACACAGAGGCATCACAATACCAGATTTTAAGATATACTACAGGGCTATTATAATCAAAACAGACTGGTATTGGCACAAAAATAGGCATATAGAACAATGAAACAGAATAAAAACCCCAGAAATTAATCCACATATCTACAACCAACTAATCTTTCAAAAATGAGCTAAAGTCACTTCCTAAAGAAAGGACAGTCTCTTCAACAAATGATGCTGGAAAAATTAGATGTCCATATTCAGAAGTTTGAAAACAACACCTCTACATTACACCCTATAAAAAATCAATTAACGAAGAATCAAGTGTCTAAACCTAATACCTGAAACCATCAAATTTTTAGAGGAAAACAGGGGAAACAGTAAGATATCAGTATAGGCAAAGACTTCTCAAATAAGACCCAAGAAGCACAGGCAATAAAAACAAAAATGGACAAATGAGGTTGTTTCAAGCTAAGAAGCTTCAGCACAACAAAAGAACCAACAAACTGAAGTGGCAACCACCAGAATCAGAAAAAAATATTTGCAAATTTTGCATCTGATAAAAGATTAATATCCAGAATATGTAGGAGCTCAAGAAACTCAACAACACCAAAACAAGCAATACAGATAAGAAATGGGCAAAGGGTTTGAACGGGCATTTTTCAAAAGAGGAAATTCAAACGGGCAACAGACACATGAAAAAGTGTTCAGGATCACTAGCCATCAGGTAAATGCAAATAAAATCAACAATAAGGTTTCACCTCATATCATTTGGAATGACTGTCAACTGAAACTCGAAATAAAAGAAATGCTGGCAAGGATGTGGAGAAAAAGGCACTCTAAGAAACTGTTGGTGGAAATGTAAACTGCTACAACCAGTATAGAAGAAAGTATGGAGAGTCCTCAGAAAACTAAAAAACTACCATATGACCCAGCTATCTGACCCCTGAGAATATATCCAAAGGAATTGAAAGTAGCATATAAAAGAATTATCTACACTCCCATGTTTGTAGCAGTTCAATTCACAATAGCTAAGATATAGAATTAATCTAGCTGTCCACCAACAAATGACTAGATAAAGGAAATGTGATATATATATATATATATATGTATATATATATATATATACACACGATGAACTATTACTCAGCAATAAGTATGAAATCCTGATATTTGCAACAAAATGGATACAACTGGAGATCATTTTGCTAAGTAAGCCAGACCAAAAAACAAAAATATCACATTTTCTCTCATTTGTGGAAGTTAATATATAGAGACATACTACCATACTTTTAATGATCTGTGATTGTTTCAAAATTTACTGTGTATGAGTGAAATGGACATCTTTTCATTAATTATTTTTATAACCCTTGCCTATATTCCTGCAGCACTATGGTCTCTCTACTTTTTACTGGTTCAGCTCTTTATTTAGTGGAGTATTAAGCCTTTGACTATAACACAAATTAAAATATATTATCTCAAAAATTAAGAAAGAAAGAGATCATTACATTCTTAGAATTGTGTCTATGAACTACAGTGAATTGGTTCTCTTTGTATTTTAATATCCCATTAACAGGATAATTGATGAGAATTATATTGTAATTGTCATGCATTTTCTGTGACCTTCAGAATCTAATGTTTTAATAAATTCCTAAAACATAAGTAAAAATAAAATCTGATTATCTACATATAGTCAAGGAACCCAGTAAAAAAATCATTCATAAATTATTTTTGTGCCATAGCAGGTTAAGACACCACATGCAATGCTGGCATCCCATATGGGCACTGGTTAGAGCTCTGGCTACTCACTTCCCAATCTAACTCCCAACTAATGTGCCTGGAAAAGCAGCAGAGGATGACCCCCCAAGTGTTTGGGCCCCTGCACCCATGTGGGACACCCAGAAGCAGCTCTGGACTCCTGGCTTCACCATAGCCCAGCTCCAGGCATTGCAGTCATTTGGGGAGTGAACCAACAGATAGAAGATTCTCACTCACTCTCTCCCCCCCCATAATTCTTCCCTTTAAATAAATAATAAATAATTTTTTTAAAAAATAAGCTATTTGAAATTAAATACCCAACATTATACTACAGCATTGGTTTCATGGATGATTAGCATAATTATTTTGTTTCCCACCTCCAACACCCTTCTTTTTATGTTTATTAGCTATATTACTGTCTATAATTTTTCAGGGTATAGAGAACTTGCCTTTTATTTTAAAATTATGATTATAACTGCATACAGTTTTAGTTACATATTTAAATGCATACAAGCAATAGTGAAGAGCTGCCATGTACTGGGTGCTATTCAATGTGTGGAGTACATGGCAGTGAACAAAACAGAACAGAGTCCCTACCCTCATGGAACAGAGAGAGACAATTAAAAACAATATTCTGTGTCTATAATCACACACACATATGTATCAAGTATGCTGGGTAAACATAATATGGGAATATGAATGAAAAAAGTGGTGAAGAAGGTAAAAAGGAAGAATATTAGAGTGGGCAAAATCATCTCAACAGAGAGGCCTGGTGGCCTTGAGAACTGTGTAGGAAAAAGAAACCATAAGAACAAAAGCCAGGCTTTTTACAATGGTTTCATGCCTCCTGGAACCTTGTGTTGGTAGGGTTTACATCGAGATACAAACTCCTAAATGAATTTTTTTTCACAAAAAATTTGTTGGTGCATTCCAAAGGTTTCCAAATGCTAAAGGATACCTGCCTTTCGCCTTCTTACTTATTATTGATTAATGATAAATTCCTTGGCTCAACAGTCTTTTACTCAGAACTGTATCAACTTTGTGCAGCTGTCTTCTGGCATTGACTGTTGCTGTGGCAATGTCTCAGAAGAATGGGGATATAAAACAAAATGCATGAAGGTGGAAAAATTGGTTAAAAAATTATATTTTCTTAAAGATCTCTTTACTTGAAAAGCAGAGTTACAGACAGAGAGAGGGAAAGACAGAGAGAGAGGTTTTCCATCTGCTGGTTCACTCTCCAAATAGCTGCAACGGGCAGAGCTAAGCATATCTGAAGCCAGGAGCCAGAAGCTTCTTCCAGGTCTCCCATGTGGGTGCAGGTGTGTCCAAGCGCTTGGGCTATCTTCTACTGCTTTCCTAGACCATCAGCAGGGAGCTGTATTGGAAGTGGGGCAGCCAGGACTTGAACTGGCACCCATATGGGTGCTGCAAAAACAGCTATTACACCATCCATGGGAAGAGGGAGCGGAGGTGGAACCAAGGCAATGAAAAGAAGAATGAAAAAGAATCGCCACATGACTTGAGATCACTCAGTATCTTTGTACATTTTTGTCAACATGGTATTCAATGGCAAGACTATGGAGTCAGATTCCAGAATCTGAGAAATTTAGGTTCCAATTTTTATCTCCCATTCCTACCTTGATATAGTCACATTGCCTTTCTGAGTCTCAGTTTATTCATGCACAAAATAGAAATGATGATGAATCCTGAAGGGTCTATAAGTATTAGAGATAATATATGTGAAACACCTGGGTCATTGTGAAGTGTCAATCAAGTTGTACCTGCTAAATAATGAAAGTTATTGGGGCCAGCTCTGTGGCACAGTGGGTTAAAGCCCCAGGCCGCAGCACCAGCATCCCATATGGGTGCTGGTTCGAGTCTCAGCTGCTCTACTTCCTATCCAGCTCTCTGCTATGGCCTGGGGAAGCAGTAGAAGATGACCCAACTCCTTGGGCCCCCTGTACCAGCATGGGGGACCAGGAGGAAGCTCCTGGATCCTGGCTTCAGATCAGCTCAGCTCTGGTCATTGTGGTCATTTGAGGAGTGAACCAGCGGAATGGAAGACCTCTCTGTCTCTCTGGCTCTACCTCTCTCTGTAACTCTCTCTTTCAAATAAAATAATTATTTTAAAAATAATGAAAGTTATTATTTCTATTGTACCAATCTTGCATACAGCAAAAAGTTGTAGAAAACAGAAAAATGGATATAATAAAGGAATATACACATATGCATATAGGGATAACTATACATTGGAAAAATAGACATACAAGTAAAACATACATATAGAAAGGAAGACACTAGGCTAATTAGAAAGATTCCTGACAAGCGTTACAATAAATATTGACATAATGGCGGCCGGCGCTGTGCCTCACTTGGTTAATCCTCCGCCTGCAGCACCGGCATCCCATATGGGCACTGGGTTCTAGTCCCGGTTGCTCCTCTTCCAGTCCAGCTCTCTGCTGTGGCCCAGAGGGCAGGAACATGGCCCAAGTGCTTGGGCCTCTGCACCCACATGGGAGACCAGGAAGAAGCACCTGGCTCCTGGCTTCGGATCGGCACAACGCCGACCGTGGCGGCCATTTGGGGAGTGAACCAATGGAAGGAAGACCTTTCTCTCTGTCTCTCTCTCTCTTACTGTCTATAACTCTACCTGTCAAATACATTTTTAAAAAATATTGTTATAATGTCTATAGATGACATATACATGATACGTACACACACATATATACATATTTTTTCTTTACTTCTTTTTTTTAACTTTTATTTAATAAATCTAAATTTCCAAAGTACAGCTTTTGGATTACAGTGGTTTTCCCCCCATAACTTCCCTCCCACCTGCAACCCTCCCATCTCCCACTCCCTCTCCCATTCCATTCACATCAAGATTCATTTTCTTTTTTTTTTTTTTTTTTTTTTTTGACAGGCAGAGTGGACAGTGAGAGAGAGAGAGACAGAGAAAAAGGTCTTCCTTTGCCGTTGGTTCACCCTCCAATGGCTGCCGTGCTGATCCGAAGACAGGAGCCAGGTGCTTCTCCTGGTCTCCCATGGGGTGCAGGGCCCAAACACTTGGGCCATCCTCCACTGCACTCCTGGGCCACAGCAGAGAGCTGGCCTGGAAGAGGGGCAACCGGGACAGAATCTGGCACCCAGACCGGGACTAGAACCTGGTGTGCCGGTGCCACTAGGTGGAGGATTAGCCTGTTGAGCTATGGCACCGGCCTCAAGATTCATTTTCAATTATCTTTACATACAGAAGATCAATTCAGTATATATTAAGTAAAGATTTTAATGATTTGCACCCACAGAGAAACACAAAGTATAAAGTACTGTTTCAGTACTAGTTATACTGTTAATTTACATAGTACAACACATTAAGGACAGAGATGCTACATGGGGAGTAAGTACACAGTGACTCCTGTTGTCGACTTAACAAATTGACACTCTTTTTTATGGTGTCAGTAATCACCCAAGGCTCTTGTCATGAGTTGCCAAGGCTATGGAAGCCTCTTGAGTTCACCAACTCCAATCTTATTTAGACAAGGTCACATTTTTAGAAGAGCTTTTCTTCACAAACATCAATTTAACCCTCAATTTAATTTCCATCAAGAAACTTAGATATTAATTTTCTTTTCCTACTATGAAAAACTGGTTACAAAATAGTAACCTCGCCGGCACTGCGACTCACTAGGCTAATCCTCCGCCTTGCGGCGCCGGCACACCGGGTTCTAGTCCCGGTCAGGGCACCAATCCTGTCCCGGCTGCCCCTCTTCCAGGCCAGCTCTCTGCTGTGGCCAGGGAGTGCAGTGGAGGATGGCCCAAGTGCTTGGGCCCTGCACCCCATGGGAGACCAGGAGATGCACCTGGCTCCTGCCATCAGATCAGCGTGGTGCGCCGGCCGCAGCACGCCTACCGCGGCGGCCATTGGAGGGTGAACCAACGGCAAAAGGAAGACCTTTCTCTCTGTCTCTCTCTCTCTGTCCACTCTGCCTGTCAAAAATTAAAAAAAATAAATAAATAAAAATTTTTAAAAAAGAAAAAAAAATAGTAACCTCAAACTGAATTTCTTCTTGAGCTCTAATACAGAAGGGGTGAATTTACACAGTTGGTGCAAGTGAGGGAATTGACTAAACTGATGAAAATGGCAGTTAACCAACCTGGTGATCCACCAAAATTTGGTCCTTTAATCAACAGAACCAATACTCCTCCTGTGCAAATAACTATGCCTATTTCTTCCTGGACTATCTTTGTGCTATTTTTTCTGTATTCATTAACCAAGTTTCAATTGTGAGCAAGCAGAACCACTGGAAGAATCTGAAAAGTTTATATAAAACATATAAATCCTTTGGGCCTCAGTATCTACTTCTGTATACATTTCTTTGCCTTACAAATCACATCTCATTTTATATTACTGACTTTTTGATGAGAAGATTCTGGGGTCTTCTCTTGAGTCTTTGATAGTGGTAGAATTCTATGCCTGTGGAAAAGCCATCTCGGTGGAATTACAATGCTTCTTGACTGCTTCATACCCAGCTGAGTTTCCTGGAAACTTTAGCATTGTAGAATTAACCAGGTTAGCTCACAAGTTAACATGATTAACAACTACCAATAAGAAAAAACCAATCTCAGCATTGAAGGGTTTCGTAACATCAAGTCCAGGGCAATAGAAAGATAAACTGAAGACTGGATGGACTATATACTCTAAGTGAATGGGATTAGAGTGTGAGGGGTTGATGTGCAGTCCCCAGAAAAGGCTTAACCAGAGGCTTAAACAACACATATGTACTCTCATACAGTTCTAAAGGCCAGAAATACAAAATGAGTCCCACAGAGGTGAAATCAAGGTGTGGGCAAAGCCATTTCCTTCTGGAAGTTCCAGGGTTGAGTCCATTTATTGTCTCTTCCAGCCTCTAAGGCTGCTGATAGTCCTTGGTCACATCATTCCAACCCCTACCTTCTGCCATCACATTGCATTCCCCTCTTGCATAGTCACATCTCTGACTTTTGTCATAGGGCACCTGGGGTTATATTTAAGGCCCACTAGTACAATACAGGATAATCTCTCTATCTCAGCGTCCTCACTTAATCACATCTCCAATGTCCCTTTTCATATAAGGCTCCAAGGATTAGGATGTGAATGTATCGTGGGGGTCATTATTCCACCACAAGAACTTTGTGAGGTAAAATGAGGATTTTCACCTTCACACGTATACAAATCCAGGGCAAAACTTTAAGCAGGAGAGTGATGGAGCAGGTTTGGAGGAGCATATCCTGGCAACCCCCTTGTGGCTGATGAATTGGGGGTTGAAAGGAGAGGCAGCTAATTTTAATCATCTAAGTAAAAATATGAGGATATACTCTAAGGAAACAGCTGAGAAATTGAAAGAAGGAATTAATATGACAGATTTTACATCTAAGTCAAGAAGACTTAAAAACTGTTAGAATCTAGGAAATGAATGAGAGTCTTCTCAGATCTCTGGTTGCATTAACTTGTTGATAGTGGTAATATTTGGACTGATTTGATGTGCAAGTATTTATCAGTTTTGTGGTCAGATATTGGAATGTTGAATGGGAAAGAGAGCGGTGGGTGAAACATTGTCTTATAAACCAGCTGGGTGTTAGATGACTGGAGCAGATCTCAAGAAGACAACCAACTATTCAATAGGGAGTTGGTGCTGTAATTCTAAAGCTTAGCAAAGGAGCCTTTCTAGAAAGCCTGATCAAAATGATAACTGAATATGAGTAAGCAGTGAAGGTGCATCAAAGCACATTTATTAATATGACCATGTTGAAATATTTATAGGGGATAAGCAGAGAGGGCTATAAAGGAAGCCAGTACAAAACGTGAAGGAGCCCCCAGAGGATGCTGGGAATGAAGTACCAATGAGGAAGGAAGACAATCAAAAGACAAAAACCCTTGAAAGACAAGGAATGGAAGGGATCCAAGGAAGGATATGTACTGTGAGGAAAAAGTACTATTGGGAAAATCACATATCATCTAAGCACCTAATATTCCTGAAGATGTCTTGAAAACCAAGGAGAAAAATTCTGACAACTTAGTAGACAAATGTAGAAAAGACATGAAAAATACAAATAGCACTTAAACATATGAAAAGAGGTACAGTATCCTTATAAAATAGATTCAAAGTATACTAAGATATAATGTTTATCTATTATAGAAGCAAAATTTAAAATTTTTGATAGCACTGTGCTGGCAATGAGAAGCAATGGGCATTCCTAAACTGCTGATTGGTTGCATTACAAACTGAACAACCTCTATGAAGTATTTTGGAATATATACTAAAATGAATAATGCATATATTCGGTCATCAAGTATGTAGTGTTAATGAATTTTTTTAAAAGTCGGGGAGAAGTGTGTGTGCATGTGCACATGTATGTATATAAGTAAAAACATGTACATTTGCTAATGCATGCAAAAACTGCTCATAAAACTAACACTGCCTGTCTCCAGGAATGGGAAGTGAATGGCCAGAAAACTGAAGTAAGAAAGATCTTTTCATTATCTTCCTTAGTAACATGTGCAGAGCATTTAACTGTATGTATTGATTATCTATTTATTCTTAAATAATTCAATTAAATCAATTAACGAAGTAGATATCCTACTTCCACTTGCTTCAGAGATAGAAGGGATGATGACAAATAGAAACTAAGAGGATTCCAAGATGGTAGAATAGGGACAGGACACAATGCTCTAGGATATTGGAAAATAGTAAAAAAGAAAGTGGAGAAAGCGCACTCTCAGGGGAGAGTTAGAGGGAAAACTTCAGTGGAGACTCTGCAGAAGTGTCTGTGTGGAAAGTACAAATAAGTGGCAAGAAGCATAGACACAACACACGACCCCAGCATCCCTGACCTGGAGAAAGTGGAAGCTTTGGAGACAAGGTGAGAGCAGATCACAGTGGCCCATGCCAGTGGTGATACAGCTGAAGGGAGACCCTGGTGGACTACACTGCCTTTGAGTCTGGCCCAGAGCCCTTAGAGAAACAGGGTGCTCACTCACCAGAGACAAAGAAAAGTGGCATGTCTCTCTCCCCTAGCCACCCCCCCAACAATGGTGCCCAGCAACCAACTGAAAGAGGGCAGGCACCATTTTGGACATACGTAGGTAGCAACTGTTGCTGCTCTTGTGTACACACCCAGCAACTTGGCAGGGACAGTCACCATGTGTCAACAGAGGCAAAAACAGCAGCCTGGGTGCACGCACCTGGCAATGGGTTGGGAGAAGGAGCCATTCCAATATTAGTACCGGCTGCAGTGACTCTTGTAAACACCCAGCAACTGGCAGGAGGAAGGCGCAATTATAAATCAAGAAGGGCTGTGGCCGGTAAGTACTGTGTACGCTTCTGAGCCAGGAATATTACCAGAGAGAAAAATCCACGTACCCCACTGACTTTGAGTCTGGATAGGAGGATTGACAGGGATCTGGCAGTCCACATATGACTGGGAGGTGCACCCAACCTCTCAAACTTTCACAGGCGCTGGGGCTCAAACTGCCTAGGTGGAGCACCCACTAGCAGCTGGCTCTGGGAACATCTCAGCCTTTCTATGGACAGGACAGGCCAGTAGGGTGAAGTGGATCCTCTGCACCCCGAGACTGTGGGAACTTTGTGGACTGAGCCTGTGGAAATGCTGTGAGTGTAAGAGAGGGTGCAGGGTGTAGCTGGTCTCTGGACAATCGCTGTATGTGGCTCCATATGCAGAGTTCACTGATTACCTGAGGTGGGTAATTGCAGCAGGATCCATGCTCACACTGAGGACTGCACAGATCCTATGTACAGGTCAGCTGGAATCATGGATGAGTACTGCACAGACTGAGGGTGAACACCCGGGCATAGATCACATTGGAAGAGAGAAGGTGATCATAAAAGAGTTTGGTAAAGTGTCAGGATATAAAATTAACACACAAGAATCAATAGCCTTTGTATACACAGACAATGCCATGGCCAAGAAAGAACTTTTATGAACAACCCCTTTCACAATAGCTACAATAAAAAATTAAATACCTTGGAATAAATTTAACCAAGGATGTCAAAGATCTCTATGTTGAAAATTACAAAACATCAAAGAAAGAAATACAAGAAGTCAAACAAAATGGAAAATATCTTCCATGTTCATGGATTGGAAGAATCAGTATCATCAAAATCTCCATACTACCAAAAGCAATTAATAGATTCAATGTAATCCCAATCAAAATACCAATGAGATACTTCTCAGAAAAAAAAATGTTAAAATTCATATGGAAACATAACAGACCCCAAATAGCAAAAGCAATCTTATACAACAAAAACAAAGCCAGAGGCATCACAATTTCAGATTTCAAGACATACTACCTGAAAGTTATAACAAAAACAGAATGGTACTGGCAAAAAAAGAAATACGTAGACCAATGGAACAGAATAGAAACTCCAGAAATCAATCCAAGCAATCAACTTATCTTTGACAAACAAGTTAAAATGAATCCCTAGAGCAAGGACAGTATCTTCTACAAATGGTTCTGGGAAAACTGGATATCTGCCTGCAGAAGGATGGAACAAGACTTTACCACTTACACAAAAATCCACTCAAAATGATTAAAGACCTAAATCTATGACCCAAAACATCAAATTACTAGAGAACACCAGGGAAATTCTGCAAGACATTGGCATAAGTAAAGACTTTTTGGAAAAGACTCCAGAGGCACAGGCAATCAAAGCCACAATTCACAAATGGGATTACAACAAGCTGAGGAGCTTCTACACTGCAAAAGAAAAACACAGCAAAATGAAGAGGCAACCAACAGAATGGAGAAATGTTTGTAAACTACAAAACTGATAAAGGATTAATATCCAGAATCTATAAAGAGCTCACAAAACTCAACAACAAAACAAACAATCCTGTTAAGAAAAGGGCAAAGGACTTGAACAGACATTTTTCAAGAGAAGAAATTCAAATGGCCAACAGACAGTTCATAAAATGCTATGATCACTAGCTGTCAGGGAAATGCAAATCAAAACTACAATAAGGTTTTACCTCACACCAGTTAGAATGGCTCTCATACAGAAATCAGCAAACAACAAATGCTGGTGAGGATATGGGCAAAAAGGTACCTAATCCACTGTTAGTGGGAATGTAAACTGGTGCACCCATTGTGGAGGACAGTATGGAGATACTTCAAAATCTGAATATAGACATACCATATGACCCAGTTATCTGCCTCCTAGGAATTTACCCAAAGGGAATGAAATCAGCATATGAAAGAGTGATCTGTACCCCCACGTTTATTGCAACACAATTCACTATTGCTAAGTATACACTCCACCCAGATGTCTATCAACTGAAGACCAGATACAGAAATCATGGATTATATACAATATGAAATATTACACAATGGTAAAAAAAATTAAATCCTGTCTTTTGCAACAAAATGGATGCAACTGGAAACCATTATACTTCATGAAATAAGCAGAACCCAAAAGACAAATACCATATGTTTTCCCTGAACTGTGGTAACAGTGTACCTAAACAGTAATCTAAAGGAACAAAATTGACAATTTGAGATTTAATGATTTTTAACATCCCTTTTCTCAACTGATGAAGAATAGTGTTTTTTTTTTCTTCATACTATTTGTTGAACTTTTTACTTAGTGTAGGGTTAATCTTTTGAGTATGAGGTTAACTGAAAATTGATGTTTGTAAAGATTAAGAATGGAAATAGAGGAGGGAGGAAGAAGAGGGTTGGGAGCATGGGTGGGAGGGAGGGTGGGTGGAAAATATCACTAAGTTCCTGAATTTGTATATAGGAAATACATAAAATTTGTATACCTTAAGTACATAAGTAAAAATTTTAAAAAACATTTTAAAATAAATAAATGAACTAATTAATAAAAATTTAAAATATAAAATAATCAATTTGGGAACAATATTAAGGTTAATGTTTCAATTGTAATGAGGGGTTTAGTGATATTATAGATACAGGAGTCAAATCACAGTTGGTAAATCCACAGATGGGAACTTTTAAAAAGTAGGGGAAAAAAAGAAAGAATGAAGACTGAGAAGAGAAAGTAAGAATGTAAGTTGTAGTCAGAAGCTAAGCTTTTGGATTTTTTTTGGGGGGGGGGGTTGGCTTGATTGCTTGTTTTTTAATATGTGAATGTTTCTACTCTGATGACAAAGATGTTATAAAATACAGACAACAAAGTATTTGATGAAGTATGAGGCTCCTAAGGAAGCAGAAGGTAATGAAATCTGGAATATACCTTAATGGGACTACCTAAATCAAGAGTTATATAACCTCTCTCTGATCAAGTTGAGAAAGGGAACAGACATAAGTATAAACAAGAATGATAATCAGGCCGGCGCCGTGGCTCAACAGGCTAATCCTCCGCCTTGCGGCGCCGGCACACCGGGTTCTAGTCCCGGTCGGGGCACCGATCCTGTCTCGGTTGCCCCTCTTCCAGGCCAGCTCTCTGCTGTGGCCAGGGAGTGCAGTGGAGGATGGCCCAAGTGTTTGGGCCCTACACCCCATGGGAGACCAGGAGAAGCACCTGGCTCCTGCCATCGGAACAGCGCGGTGCGCCGGCCGCAGCGCGCCTACCGCGGCGGCCATTGGAGGGTGAACCAACGGCAAAAGGAAGACCTTTCTCTCTGTCTCTCTCTCACTGTCCACTCTGCCTGTCAAAAAAAAAAAAAAAAAAAAAAAAAAAAAAAAAAAAAACATATAAAAAAAAAAAAAAAAAAAGAATGATAATCTTACCTTTCTCATCAACTTTTTTCTCAGGGAAAATGAGTTAATAGTCAGCTGCCTGCGACTGAGAAGAGTGGTGCCAAGTTGGAGATTGGAGCAAAGAAACAAAAATTTATAATGGAACAAGAATGGAAAATAGTGTTTACCATGGAGAAATGTAGAATTGGCCTAAAGCACCAAATGCCAATTGGGATCCAGAATATGTAATGATACAAAATACCCGTGTGTGGGCCGGAGCCGCGGCTTAATAGGCTAATCCTCCGCCTGTGGCGCTGGCCCCTGGGTTCTAGTCCCAGTCGGGGCTCCGGATTCTGTCCTGGTGGCTCCTCTTCCAATCCAGCTCTCTGCTATGGCCCGGGAAGGCAGTGGAGGATGGCCCAAGTCCTTGGGCCCTGCACCTGCATGGGAGACCAGGAGAAGCACCTGGCTCCTGGCTTCAGATCAGCGTGGTGCGCCAGCCGCAGCGGCCATTGGGGGGTGAACCAACAGTAAAAGGAACACCTTTCTCTCTGTCTCTCTCTCTCTCACTGTCCACTCTGCCTGTCAAAAAAATAAAAATAAATAAAATTTTAAAAAATATCCGTGTGTTACAGACTGAACAGGATTTGGCTCCCCCAGAGTCATGAGAAAGTTGAAACTCCAAAGTCTTATGTTAATGGCTAACGGATTAACAGTTAATGGATTAAGGGTGAAGCTTGATTCAATTATGATATCTGACACTGAGCCCTTTGCAAACTTGTTGAATTGGATTCATTTGCTAGGGTGAAGCCTCAGGTACAATCAGGATGGATGAGAAGGAGAAATGCCGTAGAGGGTAGAGAAACAATGTGCTCTCTGTGTTTTTGTTTTCTGGCTTGACACATGCTCTGCCATTGTCAAATAATATACACCAGGCTAATGGAGTCATCTGATCTTTGACTGTGAATCTCTCAACTCTAAGCCAAAACAACCCTTCCCTCCTAAGTGGTTTCTCTTGGTGGACTAATGACCCATGGTAGCTTGATTTCCTTATCAGAATTCAGCCATCTAGATACTGAAATAATAATCAAGATTTTAAATTTGCACAGCATTGGGTTTTACAATAAACACAATGGAACAATAAAATGCTGTTTGTAAAAACATGAGTGAAATGCTGGACCACAATAACATGACTGAGCTAACCTGGATAGCAAGAAATGTGAAACCAGTGGCAAGGTGATGTACTCTGTCTCTGGAGGTCTAAATGTCAGAGGGCCAGGAGAGAGGGGAAAAAACTGAAAGCAGAGGATATGAAATAGAATTTGGGGTTCCAGATTTAAAGAGGATACTTTGGCCATGAAAATGACCAAGGTTGGTGGAGAACAATGGAGAATTGAGGTAAAGATCACTGGATAGGAGTAAGTTGAACTAGTGCTTCAAGCTTCCTTTAACCTTGACTCCAGGATAGAACCCACTAAGTTTCCTAGAGGTGGAATATACCTCTCACAGAGAGCCTTGGTGGAAATTACTGACTTTACAGCCTTTTTAGTTCACATTAGCCCTGAATTAAAGAATGTTTTCCATGTTTCTAAATGTCAAAGGCCTTATAAAATAAATGTAAGCATATACAGAGCAGGACAGAGCATCGGTAAACAATTTTCCACTAGACCACCCTGTTTGTCAAATTGTCTTGAGGGTTGTTTATGAAATGTGGGAGTTGTCCTGCAACTTCGGTAGGAAAGAAATTCCTCCATTTCCTCTGACTGGAACTATGATATCTGTCAGATAACTATAAGAAACCAGAAATTCAGGGATGAACCACTTACCCACTCCAAACTTTTATCAATGCCTTGCTTTCTTAATGCTATTAACAAATTGAAATGTCTTAGAAAAGTCATTGAAACTCAGTGAACCCAGGGATCCCTATTGGTCAGATGAGGATATGAAATTCGACTTACTGATAGCACAGAAAGTGAAACAGAAGAAAACTCAAAATGCTACTTCTCTTACAAAATTCCCTTTCTAAATTGTTAAGTCTAGATATCCAAATTTTCTATTGATTCCCATCCCTTGCCTTCATGTAGGCCATATAATACACAAACCATGGCTCTGCCCTAAAGACATATATTGTCAGAAATTAGTCATCATGTCTCTCTCCTATCTTGTCAACTTCTCCCTCTCTACTACTAATCTCTCATCTCAGCCCATCTAGTCAACCATAATTAAGGTAAAAGTACTTTAACCAAAACATTGAAGAAACGGGACGCCTAATCTGGCATCTGCTTTATCCTACCTCTTCAAATCTTCTCTAGCCCTACACTTAGGATGAACTTTAGGGAATGTCCTCAACATTTTATCATCATTCTTAAATGATAAAAATATTCTAGGGAGGTATTGGAGGAGGTCATGTTGGGAGCCTGGAGTTCTATCCATACCCATAAACAATGAGGTGGATGGAGTATCATTAAGACAAAGTATCTATAACAGCAGATTGAAACTGTGTCTCCCAAAAATTCATATGTTAAAACCTGATCCCTAATGTGTTCATATTATGAAGTGGGAACTTTGATAGGTAATTAGGATAGGATGAAATCATAAGGTGGAGCCCTCATGACTGGAATAAACGTCCTAAAAGAGCTTCCTTCCCCTCCCATCAATGTGAGGACACAGCAAAAAGATGACCACCTATAAACCAGAAAGTAGGCCCTTGCTAAACAAGACACCTGACAGGAACTTAGATCTAGGACTTCCCAGACCTCAGAACTAAGAAAAATAAATTTCTATGGTAGTTTTGTTTTAATAGTCCAAGTTGAATAAGACATAAACTAAAACAGAAAGTGTAAATAATACGCAGAGTCAGATAATTTAACTCCCCAAAATGTCCAGGTTTCAATCACAAATCACTCACCTCACTAAGAATCAGGAACTTCTCAAGTTGAATTTAAAAAGAAACAATATAAAGGAAAACAATGGGGTCACAACACAGAGGTACAATTATCTGGCAGAGATTTTAAAACAAATATTCCTGAAAATAGTTCAAATAGAAATTATAAGCATCATTAAGCAGTAAGAAAATAGAAACTCTAAGATAACAATAAAAGATAAAAAGAAAAAAAAAGTATAAATTTCAAAACTGAAAAAGACAGTAATCAAAATAAAACACACAATGGGTGGACTCGTGGACTCAGCAAAAAAAAAAAAAAAAAAAAAAAAAAAAAAAAAAAAGGCCCAGGGTGGAGAGTAGGGAGCAGAAGAAATAACCAATAAAACTAAAATGACAGCTATTATTCAATCTAAACACCAGAAAGGAAATGTGATATATAAATATACTTTTTTAAAGATTTATTTATTTGTTTGAAAACCAGAGTTACACAGAGAGAGAAGGAAAGGCAGAGAGAGATCTTCCATTCGCTGGTTCACTCCCTAAGCAGCTGCAATGGCCAGAGCTGCGCCAATCCGAAGCCAGGAGCCAGGAGCTTCCTATGGGTCTCCCAGGCGGGTGCAGGGGCCCAACGACTTGAGCCATCTTCTACTGCTTTCTCAGGCCATAGCAGAGAGCTGGATTGGAAGTGGAGCAACCAGGACTTGAACCAGCACCCATATGGGATGCCGGCAGTGCATGCAGTGGCTTTACCCGCCATGCCACAGCGCCGGCCCCTGAATATACTTTAAAAGTTTGAGAACTTGAAGGATCTGTAGGACTCTGGATGATACCCTGCTTAAGAAGATTCAGCTTGTGACTTTTCAACTTTTTGGTGGTGTGAAAGAAAATCCATATAACCATTCTTCCACTTTAGCAGTATTCAATAAATTATATGGGGTATTCAACATTTTGCACTAAAATAGATTTTGTATTAAATAGACATTATTTAAATAATTTTGCCCAACTGTAAGCTAAAGGAAGTGTTCTGAGCATGTTTTAGGGAGGGTAGGCTAAGCTTTCATGTTTGATACATTAGGTACATTAAATGTATTTTCGGGGCTGGCACTGTGGCAGAGCAGGTAAAGCTGCCGCCTGCAGTGCCGGCATCCCATATGGGCACTGGTTCGAGTCCTGGCGGCTCCACTTCCTATACAGCTCTCTGCTATGGCCTGGGAAAGTAGTAGAAGATGGCTCAAGTTGTTGGGCTCCTGCATCTGCATGGGAGACCTGGAAGAAGCTCTTAGCTCCTGGCTTAGGATCAGTGCAGTTGTGGCCGTCTGAGGAATGAACCAGATGATGGAAGACCTCTCTCTCTCTGACTCTGCCTCTCTGTAATCCTGCCTGTCAAATAAATAAATGAATATATAAAAATAAAAAATAATATTTTCAACTTACAATGGGTTTAAAAGAATATAATGTCATCATAACACAAGGAAAACCTGAATAACAAAAGATTTAATATGTATGTCATTGGAGCCCAGAAAAAAGTAAAAAAAGAGGATATATCTGAAAATAAGTTAAAATAAAGGCTGCATACATCCTAAATTTGTTAAAATGTATACATTTATGGATTCAAGAACCTGAGTGAATCACAAACAAATTAAACACATAAAAGTACACACCAATTACCATCACAGTCATGTTTCTATAAAGAAAAACAGAGGAAATACTGAAATCAAGGTGAGAGCAATGACACCAAAACTATAATAAAGATACAACCTGAATGACAGACGATTTCATATCGGCACTATAGAGATCAGAGGAAATGTAGCAACATTTATCTAGTGAAAGAAAATAGTTGTCAAACCAAATCATATATCCAGTGACAATGTTGCAACAATGAAGGAAAACTAAAGACAATTCTCGGCCGGCGCCGCGGCTCACTAGGCTAATCCTCCGCCTTGCGGCGCCGGCACACCGGGTTCTAGTCCCGGTCGGGGCACCGATCCTGTCCTGGTTGCCCCTCTTCCAGGCCAGCTCTCTGCTGTGGCCAGGGAGTGCAGTGGAGGATGGCCCAAGTTCTTGGGCCCTGCACCCCATGGGAGACCAGGAGAAGCACCTGGCTCCTGCCATCGGATCAGCGCGGTGCGCTGGCCGCAGCGCGCTACCGCGGCGGCCATTGGAGGGTGAACCAACGGCAAAGGAAGACCTTTCTCTCTGTCTCTCTCTCACTATCCACTCTGCCTGTCAAAAAAAAAAAAATAAAATAAAATAAAAAATAAATAAATAAATAAAATAAAAAAATAAAATAAAGACAATTCTCAGATGTAGAAAAACTATGAGAATTTATCATGAACATGCATACCCTACAGTAACAGCCAAACAGAAAGGAAATGATAAAAAAAAAAAAAAAGATGAATCTTGGAACATCAAGAAGAAAAAAGAAAACAGTAAGTAAAAATACAGGCAAAATCAATAAACTGCCAACTCCACTCTAGAATCCTCTAAGTGGAATGGTGAAAACAAAAATTATATAACTGTCTGATGTGGATCTCAATGTTTGTAGTGGAAATATTTAAGACAAGTGCATTTTTGGACTGTCACTGTGGTGTAGGAGGTTAAGCCTTCACCTGCAGGGCTAGCAACCCATGTGGGCACCAGTTCAACTCCTAACTGCTCCACTTCTGATCCATCTCTTTGCTAGTGGCATGGGAAAGCAGTGGAAGATGGCCCAAGTGCTTGGGTCCCTGAACCTACATGGGAGACCCAATAGAAACTCCTGACTCCTGGCTTCAGATCCAGCCATTAAGGCTATTTGGGGAGTGAAGCAGCAAATGGAAGATGTCTCTCCCTCTCTGTCTGTAACGTTACCTCCTAAACAAATAAATAAATATTTTTTTGAACTTTTATTTAATGAATATAAATTTCCAAAGTACAGCTTATGGATTACAATGGCTTTCCCCCCACCATCACTTCCCTCCCACCCGCAACCCTCCCCTTTCCCGCTCCCTATCCCCTTCCATTCACATCATGATTCATTTTCAATTCTCTTTATATACAGAAGATCAGTAAAGATTTCAACAGTTTGCCCCCACATAGCAACACAAAGTGAAAAATACTGTTGGAGTACTAGTTATAGCATTAAATCACAATGTACAGCACATTAAGGATAGAGATCCTACATGATATTTTTTTAAAATTGATTAATTTTCTATGCAATTTCCAATTTAAAACCAAGGTTTTTTTTTTTTTTCATTTTCAATTATCTTTATATACAGAAGATAGATTCCGTATATACAAAGTTAGGACTTCATCAGTTTGCACCCACACAGAAACACAAAGTGGCAAATACTGTTTCAGTACTAGTTATAGCATTACTTCACATTGGACAACGCATTAAGGACAGATCCCACATGAGAAGTAAGTACACAGTGACTCCTGTTGTTGATTTAACAATTTGACACTCTTGTTTATGGCGTCAGTAATCTCCCTAGGCTCTAGTCACGAGTTGCCAAGGCTATGGAAGCCTTTAGGGTCCGCCAACTTCGATCTTATTCTGACAGGGTCATAGTCAAAATGGAAGTTCTCTCCTCCCTTCAGAGAAAGGTACCTCCTTCTTTGATGGCCCCGTTCTTTCCTCTTTCCACTGGGATCTCACTCGCAGAGATCTTTCAGTTAGGTCGTTGTTTTTTGTTTTGTTTTGTTTTTTTGTTTGTTTGGTTTTTTTTTTGTTTTTTTTTTTTTTTTGCCAGAGTGTCTTGGCTTTCCATGCCTAAAATAGTCTCATGGGCTCTTCAGCCAGATCCAAATGCCTTAAGGGCTGATTCTGAGGCCAGAGTGTTATTTAGGATATCTGCCATTTTATGAGTCTGCTGTGTCTCCCACTTCCCATGTTGGATTGTTCTCTCCCTTTTTGATTCTATCAGTTAGTATTAGCAGACACTAGTTTTGTTTGTGTGATCCCTTTGACTCTTAGACCTATCAGTGTGATCAATTGTGAACTGAAATTGATCACTTGGACTAGTGAGATGGCATCGGTACATGCCACCTTGATGGGATTTTATTGGAATCCCCTGGCTCTCCATAAAAAAAAAAGAAAAAAAGAAAAAAAACAGCAAATTAAAAGAATTGAGAGCATAGAAGATATATTCCTCAGCCACAATGGAATACAACAGTATCAATAACAGAAAGGGAACAAGTAAATACTCAAAGGACAATGAGGGAGGTAATATTTCTATACTTTACTCAAACTGGTAAATTAATTGTACTTCTACATACTACCAATGTATCTGTGGACATTGAAAATTAAAATATGATTTTTAATCATTCTTCCAAACACAAAAAATGTAAGTTATAAATCTAATAAACTATGTTTAGGACTTGTATGCTGACAACTACAAAATGTTGATGAAAGAAATTTAAAAAAGGTCTAATAAGTAGAAAGATACACTGTGTTCATAGACTGAAATATTGAATGTACTAATGATGTCAATTTTCCCCAAATTGATATGCAGGCCTAATTCAATCCCACCAATATCTCAGCAAGACTTGTTTTTCTTCCTGCAGCTGCCTGAGGTAGGAAAACAAGATTTACCACCTTGCACAGTCCCAACAATGGTCCTTAGTGAGGGCTAACCTTGGGCTCCAGCCCTGGCTGGGAAGGAAAGGGACCCCCAGAGCCCCAAGGGAGAGACATTCAACAGCAAAACATTTTGTAGACATGGACAAGATTATTTAAAATTTACATGGAAAAGTGACAGCCCCAAAACACCTAAGCAATCTTCAGGAAGAAGAAGAATATGGAAGGAATTACTTCTCCCAACATGAAGGCTTACTCTATTGCCACCGGAATCAAGGCACCATAGTATTGGCAAAGGGATAGACACTGAGGTTAGAGAACACTAAGAAACCCTTCCAAGAGCCCTAACTGATTTTTTACAAAGTGTAAATCTGAGAGGAGGACATGGGTGCCAGTAATTGATCTCTCAGAAACTGAGAGAGTAGGGTGAAGCTAATGTAGAATTACTGGGCTGTGTACTCCTGATAAAAACTGAAGCTAAATATCACCAGGTCTTTGAATTCAGTATAGAGTGGACCTCAGAACAATCCCTGTAATACAACAAGACAGAAGCATTTATTTGCTTGTGCCTACTGCCCAGTGGTGAGTATAGTCCTCTGTTGAGTTATACTCCCTGGATTATGGGTCACATCTCTAAGTTAACTAACTGTCCTCCTGAGACTTAGGAACTCAGCCAGAAAATCTGGGAGATGTTGCTGGCAGTGAGATGGAAAGTCATCAGGGTACTCCCACTTGGTCAACCTCAGGTTCAGCTGAAGTCCCAGCAGCCTGAGACTGAAATGCCGGTGCCGGCAGCATCTGCCACAGTAAGTCTATGTAATTCAGAGTAGAGTGTTACTAAGAACATTGAACTAAAGGAAGAAGATACGATCAAATACATCAGCTTTCATCACTGATAAATATATTTTCCCAACTTGCATTAGCCTTTTGCTCAACTGTTGCAGAACTTGAGTGTGAAAGTGGATATTAGCTATTGCTCCTTTTCAGCATCCCTAAACCCAATCCTCCTGCATACTACAACTTTAAACTTCAACCTCACCTATAACCTAATGCTCAACGTCACATTCACTCTAACACTAACCCTAACCCTAGTCACCTTAACACCACTGATAGCTTTTTCTGGACTATGGATCATGTCTATTTGTAGTACTGATGTATTCTGGGAATTCTAGATTCTGTGATTTTGGTCTCAGCAGGCAGTTACTAGTCTGGATGCAAATTCCTGCCTTCCCTAAAGTTTGCAGGCACTGAAATATCTGATCGGGTCCTTGACCTTTCAGCTGTAGCTTTTTTACTAGATTTTCTGGGTCTACTCCATGAACCTGTAGCTTAGCATTCTGCCAAGTATTTGGGAAAAAATGTTTAATTTTGAATAATTTGAAAAAAATGTTTAATTCAATACCTCTGTGTCTCCTCCCTTCAGATATTTCTGCACTACCTTTCTGTTTCTTCTGCTATCTTTAAACTATTCCACCTCTGTATTTTTTTTCCTTCCTTTTAGTTGCTCTCAAATGCCATGAGAAATAGCTCTTTCATAAACATATTTTTTCACACAAGCATTTTATCATTGTCATCTGTAGGAAATTTAACCCTATAAAGCTCCATCATCTTTACCAGAAGCTAGAGCTCTCTGGATCAAATTTAACTGATTATAGGGAACTTTGAGCCAGAGGATAGGAAGGGAGTCGGGAGAGGAGTAGCAAAAGCAGCAGGGTCAGAGCAGCCTAAGCCACCTTCTCACACATTTCACATATTCCTTCCTGACCTCACCCAGCCCAGTGTCATGTCTACCATCTCCTCTGTATTCTGAATTGCTACACCATGTATCGAACCTTGTGTCTTTGTGTATCAGATAATAACCTTTTCAAGATGAGCATCTCATATTTGTGCCTTGGCCGATTGTTTGATCTCTCCCCTAAGCTCACTAGCAAGTTGGATTTTCTCAAAATTCAGAATAATCATTAGCCAATATAAATATAACTTTCTTCAAAAAACGTTGGTGGATCTGTTCTGAGGGCCTTTCAGAGGCTCCATACAGCATCACTGTTTGCTACAAACACTCCAAGACCATCGGATCTTACTAAGGCATTCTAAAGTAGTCAGTCAGTTTAAGCCACTCTTACTTTCTGTAGAGGAATGAGGGAGGAATGGAGAGAATCTAGGAGCATTATGACAATGAAACTTCCTGCACATGATAAGAAATTATTGGGAATGGGAAAGTTATCTCCCTGACCCAATAAAAAGCCTGGGATGGGGGCCGGCGCTGTGGCACAGCAGGTTAACGTCCTGGCCTGAAGCACCGGCATCCCATATGGGCACCAGTTCTAGTCTCGGCTGCTCCACTTCCCATCCAGCTCTCTACTATGGCCTGGGAAAGCAGTAGAAGATAGCCCAAGTCCTTGGGTCCCTGCACCTGTGTGGGAGACCCAGAAGAAGCTCCTGGCTCCTGGCTTCAGAATGGCACAGCTCTGGCTGTTGCGGCCAATTGGGGAGTGAACCATCAGATGGAAGACCTCTCTCTCTCTCTCTCTCTCTCTCTCTCTCTCTACTTCTCCTCTCTCTGTGTAACTCTGACTTTCAAATAAATAAATAAACATTAAAAAAAAGCCTGGGATGGAGCTAGCATTTAGGCTGTTTTGGAACAAATGAACGGATAAGTAAATTATTAAATACATATTATTATATTTAATATTGATCCTATATGAATATTGGAAACAAATCATTTATTCAGTAGTCATACTTTTTTATAATATAAAATTCTCTCCAATAAAGACTTATGAAAGTATATCAGCATTCACTTGGAACTGAGCACTTGCAAAATGCCAAAGATATACTTATTTGTCATTAATTTAAGATATATGTCAGGCATTATGCCAAATTCTAAGGAGGTAATCATGAGTAACATTATCCTTGACCTCAAGAAACCAACCGTTTAGCAGACAAAATGTCATGGACATTTTGGTCAAAAGTCAGAAGAATTGGGTTCAAACCCTGCCCTCCCTCTCTGTAGCTCTCTCCTTAACCCAGTAGAATCCCTCTTCCCCAAGAATATGCTAATTCACAAACTTGTCACAATTCCATCCAGACAGCTGAAATTCAGAAAAATATCAGACAGGTAAGGAATACTTCAACCATCAGATAACTACTACCCGTTGATAACTCTTACAGTTATAAATACTATGAATGCCAAACAGCAAGAATCATGGATGAATAGAGCATGGGAAAAATTATTTAGCCACATTTTTAACAGATGAGACACTTTTCCTCTCCCTTATGATACATACAAATGTGTAAATAAACAATAGAAAAGATTGGTTAGACAACATCCAGTTTCAAGTTAAATACAGATAAATCTTAGTGCCTATCATCAGATCACACCCTTGAGTATTTATTTCCTCTATTTATGCTGGGAAAAGAGACAAAAAGGGAGAGAGAATGAGTAAGATCAGAGAAAAAGAGATGTATGGAAACTGGAGACAGATCATGATTTAATTCACACAACAGACTTCATCGCTTCTTTTTCTTCCTCAGCAAATTTGCTGTTCTTCAGGTTTCAAGGTTAGCAATGGCTCATGGGAGACACAGTACGATTTCCTAGCAAATTCTCAGGCTCAGATTTGGCCACATCTGTATCTATAAAAGTCTCCCTAATGAGACTCTGTGTCTAATGAGATCATCATGGATCAGTAGATTCACAACATTCACTACATTTATTTAAAAAAAAACTCACACATAGAATGTGTTGTTAATTTATAGTAACCAGAATATTTGAAAATAAAAGTTGATTAAAATTTCAGTCCAATTTAAAAGTTTTTAGAAGAGCTGGCACTGTGGCTCAGCTAATTAAGCTGCCCCCTGTGAGGCCAGCATCCCAAATGAATGGAAACTCAAGTCCTGTTGCTCCACTTCCTACCCATCTGCCTGCTAATATGCCTGGGAAAGCAGCAGAAGATGACCAAAGTGCTTAGGCCCCTGCCACCCATGTGGGAGACCTATGTGGACCTCCTGGCTTCAGCCGGGCCCAGACCTGGCCATTGTAGCTATTTAAGCAATGAGTCAGCAATTGGAAGATTTTCTCTCTATTTCTCCCTCCCTGCCTTCTTTTCTCTCTCTCTCTCTCTCTCTCTCTCTCTCTCTCTCTCTCTCTGTGTGTGTGTGTATATGTGTGTGTTTGTCTATCTCCCTCTCTTTGTAACTGTGTCTTTCAAATACAGAAATCTATTTTTAAAAGTTTTCTGGGCCGGCGCCGCGGCTCACTAAGCTAATCCTCTGGCTTGCGGCGCCGGCACACCGGGTTCTAGTCCTGGTCGGGGGGCTGGATTCTGTCCCGGTTGCCCCTTTTCCAGGCCAGCTCTCTGCTGTGGCCAGGGAGTGCAGTGGAGGATGGCCCAAGTGCTTGGGCCCTGCACCCCATGGGAGACCAGGATAAGCACCTGGCTCCTGCCATCGGATCAGCGCGGTGTGCCAGCTGCAGCATGCCGGCCGCGGCAGCCATTGGAGGGTGAACCAACGGCAAAGGAAGCCCTTTCTCTCTGTCTCTCTCACTGTCCACTCTGCCTGTCAAAAAATAAAAAAATAAAAAATAAAAGTTTTCTGAATGCTAATTATATACAATTTTGTCTCACAGTAGGAAATACTCACATTCTATATAAATCATTTCAACTGGAGTGGGCATTTGGCATAGCAGTTAAGATATCACTTTGGGTACCCACATCCCACAGTAGAGAAGCAGGGATGGAATCCAGGCTCCACTTTCAATTCCAACTTCGAGCTAATACCCACCCTGAGGGGTAGCAGGTGATGGCTCAAGTACTTCAGTCCCTGATATCCACATGGGAGACTTGGATTGAGATCCAGGCTCCTGGCTTTGGCCTGACGAAGTTTTGACTGATGAAGACATTTAGGGAGTAAACCAGTGGATGGAGATTTCTCCCACATGCTGTCTTTGCCCTCCCTATTACTGTCTCTCTGCCTTCCAAATACAATGGAATTTTTAAAATATTTATTGATTTTGATTTTCAGTAATATTTTACATGTTAAGAATGTTCTTTATATAATTCTATGTCCTTTGTATACTGTAAGGCTTCCACAAAACACCAAACACCAGAGTTACAGGAAAGGTTTATTGTCAGGTGAGGGAAGCCGTACGGGCCGGCAGGAGGGCGAGAGAATAAGAGAGGGATCAGGAGAGAGAGAGCACATGTGCTGGAAAAAGGTCCTGTTACACCTTTGCCGAGGGGCCAGGGAAGTGGAAGCAGCGAATCCCATGAGGGTGGGAGTGGAGCTGACACCTGTGGTTGGGCCATGGGGCTTAGGACCGAAGCTTACTGTGCAAGGTGGCAACAGGGGCCAGAGCCTAAGATGGCATCTAGGGCATAGATGGCACCACAGATAAGGTGGCAATATTTTAATGACATTTGCTATTATTGCAACAGCTAATATTCCAAATTATTTATAAATTAGTCTTCAGTTTTGAAGACTGATCAACTGAATATTCTACAATTCACAGTCATTCATTAGACTCGATGGATATCATTTCCACGTTGTATGTATTGTCTGTGTGATTACACATTTATTCATGAATAATTCCTCTATATATCCTTATAAGAGACTATTATCAAGTTAGTTACCTGTCCAGTTACACATCTACCACTTGTCTGTTGATGTGACACTGTGAGTCTGGAGGGCTAGGATTGTGTTTTCCACCTCTGTTGCTCCCTCACTCAGCACAGAGCCTGTACTTATAGGAAGAAAGCAATAAATGTTCACGGATAGAACAGACACGTTGGTCATGTAGGCACCCATACAGAATACTACAAAGGGTGAACAGAATTACAAAATGCAGTACTCATACTAAGGACTTAGAGCAAACTGTGCCAATAGTTAGCTGGGAATTCAAGGATACCAGACATCTGCTGGCAGTCTGCTCAGCTGTGGATGAACAGACCCATAAAAACACTGACCTGCCCTTGGCAATGTGTAGTGCCTGTTTCTAAGTGGCCTATTACAGGAATTCATTTTCTGAGTACAGCTTAGTCAGGAATTCATTTCTGAGTACCACTTAGTCAGGTACAGTTGATGTTCTTAGTATATCTGACTCAAGTTCCTTGAACCAACAAAGAGGATTTGCTAAAGTGCCCACAAGTCCTGAATCTACCTATTGATCTTTAAATCTGTCTGTGTACCTGTCTACTTATCTCCCTACTTACATCTCCACCCCCAACTCAGAGCTCTCTGAAGGCAGGAATCAACTCTTACCCAGAGTGTCTTTCCCAGTACTTAGCACATTGCCTAGAACAGAAATAGGGAGTTCAAATTATAACCTAATCTGTATAATTTCAGACCCCACAGTCTTTCATTGTTCAATAAATATCTACTGAGAATCTGCTATACAAAGGCTACATGCTCCCTGCCAGGACACAGAAACGTCAAAGAGAAGGAGCAATCAGGTGATGTCCAATACAATGCCAGTGTATGCAAATAAAAGCTTGGCTTAGGGGAAGGTGTTTGGCGCAGCAGTTAAAACACCACTTGGGATGTCTGCACCCCATGTCAAGGGGCCTAGGTTGAAGACACAGCCCTGCTTCCAATTCCAGCTACCTGCTGTTGCTTACCATGAGAGGCAGCAAATGATGACTCAAGTGGTTGAGTCCCTGCCACCCAGGTGGGAAACACAAAATTCTGGGTTCCTGGTTTTGACTCAGACCTGCCCTCACTGTTGTGACCATTTGGGGAGTAGGCCACTGAATGGATATTTCTGTCCTCTATTCTCTTCTTTTTCTCTCTCTCTCTACCTTACAAATAAAAAAATGAATAACATTTTTAAATCTTGGCTTAAGAAATTAAATTTCCCAAAAATAATGAGGCAAGATTTGAACTTGGACTCCATTTGGCTGGAAAATAATGGTGACCAAATCCTCAACAAAATGTCTAGCATGAACAGTTCACTTCCCACATATCTTAAAGGAGCTCAATCTTAGCGGCAATGAGAACACAGGTTCCATTATTTCCTCTAAGCTACAGTGACTTGAGTTGTAGCAACCGTTGAACAGGAATCAGTTTTGATCATGACCTGCTCTTTGGGCCTCTGGGAAGGGTAAGCCTGATTCACTGATCCCTGTGACTGATCTCAGATGGTACCCTCAGGTTTGCACTGCTATTCTTCAGCCCGACTTCCTGTGTAAATCAATCACACTTGAACAAGTGGCTCACATTCCCACAGGGAAACACCAGAAACATTGAAACAGGTCAATTTTTGCCCCAGGAAGGGGCAATTTCTCTAAGCAAAAGGCAGTACTCAGGATCATATTGGGTTTAATAAGCTATGTTGAAAAAAAAAACAAAAATGATTAAAGTTGCACATGCTCCCTGGGGCACTAGTTCCTCTGGGGATGGCCAACTCTCCGCAGTTTTCACTTGTCCTACTTTTTCAGGGTCCTTTACAGCTAAAAGCCTATAGGGTAGAGGGAAGGAGGACTCTAAAGTCTCTATTCCAACCTAAGCTTTGTCACATGTATGTTACATTGAACCTGAAAAACAGATTAAAGTGCTAATTGTTTAGTTTCCTAGGGCTGTTATAAAAAATACCACACACTGAGTGCTTTCAACAATGAAGATTATCTTCATTTCAGAAACTAGAAATCTGTCACCAAAGGATAAGCAAGGTAGGTTCCTTCTGAGGGCAACGAGTCAGAATAACCCTCTTGCCTCTGATGGCATCTGAGAGCTTCAGGCAACCCTTGGCTTGCACATTGTTTTTCCTTCACATCGTCTTCTTTCCATGCCCATTCATCTCCAAACGCCTCCTTTGTAGATGGGACAACAGTCATACTGGACAAAGTGCCACCTTAATGATGTCATTTAACTTGATTACCTCTGCAGGGATCCTATCTCTAAATAGGGTCATATTCTGAGGTTCAGGGTCTTTGAACCTTAATATAACTTTTTGAAAGGGCAAGATTAAATCCATAATAGCCAGCTTTATGGCATAATTATAAGGCTTTTCAAGAGTATGTATGTCAGTGGCATGAGTGGGAATATAATAGTGTAATGCTTAGGAATTAAAAGAACATTGAAACTTGGAGATAAAAACACTATGGTGTTTAGGTACAAAACATGTTAAAAGGTAAACACATTCTTTTAGTTATTTCTTCACTAATGTGATAGATTTGAAGTTTAGTAGATGCCTGGTAATTAGGAATTATGTGTATTTTTTCCTGTGGCCAAGTCCTTGACCCTGCCCTCCATAAGCTTGCTGTCAAATGGTTTGACTTGTGCCACAGAATGTATGAAAGGATTGAGACTGAAATAACTGACAGCACCCCAGAAACACTAGAGAAGTGGGGATCCCTTGGGCCTGAGAACATTTCCAGGACTGAAACTTCACCAACCCAACACAAAAAGGATGGGAGCCTCAAGGTAGCCAGTAAAAGCATGTTATAAGGCATTCTCACTGGGTCAACACTGCGTGTTTGAAGCTTTATCAGCCAGCCCACCTCTCTTGGAGCACAAAGCACTTGTTCCATGAATATGGACCCTCAGCTGTAGAGCTGAGTAGCACTGAGCAGTCACAGAAGGCTGTGTTGACTTGTTGAAGAAGTTAGGACTTTGTCCTAAAGATGACAAGAGAGTCGTCAAAGCAGAATTAAGTAGGAAATAGCTTCACTCACCAGTTCACCCAAGCATTCATTTATATAACTTATATCTGGATTGTTGTATTCAGTGTTGTTTTAGTTTGGGAAGTGATAAAACATGAAAAAGAAATACAGCCTCTCTGGAAAAGGTGTAGAATTATTTCATGTTGGATTCTTATTTTCTTATTCCAAATGCAACGTTCCTAATTCTGCAGGCTTCAGGTTTTTCCTTTTTAAGTTGGCCGCATCAGAGAAGATTGCTAAAGTTATTCCCTCGGAAGATTTTACAAATTCTGTCAAATAAATGTCAAATATGCTTGTCACTGGAAGCTTTAATGTGTTGTGCTTAAAAGTTAAGAATTGTGAGTTAAAAAGATTGTTGTTCAAAGTCAAGTTTCACTACTAATCATTTGCCACTAATTACCTTTCATTAAATTACTTAACTATTCTAACCTTCAGTAACCTTATCTGTAAAGCAGGATTATCAATATCTACCTTGAGGGGATACTGTAAGTATTCAGAATGAAAATAATGTGAACTGCCTAGAGCAAGGTTAACACATATAAGTTGATACACTCAGTGCATAAAAGGTAGGCACAGAATTCATACACAGATATGAGTTAAACATGAGTATCATTTATGTTTATTTGTATGCATATACCATGTATGATTGAATTCTGGCTCAATTATATATATACACACACAAATATAGTTCATGCACATATATGTGAACATTAGTATATTTGTATACACACATAAACAGGTGTTTGAGTTGACAATGCTTTCAGAAAAACACAATGCACATTCTAGTAATTACATCTTCTAGGCCTTCTGATATGTTCCAAAAGGCCAAGATCACCTCCAGAAAGTATAATCTACTTTTTTCAAAAGGGACTGTATAGAAAGGGATGTCTTATAATTATTTGTAAGTGCCTCATTACTCAACAAACAGATTGTAGATATCATAACAGGTGAGAATTAGATTTACTCAATGTATGCTTAAATTATATTTTTTAATTTAATGTAAATAGCAGTCTAATAAATATTAATCAAAGCCAAACATTAAGTAATTTATGCAACTTGATCTATTAGAAAGAAGCAATGACTTGAGGTTACTTAATACATATGAAATATTTATGTACCGTATGCTACCTGGAGAAATTAAAGCTTTCTATGCTACTTGGCTATCTCTTCAACTAAAGATGTGCTAATAGCTTTGTGTGTGGCAAATAGACTAGGGAAGAGAAGTTAAAATAATCTCTCAGGTACTCCTTGCCATCTGGCCTCAGGTCTCCCATTACACAATGTGAAACCTCACTTCAAATCACATCTACGGACATCCTGTTGTAGAAAGTCACAATAGCAGGGCATTCGATCCGGCTAAAAAGCCTCTCTTAAAATCTTAAAAGGGCAAGGAGAGGGCCGGCGCTGTGGTTCACTTGGTTAGTCCTCCACCCATGGCGCTGGCATCCCATGTGAGCGCCAGGTTCTAGTCCTTGGTTGCTCCTCTTCCAGTCCAGCTCTCTGCTGTGGCCCAGGAGGGCAGTGGAAGATGGCCCAAGTCCTTGGGCCCCTGCACCCACATGGGAGACCAGGAGGAAGCACCTGGCTCCTGGATTCGGATTGGCGCAGTGCCGCCCGTGCGACCATTGGGGAATGAACCAGCAGAAGGAAGACCTTTCTCTCTGTCTCTCTCTCACTGTCTGTAACTCTGTCAAATTAAAAAAAAGGGGGTGGGGGCAAGGAGAAAACAAAAAGAATTCTTGGATGTACTGTTAATAAAGTAGCTTCTACTTTATAGTAGGATTTTATACCCATCTATTACTAGAGTAGATTTCTCTGCAGCCAAAATTCGTCAATGTTTACATTTTGGGGCAAGGAACATGCCAAAAATATAAAGCAACAATGACCCAGTAATTAATGTAATCAAACTGGTCCCCTGTACCAGGCAAGGAAAGGCACAGCTGGAGAAGCCACTGCTGCACTGTATCCTTAACTCATGGGTGCAAGTGATGTTATGTGAAGCCTGAGGTCCATCCCAAGGTGGAAATATGCCAGAACCCTGAATGGGAGTTAAAGTCTAGTTCAGCGAGGGATGATTGTGGAGCCATCAAAGCCACCTGGCATCCCAGGCTAGAAGGAGATCCTCCAACAGGAGGAATCCTTCCATTTACCTCCGCACTGTGCTTTTTATTTAGCTGACTAGGGTGAGAGTGGAATTGAAGAAAAGCAAAAGGGAATTATTTGCAAGTCTTAAGGTAAGGAAAAAGTAAAGTCGCTAGAAAAACACTGAAAAAAAGGAAAGAGAATTATCTGGTTGATTTTTTTAAGATTTACTTTATTTATTTTAAAGTCAAAGTTAAAAAGGGAGGCCAATAGAGAGAGATCTTCCATCAGCTGGTTCATTCCCCACATGGCCGCAACAGCCAGCACTGGGCCAGGCTGAGGCCAGGAACCAGGAGCCAGGAGCTTCATCCAGGTCTCCTAAATGAATGGCAGGATCCCAGAAACTTGGGCCAGACTTCAGGCCATTATTAGGGAGCTGGGTTGCAAGTGGAGCATCTGGAACATATGGGATGCTGGCCCTGCAGGAGGCAGTTTTACATGCTTTGCCACAACGCTGACCCACAGGTGGGATATTTTAACAAGATGTTGCTACATGTTGTAGTGAAGCGTGTAAAATCTTCAACAAAATTGACCTTAATGGTGCTTCTTTTTTATAGCCATTCGTGTTAATAAGTAATAGCCATGCCTCCTCTTTTTTCAGGCACACTGAACACTAAATTCCCTAACCCTGTCACTGTTGCCTAAGGCCCTGGATTCATTTCCTAAAGCTGCCACAAAAGGCTGGCTGACAACTGATAGAAACTTTGAGTATCGTGGTTCTGAAAGCTATCTAAAATCAGGGTACCTGCCAGCTCCCTCTGAAGCATGAGGAGAGAATCCTTTCCTGCTTCCTCCTAGCTGCTGGTGGTTCCAGTGGAACTGAAATGCCTTTCAATGGTATTGGAATGCAAGGAGTCCTTGGCTTGCAGCTGCAGCACTACAGTCTGGGCTTCCATCATCACAGGGCATTCTTTCCTCTTGCCTGTACTTGAGTTTTCTCCCCTGCTTATAAAAACCCCATTCATATTGGATTAGGGCCCAACTTAATCAAGTATGACTTCATCTTAACTTTGATTATATCTGCAAAGACCCTACTTACAAGGAAGATTCAGTTCATGAGCACTGGGAGATGGGAGAACAACACACCTTTTGGGGGACACAATTCAAATTGGAATCTATAGGCCACATGAATGATTTTGGCCAATAAATATGAGAAGTAGCACATTTTTCAGCCTATTGTACTTAATTACTAGTGCCAGACCTGGTAGTCTATTTCCTTTTAATATTTTAGGTGGTAGCTATTGTGTCAATCTGAATTTTAGAGTGAACAACATGGAAATGATACCTAATAGACAGGTAGAGTGAATATTTTTATTGTATTAAGCCATTGTAATATGGAAGTTATTTGTTAAAATAGCATAACTTTGCCTACCCTGAATGATACATTTCCAGTGGCTCCAAGAGGATAAGAAATGAGAATAAAATGTGCTAAAGCACCTCAGAGATATTCAGGTGAATCTAATTAAAAGGCACTGCACTTTCAATAGAAGAAATGCAAGCAATAGAGTCCCCAGGGAAATTTCAAGTTAAGGATCTCAGCAGAACCAATAAAAGAGTCAGTTCAGTATGTGATTTAGTTTCTGTTTGGTTTTGTTTTTAATGAAAACAGCACCCTTTTATTGAGTTTATACAGTGATCTGTGCTCATTTAATCCTCACAACAGCCCCAAGAAGCAAGTATTTCTTATAGATACAACATTTCCTGTGTTGATACTGACAGACACAATCTTCGCACTCTAGGAATTTACGAAGAGTAGACAATAGAAAGACTATAAGAACTAAGAAAGGAAGGGGAAATATGTGAAAACCTTTAAATCTAAAAAAGCCTTTCACAAATGGTGGAGAGAAAAGTGGCTACGAAATTTAGAAAAGAAGGATGACAGGGCAAAAATTGTAGTAAGAAAATACTGGGACTATCTCAGGATCAAATATCTGGGTGGTATTGGCTGTTATTATAAGGCCTTTATCAGACATTGGGTCATGTTAGAGAAGTTGGATTAACAGTGGAGAGACTTAGTAAAATGGTACAGTCTTATCTATGGCACAATCTACACCCTGACACCATACTAGACTCTAGCCTCTGCTGCCATTGCTGGAAGACAGGTAGCCACATGGCCCAACCACCAGTGTCAGCCCCATACCCATACTAATAGGATTCACTGCTCCTACTTCCCTGCTTGCCCTCCTGGTGAAGTTTTAAAAGGACTTCTTCCTGAACATGTGTCTCTCTCCCTTTCCATCTCCTGCCCTCTGTCTCTCTCTCTTACACTCTCCTTCTCCCTCTTTCTCCTTCTTCATCCCTACCCTCCTGTCTGTCTGGTTTCCCCCAATAAACTCTTCCCCTTACTCCAGTGTTTGGTGTGTTTTGTGGTGGCCTTACACTTAGTAGGTTTTGTAACATTTAAGATACATGTTGTGTAGTTTCAAAAAAGACTAGGATACAGAATAAGCTTATAATTTATCATGATTGTATGAAGAGATGTTGAGAGATAGGTGACTCTACAAGGTCAGAACACTAGGAAATCTGTAAAGTATAACCATTAGCCAGTATAGTGTAGAATCAGATAACATGGATTTGAATACTGATGTGAGTGGCAACTTCTGCGGGGACACCCAGTGAGCCCTGCCTCATGGAATTCATGCCTTTGTCCTCCTCCATCAGCAAAATAGAATGCAGTTCTAGGTATGTCATAAATGAAAAGGTCACAAAAAGACCTTGGCTTCCATCTTACATGTCCCCTCCCTCTCTTTCCTCTTTTCCCCTTCTTTCCTTACCCTTTCGCCCCTCCCCGCTGCATGTGTACCACAGGCCACATTTTCTATTGCTCTTACTCTCCCCTGGTAACTCCCAGATCCTACACACCCTGGAGGGAACCACCTGCAATGTCAGGAGGCTGCCTTGTGGAATGGTCCCTGTGTCTAAGAATCAAGGCCTGTTAACAACCACATGAGTGAGCTTGGAAGTGAACCCAATTCACACAGCCTGGCTTTCGAATGAAAGTGCAGCCCCAGCGCACAGCTTGACTGCAGCCCATCAAATATCTTAAACCAAACGTATCAGCTAAGCTGAACCTAGACTCCTCACTCACAGACACAATGAAATAACTACTGTTGGCTGTTTTAAGTTGCTAGATTTCAGAGCAATTTGAACTAATAGGCCAACTATTCCATATTAGGTGGCCTTTGTCAACTTATTTAACCATTTGGGGCGTCAGGATCATAATCTGAAAAATGGTCTTCACTATAAAATATAATTCAAAAATTCATTGTAAATTAAAAGGTAACACATTTAAAAATTAGAAAAATTCCAAGAATATAGAATGACTCCAGTGTTGCTATTGTTTTTAATAGAAAGTTTACAGAAGATATTCCCATGTGGTAACGTCACAACTAAGGTGGAAGCTTACTCAGAAGTTGAACAGTTGCTCATGCATGCAAAGGGAAATTTAATTCAACACTACGTGAACAATAAACTAAACTGACCAGTTAACAGAACAAAGGCCCAGAAATGGGGACAGTTATTAGGTCTCTTAATTCTCTTCTCTCCAATGTTCTAGGCTCTGCCCTCTCTCATCTCTCAGCTTGTTCTCTGGCTTGATTCCCAAGATATTCAAACAGCCATAGTAGTCTCAAGTCTTAAGGACTCATAACACAAACACAAAAGAAGAAAGGACTTCTGTTTACCTAATCAGCAAATCCTGGGTTTTACAATGAGTAGACCAACTTAGGTGATGGAGCCGTATGTAACAATCTGACCATGGAAAGTCTATCATTGAATGGTTTAAACTGCCCTTCCTTCAACCAATCACAAAGTGAAGACACTAGTGGCATTAGCCCATGAGAAGTTGTTGGAGATGTAAGTGTGGTCATTTTCCTAATACTACAGTTTATAGCTAGAGGAGAAAAGATAAAATGGGATACTAGGAAAACAATGATGGTATCAACTATAGGAAGTCAAGTCTGCAACCAAAATAAAAGCTCAGAAGACTTAACACTGGGAAAATTAGTAGCCACAGGTCAAGAACAGTAAGTTTGGGTTAGTGTGAGAGCTGGGAAAAATATGGAAACACAAAAGAATTTGCTACTCAAGTGGATAGGGTAGCTGAATGAGAAGGGAGATTTGAAGAGTATTAATACTAGGCCAGGAGCCAGTGTGGTAGCATAGCAAGTTAAGCCATTATCTGCTATGCCAGCACCCCAGATGAGGACCAGTTCAAATCCTGGCTGCTCCACGTCCAATCCATCTTCCCACTAAAGTGCCTGGGAAGGCAGCAGAAGATAGTCCAAGTTCTTGGACCCCTGTATCCCCAGTGAGAAACCCAGTTGTTCCAGACTCCTGGCTTTAGCCTGGTCCAGCCCCAGCCATTGCAGCCATTTGGAGAATGATCCAACAGGTGAAATATCACTGTGTGTGTGTTTGTGTTTGTGTGTGTGTGTATTCCTCTTTGTGTTTCTCTATCTTTCAAAAAGAAAGTAAAAAAAAAAAATCATTAGAAAAGATTAGGCCAATGAGAAGGAATCGTAGTGCTAACAGTCTCAGAAGAATATACATTTTTTTTTTTTTTTGACAGGCAGAGTGGAGAGTGTGTGAGAGAGAGACAGAGAGAAAGGTCTTCCTTTTTCCGTTGGTTCACCCTCCAATGGCCGCTGCGGCCGGCGCATCTCGCTGATCCAAAGCCAGGAGCCAGGTGCTTCTCCTGGTCTCCCATGCGGGTGCAGGGCCCAAGCACTTGGGCCATCCTCCACTGCCTTCCCGGGCCATAGCAGGGAGCTGGCCTGGAAGAGGGGCAACCGGGATGGAATCCGGCGCCCCAACCGGGACTAGAACCCGCTGTGCCGGCACCGCAAGGCGGAGGATTAGCCTGTTAAGCCACGGCGCCGGCCAGAATATACATATTAATAATAGACAAAGTGAAGTCAATAAAAAGGCAGAACAGTTCTCTGTCCCACAGAAACACTGGGCCTACAATTTCAATAGTGAGAAAAGTGAGTTGTAGGTACACATTCAGCAACCCCACCACTCTGGGGTTACTCACTCTTATCTCATCCCCTTGGAGGATACATTTACATCAAAACAAACTCCACAAAAACAAAACTGTCAGAATTGGTAAATGAATTCAGAAAACTTGCAGTTTACAAAAATCAATTGCATTTCTATATACTTTAAACATACAACCCAAAAAAATAAATTAAGAAAACAATTTGATTTCTAGCAGCATCAAAAGGAATAAAATAGTTAGGAATAAATTTAGGCAAGGAAGTGAATGACTTGTACACTAAAAATTACAAAATATTGATGAAATAAGTTTTAAAAACACAGAAATACATAAGGATGACAAGTGAAAAAGAGAGAGAAAAATGGAAAGATATCTGTGTTAACAGTTTGAAAATATATGTATTTTTGGCCAGCGCTGCAGCTTAATAGGCTAATCCTCCGCCTGTGGCGCCGGCACACCAGGTTCTAGTCCCGGTCAGGGCGCCAGATTCTGTCCCGGTTGCCCTTCTTCCAGGCTAGCTCTCTGCTATGGCCCAGGAGGCATGGCAATGGAGGATGCCCGAAGTGCTTGGGCCCTGCACCCACATGGGAGACCAGGAGAAGCACCTGGCTCCTGGCTTCGGATCAGCGCGATGCGCGCGCTGCAGCGCACTGACCGCTGTGGCCATTGGAGGGTAAACCAACGGAAAAAGGAAGACCTTTCTCTCTATCTCTCTCTCACACACTGTCCACTCTGCCTGTCAAAAAAAAAATTTTTAAAAAAAGAAAAGATATGTATTCTTAAAATGTTCATACTACCCAAATCAATCTTTAGACTCCACATCATCCCTCAATATACCTGCAGCGTTTTTTTGTAGAGATAGAAAAAACAATCCTAAAAGCCATGCAACAACAAAAGGTCCCAAATAGCTTTCAGAAAGTTGGGAGTACCTTAAAACTAGAAAACTGGAGTCAGCTAGAACCAAAGTATGAGGTTGGGGCTCATAGTTACCAGTGCACAGATCTTCTTGATGGCTTTGCATCCAACCAATGAGTTGCCACTAAACAGCAACACAAGAGGTGGTCATAACAAGCTTAGGTCAACAATTATATGCCAAGAAATTGGATAACCTAAAAGAAATGGACCAATTCCCACAAAGTCAACTTACCAAGACTGAAACATGAAGAAGTAGAAAATCTTAACAGATCATTCACAAGCAAGGAGATTTAATAAATAAAGTATCCCATCAAACAAAAGTCCATGACCAGATGACTTTACTGCTAAATTCTACTAAAGACTTACAGAACTAGTAGTGATTTTTCTCAAACTCATCCCAAATAATCAAGTTGAGGGAATAGCTCCAAACTGAATTTCTGAAGCTAACATTACCCTGATACCGAAAACAAGGACACTGCAAGGAAAGAAAAGTATAGGCAAATATCTCTGATGATGATAGATGTAAAAGTTCTCAAGAAAATATTAGCAAATCAAATTAAAGAACACATGAAAATAACCATTCAACATAATCAAGTGGGATTTATTCCAAGGATGCAAGGTTGGTTCAACATATAAATGTGAGTCACCATGTTAACAAAATGAAGGATAAAAATCATATGATCATCTGAATACATGCAGGAAAAACATTTAACAAAAGTTAACACCCTTTCATTATAAGACAAAGAAGCGCTCTCAACTAATTAGCTATAGAAGAATACAGCTTGAGACAATAAAGGCCATATGTGTCACCCATAGTTAACATCTGTGTCAATGTTGAAAAGTTGTAAGTTTTTCTTCTAAGATCAGGACTAGGATGTCCCCTTTCACCACTTCTTTTCAACAAAGTACTAGGAGTCCTAGCCAGAGCAACTAGGCAAAAGAAAGTAATGAGAGGCTTCCAAAGAGGAAAGGAAGCAGTGAAATTTTCTCTATTTTCTGATCACATGATCTTATACATAGAAAACCCTGAAGAGTGTACACATGCAAAAAATAAATAGTAAAATTTTAGAATACAAAATCAACATAGAGTAATAGTAGCATTTCAATATACTAACAACAAACTAATAACCACATTTATAATAGCAAAAACAGAAATTTAAATCCTGAAGTGTAAAGCAGGTAAAAGACACATATGAGGATACTTCAAAAAATTCATAGAAAATATATATTATGAAAAATTTGTGATATATTTTGAAAAATAATGCACCAAAATAAACTTATCTTTTAATTCCATTTTTCTATAAACCTATTGAAAAGCCTTTGTAAGTAAACTGAAAACTTTAAAACTCTGATGAAAGAAACTGGAGAAAACAAAATAAATAGAAAGATACCTGGTAATCACAGATTGGAAGAATTAATGTGAAAATGTCCATACAACCCAAAGTGATATATAGATTCAACAGAATTCCTATCGAAATTTCAATATAAGAAATAATCCTTAAATGTGTGTGGTTACCACAAAAGACCTAAACAAAACAATAAATCTTGAGCAAAAATGACAAAGCTGGAGGCATCACACTCCCTGATATCAAAACATGATATAAAGTGATTGTAATCAAAGCATAGTACAGGCATAAAAACAGAAATGTTAACCAACGGAACCAGATAGAAATAAACTCATGCATTTAAATGATTTTTGAAAAAAGTGCCAAGAACACATAGTTGAGAAGAAAAGTCTCTTCAATAAATAGAGTTTAGAAAACTGGACATCTACATGCTAAAAAAAGAAATTAGACCCTTAGTTTATACCATATACAAAAATAAACTCAAAATGAATTAAGAATTAAATATAAGATCTGAACATGTAAAAATACTGAAAAGAAGCATAGAGGGAAAACTTTTCAACATATGTCTGGGCAATGTGTTTTTCAATATGACCCCCAAACACAAGCAACAAAACAAAAATAGGAAAAGGGGATGGCATCAAACAAAAAAATAATCAGCCCAACAAAGAAAATTATTAGCAAAGAAAAGAGACAATAAACAGAATTAAAGAAAATATTTACAAGCCATATATTCAACAAAGGATTAACCTTCAAAATATATAAGGAACTCAACTCAATGACAAGAAAACAACCTAATTTTAAAATTGGAAAATTATTTAAACAGAAATTTTTTTTTATTTTTTAAAGATTTATTTCCTTGAGAGTCAAAATTACAGAGAGAGGGAGTGATAGAGATAGGTCTTCCATCTGCTGGTTCATGCCACGAATGGTCACAATGGCTGGAACCGAGCAGATCCAAAGCCATCTCAAAAAAAAAAAAAAAAAAAAAAAAGGAAAAGAAAAAGAAAAAGATATACTAGTGGCCAATGGATACCAGAAAAAAATGCCCACCATAACTAAACACTGGGAAAATTCAAAATAAAACCATAATGAGATTTTGCCTTATACCAGTTAGAAGAGCTTTTATTGAAAAGATGAAAGACCTTTCAGTAGGAAATGAAATCAATATGTGCGGTGGAATGAGAAGGCCGTGCCAAGATGGCATGGGTGAGCAAGCGTCAGTTACTCAGGAAATGGCTTCAGAACTCACCTGGCTAAGGAGCCTGCCTGGCAACAGGCAGGGTTTGGTTACAGCATAAACCTCCCCTTGAACAGATTGGCTGCTTCGGCTATATAAGCTGCTGTACCAACTGAAATAAAAGAGTCTGACAGCTGCTTGCCTCCAGCCTGCTTTCACCTGACTCCCAGTGTCTGTGTCGTGATTCCGGGCCTCTTGCCCCCACTGCACTTCTTCTCTCAGAATGAATCCACCTCAATAAATATGTCAAAGGGATATCTGTACTCCCACATTCACTGGACCGCTACTCATGACAGCCAAGATATGGAAACATTAGTATCCATCAATGGATGAAGAAATGAAGAGAATGTGGTATTTGTATACATAATGGAATACTATTCAGCCATAAAAAGGGGATAAATCTTGTCATTTATAACAACATAGAGGAATTCAATAAACATTATGCTAAGTGAAAGAAACTAGGCACACAAAGATAAATATCACATGACCATATTTATATGTGGAATATAATAAAGTTGAAGTCATAAAAGCAGAGAATGAAACAATGGTTATGAGAGGCTGAGAGTTTGGGAAAGGTGGAAATCAGGAGTTGTAAATCAGAAGGTACAAAGTTTCACATGAATAGTAGGAATAGACTCTGGAATGTATTGCGTAGTAGAGTGATTCAGTCACTGATAACATATTATATATTTGTATTTCAAAATAAGAGAGTAAGTTTTAAACATGTCACCATAAAAAATGTTAGGTAAGAGAGATGACAGAAATGTTAATTAGCTTGATTTAATAATACCATGTTTTACGTGTTACATACACATGGATATATATCAAAATACATGTACTATAATTATGATTTGTCAATAAATGAAACTAGTAATAATTTCTTAAACTTTTAAAAAAACAAAAACAAAGAGAGAGTGTTTATTGAGTGTCTACTGAGTTCAAACTTCATTTCCTATCCTCCTGTTCTACTGGTTTCTATGGATCATCAGAACTTGACAGGCTTTCTAACATTTCACAATTTTGTGTTTCATGTTCCTTGTACCATGCATGTTTTAGTACAGTTCTTTGGTCTGCTGATTCTTTCAACTACCACTCTATATAAAAGTACAGCATCCCTATAAATCATCTATAACAATTCCCTATTTATTAGGAAATAATATGGGAAAATATATTTTGCTGTTCTTGATAATTGTCTACCTTTTATATGAAAATAAAAAGCTTTATTAATACAAGGTAATATATGTCTTTTTCACTTCTATAGGAGAGTTCTATCAAAGAGCAGGAACACAAAAATATTTTTGAATCAGTGGATGAATCAATGGATTGGTTAAGGATCCAACAACCAACAATGTAAACCCCAGTCCCTCATCTTCAGAAGTGTATATTATAGAGGGAACTAAAATGAACCATAAGGACCATAGGGTAATTTTAAGAACAGTTACACAGCGAATTTAGCTCCAGTCATAAAATACTTCAGCAAGTTCCCACTAGCCTTTGTCTTGTTATAAAGACAGAGCACAAGAATAGTATTTCTACTACTAAAAACCGCAATCCTGAGCAATCTAGAGCCTCCTAAACTTTAACTTCCTCTTGAGAGAATTTTCTCTTCCACTTCTATTTTGTTTCCTTCTGAAATTTGATCCCATTCTGATCCCAACCACTGTCTCTATGTGAAAGAGAAGCATATTCTTAACTGTAGAGAAGAAATAGGACTTAGTAGAAGATGTGAAATAGTAATGTTCTCACACTCAGATCCAAACGGAGAACTGAGTCTGTGTATACTGCTAGCAGTCAGTCTTTTTTTTTTCTTCTTCGAAGAGAAATCCCCCCTTTTTTTAACTTTTATTTAGTAAATATAAATTTCCAAAGTACAGTTTATGGATTACAATGGCTTCCCCGGCCCCATAACTTCCCTCCCACTCGAACCCCTCACATCTCCCACTCCCTCTCCCATTCCATTCACATCAAGATTCATTTTCAATTATCTTTATATACACAAGATCAATTTAGTATATACTAAGTAAAGATTTCATCAGTTTGCACCCACACAGAAACACAAAGTGAAAAATACTGTTTCAGTACTAGTTATAGCATTAAATCACATTGGACAACACATTAAGGACAGATCCCACATGAGATGTAAGGACACAGTGACTCCTGTTGCTGACTTAACAATTTGACACTCTTGTTTATGGCGTCAGTAATCTCCCTAGGCTCTAGTCATGAGTTGCCAAGGCTATGGAAGCCTTTAGGGTTCGCTGACTTCAATCTTATTCTGACAGGGTCATAGTCAAAGTGGAAGTTCCCTCCTCCCTTCAGAGGAAGGTACCTCCTTCTTTGATGGCCCCGTTCTTTCCACTGGAATCTCACTTGCAGAGATCTTTCATTTAGGTCTTTCTCTCTCTCTCTCTCTCTCTTTTTTTTTTTTCCAGAGTGTCTTGGCTTTCCATGCCTAAAATAGTCTCATGGGCTCTTCAGCCAGATCCGAATGCCTTAAGGGATGCAATCAGTCTTTCATTACATATATTGTTCAGCCCTAATCTAGGTCAGAATTTAAAAAAAATATAGTGGTCTGTGAGTGGTTTCTATGTGATAGTGAAGATAGTGAAATGTGACAAAAAATAGGAAGGCAGATGTAAACTGGGAATCAGGATGTTTGAATTGTCTCACAAAATATTGTCTTCTGAAATAGACATGAACATGCACTAGTAACAAAAATAGGAACTGATGATCACAGAGGCTAAAAAACTGCCCACATGTACACAGGTAGTAAATATTAGAATCACGTTCTAGCACCGACCATTTTTACTCCAAAGCCCAAGTTCTCCTGTTAAACCTTGCAGCATGGGAATTACATACATGATCATCACTCTTTCATTTACCTAATCCATCCTAACCTGACACAGAAGGTTCTACCAACAACAGATACAGTTATGGATGCTTGATCTTCCCACTTGCCAGATTAAAAACAAGTCATTTCTCTAAACATTGTTTTCTTCCTGAAATTTCACTACAACACAAATTGTTTTTGTCTAAATGGGTCATTATTTCAAAATGAAACCAGAGTAGACAGAGAACCAATTTCCAGCCTGCAGCTACTGGCATGAGTTAGTCTCACTCTAGGTTGCTGTAATGGAATACTGCTCACCATAGCAACATTCCCTCATTAGCCAAACTTCATCCTCAGACCACTACCATTCCTCAAAGAAAAACAATCTCACAAGAATAGCCAAAGGGATTCTAGACAGACACTAGTTCTCATTTTCCCCACCATATTCAACTGTTCCCCAACTTACAGAACTATCAAAAAACATTTAAATAATATTTATGGAATAGTTACTCAGTAACAGACATTGAATATAATGTTCTTATCTGTATCAGAACTCACAGTTCTATAAGTGGGTAGATAATTAGCCTTCATAATATGAAAACACAGTAAATGCATAAGAGATTAGCATATAAAATCCTATATAAACATTGACATAAGTCCAATTCTCTTTATATAGGGAAAAGTAGTAAGGGAAGTAGACAGTGATGTACCAATACTTTAATCAAGAGTTGAAAATTATTCAAGTGGAGAGAGCAAAACAATATAAATGGTCTTCAAAAAGTTCATTGAAAAAAGTTTAAGAAAAAAACTATGCATGGATGTCAAAAATATTTTTGCACCAAAATACTAATCTCTTAATTATATTTTCCATTAATTTTTTTGAAAGAACCTCAAATCGATCAAACAACAAGTTCCCTGATGGTTTGTTGGAGATATGAATTGGGTGGGCCTACCATACTTAATTAGTAAAACACTAAACCTAGGTGTCATTATGACCATATATTAAAGATATGTGTAAAGTCTAAAAGCAGTCAGTTTTAACTAAGGGACATTATATGAGATGATCTATATGGAATACTACACAGCAATAAAAAATAAAATCCTTTAATTTACAAGAAAATGGATACAACTAGGAACCATTATCCTTAGTGAAGTAAGCCTGTCACAAAAAGACAAATACCTTTCTTGGCCACTGCACACCTTTCACAGTCTCATTCCTGCTAGTGCAGATTTGTGGGTTTAAGAGTTTCTTGACCCGGAGGAGGCTTTTGGCTCCTGGCGTCAGATCAGCACAGTTCTGGCCATTATGGCCAGTTGTGGAGTGAACCAGCGAATGGAAGACCTCTTTCTCTCTCTGCCTCTCCTTCTCTTTTTGTGAAACTCTTTCAAATAAATAAATCAATCTTCAAAAAAAAAAAGACAAGTATCATATGGCCTCTCTGATCTGTGTTAACTAATAGAGTACCTAAAATGCAAGCTATAGGAGCAAAACTGACATTTTAAGATGTGTGGATTTTGAAGAGCCTTTGCCTTGATTGTTGAGGAGCATTTTTTTTCTTTTTTCTTCATACTAATTGGAGAACTGTCCATTTAGTGTAGGGTTAATTTTATAAGTAAAAAAGTTATCTGAAAAATTTATCTCTGTAAAAAATAAGAATGGGAAAGGAAGAGGGAGGAGAAGGACAGGAGTATGGGTGGGAGGAAGAATTCTCCTGGTCCCAAATCTGCATATATTAAATGCATGAAGTTGTATTCCTTAAAAAAATAATTTTTAAAAACAGTTGAGAAGTGGATTAAGATGAAAGAGTAGGGAAGGACCTTACTGCTCTAGCCTAGGAGAAGATAGTTTTAAAAAAGTGGAAAGAGTGCAGTCTCAGGGAAGAGTTAGGGAGAAAACAGCAGAGGAAACTATGTAAATTGGAGGAACATGGTGGACCTATGTGGAGGATGAAGACACACACAACTCAGGACCCCACCAGCCAAGAGTCTCTGCAACACCGTCAGAGAGCAAGGAGATACCACACTGCAGCAGCCCAAGTCACTGTTGAAAAAAAGCTGCATGAAGAGCCTAGAGGGAATTTGGCTTGGAGCCCTGGGTGGATAGTGTACCTACCTGCCAAACTGGAAGAGAAAAAAAAACAAACGAGGGGCATATTTTCTTCTCTCCTTGATCACCCTGTAAAGGCATCCTGTAACAAGCTGACAAAGAGAAGGTGTCACATTGGACATATGTAACAGCTGCCCCAGCTCATGTCTGTGCCCAGCAACCAGCCAAGTGGAGACTCCTGAGTCTGGTAGGGAGAACAGACGGGGGCTGGATGCTCATGACTGTGGGAGGTTTGTGTTCCAGAACTTTGAAAACACTGAGGTTGCCTGGGGAAACTCAGGGTGTAGCTGGGACACTGGGCAGTCACTGTAGGAGGCTCCACACAATCAGGGCTCCCTGGCTACCTGGCAAGAGACATTGCTGGGGAATATGAGCTTTTACTGAGGACTGCACAGATCATTCGTGTGGTCCTTGTGTGGTAGTGCAGACAAAAAATAGACTCATGGGGCTAGCGCCCAGGAACTTATCTCCTTTGAGGAGAGGAGCTCAGCTGAGTCTATGCCAACAGACAAGAAAAGAAGAAACCTCCTCTCTGATTAACAAAAAAAAAGATTTACCACGCCAAACCTAGGTGTGTCAACTCAGACACATCCTTAACCCTGGAGCACTGAGCAGAGCTCCCTGGCCAGTCTTACCACAAACCTCTAGGGATTCCCTGAAAGCAGACACCTCACTAATCCAATCAGATATAGTCCAAAGGTAAAAGCTACCACAGCGAAAATTCAAAGAAGCCAACGAGTGTTCCCACAAATGCTGAATAACAAACACACCAATTCAAGAAACAAGAACAAAGACAACATGACACCCCCAAAAGAACACAACACTGTAATACTAGATTGTGAAGATGATGAGATTAAAGAAATGCCAGAAATGGAATTCAAAAAATAGATCATAGGATTAATTAGTAGTAATCAGAAGCAAATGCACAAACTAATGAAATCCATACGTGACATGAAAGAAAATTTCTCCCAAGAAATTGAGATCTTAAAGAGAAAACAAAATTAAATCTTGGAAATGAAGAATTCAATAGAACAAATAAGAAATACAATGGAGAGACTAAACAACAGAATCGGTGAACAAGAAGAAAAAATATCCAACTTAGATGAGAAAGCACAGGAAATTATATGCTCAGATCAAACACAAGAAGAAGAAATTAGAAAACTAAAAAACACTGTTGGAAATCTAAAGGATATTACCAAATGACCCAACATATGGGATCTAGGGTTCCTAGAGGCATGGAAAGAGAAAAATGATTAGAAGGCCTTTTTAGTGAAATAATAACAGAAAATTTCCCCAATTTGGAGAAGAAAAGGGGCATCCAAGTACAAGAAGCACATAGAACCCCTAATAGACATGACTAGAAAAGATCTTCACCACAACACATTGTAATCAAACTCTCCACAGTAACACAGAAATAAAAGATCTAAAATGTACACAAGAGAAATGCCAAATTACTTCCAGAGGATCTCCAATTAGACTCAATGCAGACAGCTGATCAGAAACCTTACAGAGGGCTGGCGCTGTGACACAGCAGGTTAACGCCCTGGTCTGAAGTGCCGGCATCCCATATGGGTGCTGATTCCAGTCCCAGCTGCTCCTCCTCCTGTCCAGCTCTCTGCTATGGCCTATGGAAGCAGTAGAAGTTGGCCCAAATGCTTGGGCCCCTGCACACACATGGGAGACCCGGAACAAGCTCCTGGCTTCAGATTGGCATAGCTCTGGCCCTTGTGGCCATCTGGGGAGTAAACCATCGGATGGAAGACCAACCCCTCTCTCTCTCTCTCTCTCTCTCTCTCTCTCTCTCTCTCTCTCTGTCTCTCTCTGTAACTCTGACTTTCAAATAAATAAAAAAAAAGAAACCTTACAGGCTAGGAATGAACGGCGAGATATATTCCAATTCTTAAAAGAAAAATATTGTCAACACAAAATACAATAACCTGCAAAGCTCTCATGTATAAACAAAGATGAAATAAAGACTTTCCATGACAAACAGAAACTGAAAGCCTCTGTCACCACCTGTCCAGCCCTGCAGAAGATGCTTAAGGATGTGCTGCACACAGAAACATGGTTATCACTGTGGAAGAAGGTAAAGGAAGGAAGCTCCCAGTAAAAGTACAAAGGAAATCCAAAGAAAAAAATAAGAATATTTATGGAAAATTGGCAGGACAAACTCATTATTTACCAATAGTCACCTTGAATGTAAATGGCCTTAACTCTCCAGTTAAAACAAATAGATTGGCTGAATGGATTCAAAAATAAAACCTATCTATTTTCTGCCTACAAGAAACACATATCACCAACAAAGATGCACAAAGACTGGAAGTGAAAGGATAGAAAAATATATTACACTAACAAAAAAAAAAAGAGCTGGTGTAGCCATCCTAATATCAGAAAAAAATAGACTTTAACACAAAAACTGCTAAAAGAGACAAAGAAGGAGACTATCTAATGATCAAGGGATTAATTCAACAGGAAGATGTGGCCATTAAAATGTATATACAACTAAGTACAGGGCACCTGACTATTTAAAAGAAATGTTAAAAGATCTAAAGGGAGACATAGAGTCAAATACAATATTAATGGGGGATTTTAATACCCCACTTTCAGCACTAGACAGATAAACCAGACAAAAAAATCAGCAAAGAAACAGCAAAGTTAATCAATACTGTAGGCCAAATAGACCTAACAGATATCTATGGAACTTTTCATTCTACAGTTGCAGAATATACATTCTTCTCACTTGTGCATGGAACCTTCTCTAGAATTGACCACAAGCTATTCCACAAAGCAAGTTTCAGAAAATTTAAAAAAAAAATCAAAATCATAACATGCATCTTCTTGGAACACAGTACAATGAAAGCTGGAAATCAGCAACTCATGAATCTCTATAACATATGAAAACACATGGAGACTGAACAACATGTTTCTTAATGAATAGTGGGTCTTGGAAGAAATCAAAAGAGAAATCAAAAAATTTCTGGAAACAAAAGAAGACAACACAACATATCAAATCATATGGGATACAGCAAAAGCAATGTTAAGAGGAAAGTTTACAGCAATTGATGCCTACGTCAAGAATTTGGAAAGGCTCCAAATAAATAACCTTTCAATACATCTCAAGGATCTAGAAAAACAACAGAAAACAAAACACAAAACTAGTAGTAGAAAAGAAATAATTAAAATCAGAGAAGAAATCAACAAAATTTAAATAAAATAATACAAAAGATCAGCAAATAAAAAGCTGGTTTTTTGAAAAATAAACAAAATTGAGACACCATTGGCCCAACTGACCAACAAAAGGAGAAAGAACACCCAAATCAATAAAATTAGAGATGAAAAAGGAAATGTAACAACAGACACCACAGAAATAAGAATCATTAGAAATTCCTACAAAGAGCTCTATTCCAACAAAATGGGAAACCTAGAAGAAATGGACACATTCTGGACACATATAACCTATCTAAATTGTGCCATAAAGACATAGGAAACCTAAAAAAATTCATAACCAAGTTAGAAATTGAATCAGTAATAAAGACCCTCCCAAAAAAGAAAAGGCCAGGACCATATGCCTTCATTGATGAATTCTACCAGACATTTAGAGAACAAACTCCACTTCTTCCCAAGTTATTCAAAATAATTGAAAGGGAGGGAATCCTCCAAAATTCTTTCTATGAAGCCAGCATCACCTTAACTCCTAAACCTGGAAAAGATGCAACAGAGAAGGAGAACTAGAGATCAATTTCCATATTGACCACAGACACAAAAATCCTCAACAAAATTATGGTCAAGTGAATCCAACAAAACATCAGAAAGATCATTAACCCAGACCAAATGGGATTTATCCCTGGCATACAAGAATGGTTCAACATTCACAAATCAATCAATGTTGTACATCACTAACAAACTAAAAAACAAAAACCATGTGAGTATCTCAACAGATGCAAAGAAAGCATTTGATAAAATGCAACACCCTTTCATGATGAAAACTCTAAGCAAACAGGCTATAGAAAGAACATCCTCAACACAATCAAGGCAACTTATGACAAAGCTATGGCCAGCGTCCTATTGAATGGGGAAAAGTTGGACGCATTCCCACTGAGACCTGGAACCACACAAGGATGCCAACTCTCACAACAGCTATACAATATAGTCATGGAAGTTTTAGCTAGAGCCATTAGGCAATAAAAAATAACTCAAAGGGATTCAAATTGGGAATGAGAAAGTCAAACTATTCCTATTTGCAGACAACATGATTTTATATGCAGGGAATCCAAAAGACTGCACCAAGAACTATTGAAAATCAGAAGATTTTGGTAAAGTAGAAGGATATAAAATCAATACACAAAAATCAACAGCCTTTGTATACACAGACAATGCTACAGCTAAAAAGGAACTTCTAAGAAATATCCCATTCGCAATAGCTATAAAAAATCATATACAGTGGAATAAATTTAACCAATGATGTCAAAGATCACTATGATGAGAAATATAAAACATCAAAGAATGAAATAGAAGAAGATATAAAAAATGCAAAAATCTTCCATGTTCATGAACTGGAAGAATCAATATCATCAAAATGTCCATTTTTCAAAAAGCAAGTTACAGATTCAATGCAATACCAATCAAAATACCAAAGACGTTCTTCTCAGATCCAGAAAAAATAATGCTGAAATTCATATAGAAGCACAGAGATCCTGAATAGCTAAAGCAACCTTATACAACAAAAACAAAGTCAGATGCATCACAATACCAGATTTCATGACATATTATGAGGCAATTATCAAAATAGCCTAATACTGGTACAAAAACAGATGGACAGACCAATGGAATGGAATAGAAATGCCTTAAATCAATCCAAGTATCCACAACCAACTTATATTTGACCAAGGAGATAAAGCCAATCCCTGGATCAAGGACAGTCTCTTCAATAAATGGTGCTAGGAAAACTGAATTTCCACATTTAGGAGTATGAAGCAAGACTACTACCTTATACCTTCCACAAAAATCCATTCAAAATGGAATAAAGACCTAAATCTATGACCTTATATAATCAAATTACTAGAAAACATGGAGGAAACCCTTCAAGACACTGTCACAGGCAAAGAGTTCTTGGAAAAGACCACAGGGGCACAGGCAATCAAAGGGAAAATCAACAAATTGGATTACATTAAATTGAGGAGCTTCTATACTACAAAGAAACACCCAGGAAAGTGAAGATGCAACCGACAGAATTGGAGAAATTATTTGAAAACTATGCAACTGATAAAGGATTCATAAAGAAATCATATGTAAAGAGATAAGAAACTCAACAACAACAAAACAAACAACCCAGGTAAGAAATGGGCCAAGGACTTAAACAGACATTTTTCAAAATAGGAAATCCAAATTTCCAACAGACACATGAAAAAATCTCAGCATCATTAGCCATCAGGGAAATGCAAAACAAAACTACAATGAGGTTTCACCTCCCCCCAGTTAGAATGGCTTTCATAAGAAATCAACAAACAACAAATGCTGATGAGGATGTGGGGAAAAAGGTACCCTAATCCACTGTAGGTGGGAATGTAAACTGGTAAAACCACTGCAGAAATCAGTTTGGAGATACCTCAGAAATCTGAATATAGACCTATCATATGACCCAGCCATCCCACTCCTAGGAATTTACCCAAGGGAAATGAAGTCAGCAAATAAAAGAGCTATCTATACCTCCATGTTTATTGCTGCTCAATTCACAATAGCTAAGACATGGAATCAACTAACCTAAATGCCCATCAACTGAAGACTGGGTAAAGAAATTATGGGATATGTACTCTATGGAACACTACACAGCATTAAAAAATGAAATCCAGCCATTTGTAACAAAATGAATGAATTTGGATAACATCCTACTTTAGTAAGATAAGCCAGTCCCAAAGGGACAAATACCATATGTTCTCCCTTTCTGTGATAACTAATACAGCACCTAAAAGGAAACCAGTAGAAGTGAAATTGACAGTATGAGAAGTATGTCTTAAACATCCCCTGATTGACTGTCAAGGAACAGGGTTTGTTTGTTTTATTGTGTTTTTTTTAATGGGATTGGGAATGGGAGAGGGAGGAGGAAGTGGGGTGGATGTGAGGATAGGAAGGTGGCTATGATGGGAAGAATCACTATATTCCTAAAATTGTATTTATAAAATTTGTACTCATTAATGGGCAATCAAAGAAGGAGGTACCTTTTCTGAAGGGAAGAGAGAACTTCCACTTTGATTATGACCTTGCTAAATAACACCGGATTTGGTGAACTCAAAAGGCTTCCATAGCCTTGGCAACCCATGACAAGAGCCTCAGGTGATTACTGATGCCATAAATAACAGTGTCAATTGTTAAGTCAACAATAGGAGTCACTGTGCACTTACTCCCCATGTAGGATCTCTGTCCTTAATGTGTTATACTATGTGAATTGACGGTATAACTAGTACTCAAACAGTACTTTGCATTTTGTGTTTCTGTGTGGGTGCAAACTGTTGAAATCTTTACTTAATATATGCTAAGTTGATCTTCTGTATATAAAAATAGTTGAAAATGAATCTTGATGTGAATGGAATGGGAGAGGGAGCAGGAGATGGGAGGATGCAGGTGGGAGGGAAGTTATGGGGGAGAAAAAGCCACTGTAATCCCAAAGCTGTACTTTGGAAATTTATATTTATTAAATAAAAGTTTTTTTAAAAATGTACTCATTAAATAAATGATTTCTTTGGCAAAAAATTTTGAGAAAAAAACAGAAGACAAACAGAACCTTATACCCAGTGAAAATAACCTTCAAAGTGAAGATGAAAACATTTCTAGACCCCCCCAAAAAAAAACTAAGATAATTCATAACCAATAGATTTACACAAACAGAAAACTTTAGAGGAATTTTCAGGCAGAGAGAAAATGATCCCAGTTGAAAATCCAATATTTGAAGCAAAATAGAAATGGTAAATATAACTGTAAATGAAAAGAAACTATACAAAAAATCTATTTTTTATTTATAACGTGAAAATACCTGGAACAGGCAGTCAAAACCAAAATTAACATTTGGGATTGCATCAAATTGAGAAGTCTCTGTACTTCAAAAGAAACAGTCAGGAAAGTGAAGAGGCAACCGACAGAATGGGAAAAAATATTTGCAAACTATACTACAGATAAAGGGTTGATAACCAGAATCTACAAAGAAATCAAGAAACTCCACAACACCAAAACAAACAACCCACTTAAGAGATGGGCCAAGGACCTCAAGAGACATTTTTCGAAAGAGGAAATCCAAATAGGCCAACAGACACATGAAAAAATGTTCAAGATCACTAGCAATCAGAGAAATGCAAATCAAAACCACAATGAGGTTTCACCTCACCTCGGTGAGAATGGCTCACATTCAGAAATCTACCAACAACAGATGCTGGAGAGGATGTGGGGAAAAAGGGACACTAACCCACTGTTGGTGGGAATGCAAACTGGTTAATCCACTATGGAAGTCAGTCTGGAGATTCCTCAGAAACCTGAACATAACCTTACCATACAACCCAGCCATCCCACTCCTTGGAATTTACCCAAAGGAAATTAATTTGGCTAATAAAAAAGCCATCTGCACATTAATGTTTATTGCAGCTCAATTCACAATAGCTAGGACCTGGAACCAACCCAAATGCCCATCAACAGTAGACTGGATAAAGAAATTATGGGACATGCACTCTATAGAATACTATACAGCAGTCAAAAACAATGAAACCCAATCATTTGCAACAAGATGGAGCAATCTGGAAAACATCATGCTGAGTGAATTAAGCCAGCCCAAAGAGACAAATATCATTTGTTTTCCCTGATCGGTGACAACTGAGCACCAAAGGGGAAACCTGTTGAAGTGAAATGGACACTATAAGAAACAATGACCTGATCAGCTCTTGTCCTGACTCTTGATGTACAATGTAATACTTTATCCTTTTTAGTATTTGTTGTTGTTGTTGTTGTTCTAGTACTAGTGGTTGAACTCTGTAATTAACACACAATTATTCTTAGGTGTTTAAATTTTAACTGAAAAGTGATCCCTGTTAAATCTAAGAGTGGAAAAAGAGAGGGAGGAGATGTACAATTTGGGACATGCTCAATCAGACTTGCCCCAAATGGTGGAGTTAGAAATGTGCCAGGGGATTCCAATACAATCCCATCAAGGTGGCATGTACCAATGCCATCTCACCAGTCCAAGTGATCAGTTTCAGTTCACAATTGATGGCTCTGATAGGTCTAAGAGTCAAAGAGATCACACAAACAAGACTAGTGTCTGCTAATACTAACTGATAGAATCAAAAAAGGAGAGAACAATCCATTATGGAAAGTGGGAGACACAGCAGACTCATAGAATGGCAGACGTCCTAAACAACACTCTGGCCTCAGAATCAGCCCTTAAGGCATTCGGATCTGGCTGAAGAGCCCATGAGAGTATTGTAGGCATGGAAAGCCAAGATACCATGGAAAAGAAAAAAAAATGAAAGATCTCCGTGAGTGAGATCCCAGTGGAAAGAACAGGGCCGTCAAAGAAGGAGGTACCTTTCTCTGAAGGGAGGAGAGAACTTCCACTTTGACTATGACCCTGTCAGAATAAGATCAAAGTCAGCGAACTCAAAAGGCTTCCACAGCCCTGGCAACTCATGACTAGAGCCTAGGGAGATTACTGACGCCATGAACAGGAGTGTCAAATTGTTAAGTCAGCAACAGGAGTCACTGTGTACTTACTTCTCATGTGGGATCTGTCCTTAATGTGTTGTCTAATGTGCAGTGATGCTATAACTAGTACTGAAACAGTATTTTTACACTTTGTGTTTCTGCGTGGGTACAAACTGATGAGATCTTTACTAATTATATACTGAATCGATCTTCTGTATATAAAGATAATTGGAAATGAAAAAAAAAACCTGGTATTAAATTGGAAAGGGCATAGAAAATTAATTAATTTTTTAAAAAAAATATTATGTAGGATCTCTGTCTTTAATGTGCTGTACACTCTTATTTAATGCTATACCTAGTGCTCCAACAGTATTTTTTTTTCACTTTGTGTTGCTATATGGGGGCAAACTGTTGAAATCTTTACCTAATATATACTAAACTGATCTTCTGTATATAAAGAGAATTGAAAATGAAAAAAAAGAAAGAAAATACCTGGAACAAGCATTTAGTGTAGTAGTTAAGATGTCTATGTAGGGGGCTGGCACCATGGCACAGTGGGTTAAAGCCCTGGCCTGAAGCGCTGGCATCCCATATGGGTGCCGGTTCTAGTCCCAGCTGCTCCTCTTCTGAACTAGTTCTCTGCTGTGGCCTGGGAAAGCAGTAGAAGATGGCCCAAGTCCTTGGATTCCTGCACCCATGTGGGAGATCTGGAAGAAGCTCCTAGCTCCTGGTTGCAGGTTGGGCACAGTTCCGACTAGTTTTGGTCAACTGGGGAGTGAATCAGCAGATGGAAGACCTCTCTTTCTATTTCTACCTCTCTGTGTAACTCTTTCAAAAAAAAAAAAGATGCCTATGTTACATGGGAGCACCAAGATTCAATATCTGACTCCAGCTCCTGCCTCCAGCTTCCTGTCACTGCAGACCTGTCACTAATTGTGTTTGTACAACCCATGTGGAAGAGCCAGATTGAGTTCCCAGTTCCTGACTTTGGCCCCAGCCCACGCTTAGCCCTCTAATTCTATCAGCTCTCTCCCCACTAATCAAATGAATAATTTTAATAGAATACATAAGATATTATAATTTATATATTTTTATATATGTATTTATTTTAAAGTCAGAGTTACAGAGAGAAAATGAGAGAAACAGAGAGATCTTCCATCCACTGGTTCACTTCCCAAATAGCCACAACATCCAGGGTTGGGCCAGGCTGAACCCAGGAGCCCGGATATTCATCTGGGTCTGCCACATGGGTGCAGGGGCCTGGGTACTTGCACCATCCTCCACTACTGTCCCAGGTGCATTAGCAGGGTGCTAAATTGGAAGTGGAGCAGCTTAGTCTTGAACTGGCGGCCATATGGGATGCTGCATTACAGGTGGCAACTTTACCTGCAGTGCCACAATTCCAGCCCTTATAATTAATATTTTAAAGCAATAAATAAACGAATTTAAAATATTTAAGATTCTAGTACTATTTAAGAGATGGTAAAAATGTTACTTTTTGTTATATTTCATAAATTTAGGATCACTCTTATAATGTCTAGGATAAACACATGAAAATATATAACTCATTCTAATAAAGATGAGAAATATAGTTTAGAAATAACTTGAATATTTCTTTTTTTTTTTTTTTTTTGACAGGCAGAGTGGACAGTGAGAGAGAGAGACAGAGAGAAAGGTCTTCCTTTTGCCGTTGGTTCACCCTCCAGTGGCCGCCGCGGTTGGCGCGCTGCGGCCGGCGCACCGCGCTGATCCGATGGCAGGAGCCAGGTGCCTATCCTGGTCTCCCATGGGGTGCAGGGCCCAAGCACTTGAGCCATCCTCCACTGCACTCCCTGGCCACAGCAGAGAGCTGGCCTGGAAGAGGGGCAGCCGGGACAGAACCGGCGCCCCGACCGGGACTAGAACCCGGTGTGCCGGCTTGAACATTTCTAAACAGAATAGGAAATAAAATAAACATTAAGAAGTGGTAAATAGTAAGTCAAAACCACAAAACTATCAGTAATATACTTAAGACAAATAAACTAAGTACTCCAACTAGAAAACACATTGTCAGGCTAAGCAAAGCCTATAGGCTACTTACCTATCCTTAAACATAAGAATGCTGAAAAGTCTAAAATGAAAGGATTTTAAAAGATGAGCTAAGCAAAAACTCAACAACAGGAATCTGGTTTATACCAAATATCAACCAACATAGACGTTGAGATTGGAAGCATTATTTGAAGAAGTATATTTCAGTGCCAGCCATTTGCAATGCAAGTATCCCATACTGGAGTGCTAGCTTAAGTCACAGCTACTCCTTTCTATCCAGCTCCCAGTTAGTGCACCTGGGGAAGCAGTGGAAAGTAGTCCAAGTACTCAGGCCCCTGACACTCATGTGGGAGACCTGGTTGGAGTTCCTAGCTCCTGGCTTCAGTCTGGCCCAGCCCCAGCCTTCGCAGCCATGTGAAGAATGAACCAGCAGATATAAGAACTAGCTCACTCGCTCACTCTCTGCTTTTCAAATAAATAAATATTTTTAAAAGATGCATATTTCATGATATAAGGATCAGTTTACCAGATATAACAATTCTAAATTTTCATGCACCTAATAACAGTATCAAATGTATAAAGCAAAAAAGCAAAAGGACAATGAGAAATGTAATGATGCTAAGAGGGGAATGTGGCATAGAAAGACCCACCAATGTGAAGTCAGTCTCACTTCCCTGACTTCAGCTCTCTTTTTCTCCTACACCCTGGTGAACTCTAAGACTCATTGTTCCTCATCAAACATTTGCTTTTCAGCCTTTATTGGCTCTCATTATGTCCCTACCCCCTTCTTCCTGTCTTCCTTAATTGAACACTGAATATCCTTATTCTATGTAATATAGAAGGCAAAGGTCCAGCTCAAATATCACCTCCTCCACGAAGCTTTCCCAGAGCCCCTTATTTGAAAATACGTAATTTCTTTTACCTCAAAATTCAGAAATTTGTTCAAGTTTCTTGGCATTTTCTACCTTAAATTCTAATTATTTCTGCATATGTATCAATTTCTCTTTTTATTAAAAAAGGGCTTCCATATGCTTCAACTTTTCATGGATTATGCTTGACAGAACAGGATCCAAACCACAATGGGAGCTCAATAAATATCTGTTAAATAAAAGCATGATGAATTTTCCCAGCCAACTTTCTCCCAAAATTACCAGCCAGCTCTAAAATATATGCAAGAGAAAAAACTGGAAATCTGTTTTAGAGAAAATGAGCCCATTTCAGACAAGAGTGTCCCATGCCAGAAGGCATCCATATTCTGTAGTCAACTGTGTTCTGTAGAATGGACCCCCGGGAAGCTGCAACAAAATTTCACTGCCACATAAAACTCCATCTTGCCAATACTTTGAGGTCATTTGTTCAGGCAAAGCAGACCTTACTGTTAGGGTTGACGACTCTTACCAACTTATCACACATCCAAATAATTACTTGGGACTATAAAACTTCTATTTCCCTCTCCCTTGATTTTTGTTTAAATTTTATTCATTCATTTATTTGAGAGAGAGAGAGAGTTCCCATCAGTTGTTTCACTCTCCAATTGCTTGCAATGATCCAGCTGGGCAGAAGCCATGAGCCAGGAATTCAACCCAGGTCTCCCATGTGGTTGGCGGGGACCCAGTAACTTGAACAATCATTTGCTGTTTCCCAGGGTCCGCATTAACAGGAAGCTGCAGTCAGAAATCAGCCACAAATAGAATCCAGACACTCCAGTGTGAGACCCAGGGGTTTTAATCAGAGTCTTAACCAACACCCTTGATTTTTTACCTTTCCTCTGTCCACATAAAATGGTGATCAGGGGTAAAACTGACTGAGACAGCGAAGTCACATGATCATTACTTGGTAACTCATCTCTGCCAAAATAGTTGCTTGACTTTATCAGATGCATTAATGCCATTTATATAACAGAAATAAAAACACAGCTTATCTTATAGGCTGTTGTTATGAGAATTATACGAGAAAAATCTATGTGAGGCCACACAATAATGTGTGGTAAGAAGGATTAGCTCCTTCTTTTCTCCACCTTCCCCATCTCTTTTAGGGCCAGCATTTCTATTTCTATTTCCCCAGCTCAGAAGGCAGGCGATGGGCGATGACAAATCTACACCCATCAACTCCTTGGAAAAGAAGAGATTCATTCTGGCTGGCTGGCATTTCCAGGGCCTTGCTATTCTGAGGATTCCCTGTGTGCTAGATGAAACTGGATTTCCAATCAACTACTCCACCCAGGAGCATGGCCCAGGCCAGAGGCACTGACTCTTGTCCAAAATTGAGCTGATTCTGCCATCTAGAGGACCCCGGTGAATAGGCAGGCACCCACAGGGACTTCAGCCACAACACACTAAGCACCCTGCAGGGATAAAGCTTCATTCCTTCACTGACAAACATCTGATGAGGATCTGCTATGAACCAGGCCTGCAGGAACAGGGTCTAAGGCAACCTCTGTCCTCAACGAGCTTGCAACATAGCCAGGAGCTCGCAATCTAGACAATGAGGCCAAGTCTCTGGAAGGGAGGAAGAGTCCTTCCTGTAACAGTACAGAGTGAATTTGTCCACTGATACATCATAGCCAGTAAAAAAGTAGCTGAGCCAAGCCTTGCACTCGGGGATTGGGCTCCAATTTCCTGGACACTTAAGCTGAGTCGTCATCAGAGGGCCCCTCCCCCTCATTCTGCAGCCAAAAGAGGAAAAGTGAGCCAACCAGGGCCACACAGCAAGAAAGTAGCAGTGCTAGATGGCAAAGCCATTCTTACAATGCCCCCTGTTGCCTCTGGAACCAAGGAACTGACTTATGCCTACAGCAGTCCGACACCAGAGCAGAGAGACAGAGAGGGGGATACACAGAATTTTTAAGAGCAGGCTTGTAGAAGTCAGTACTTTTTACAACTTGTTGAGGACCTTACCTGCCAACGATGGAATAAATGAGAACCCTTGGCCTCAGGCCTAGATTCATATAGCTCTTCTCACGCTATAAATCTGGTCCATTTGGAGAAAGCCCCTTTGACTTTCACGGGTGCTCCTTCAGTTGCCGGGAATGGTTGTACATTTGGAATTGTGCTTATGGTCTAAGAATCCCTTAGCTTTTGAAAAGTGCCAACACGGAGACGTAAAGTTCAAGACACTTAAACTGGAAAGGAAATACCTTTCCCATAAGCAAGAATGCACTCCAGGATACCAGGCATTGCAGCAACCTTCCCTTCACAGACCTGTATCACAGTTTATTATTACAAGTGTGCATTCCGCACCTACTATGTGCCAAGCACTCTGCTAAGCAAAGTACTGATGATATAGTGCCAAACTATGCCCTCCTGGAGCTTGCAAGCCATTATGCAGAAAACTGTGTGTTACATTCTGATGACTGCATGAAAAGGAGAAGGTAGATCCTCCAAATAAACACCAGGATTAAATGCAAAAGGAAACTGAATTTGTGATAAACTTTCCATTTGTTTGTGCCCACACCATTCCTATGCACACTTTCCTTAATGGACTGCTCAATGTTTCTGTTGCTGTTGTTTTTCAACTTTTGCTTCCAGTACAGATTGTACTTATCTATATACCCCACAAGATCCTCACCTTCTTAAAGCCAATGAAAAATTCTCTTTGACCTCTAGATCTTTTTTGTCTACACAAAGTAGGTTCAGGTTGAATCTTGTAATAAAGAAATGGAAGATTCAAACTGTTCCCATTAGTTTATCCCTCAGTTTCAAATATTACTGACAAACCATGCCCATAAAGACTTTAATTTGTAATGCATGAGACTTGGTTATTGAAAATCAGCAAAAATCTTAAAGTGACATGTTTCTATTCCAGTGATAACACTGCAAGTCATCCATGAGGTATAAAACATGAACAATCCATCAGATACAGTGCTGGAGGCTGCCTGGAACAGGAGACACACATGTATATAAATAACCATAATATGCTTAAGGGTTTTCAGAAAGGAGCAAGCCTAACACCAGCAGCATTGATCAATGTCATGAAAATTGAAAGACCCAACTGATCTTTGCTGAAGTCCAAACAAACCTGACATCCAACTTTGAAGGCTGGAAATAGCTGCCTAGGTGAAACCAAAAGTGGGAGCAAGGGGAGTTAAGTCCACATACTGTGCCACAAGTGAACAGGAACTGGCCAGAATATATTCAAGTCCTAAACACTTAAATATAAAATACTGAATAATCATTTACTTTTCTACTCGATTTTATATGAAGCTAATTTTAGATAAAGAACCATATCTTCCAACTGTGTCATGCCTTTCCCATCCCATGTACCTGAAACATTTCGACTCACTATTCAAGTCATCACACTTTGAACATGACATCATTCCCCAGCCCTTGAAATGTTAGCTCCCCAAGTGCATTGCCCATACCTCCAGCCATAAGTTTTTAACAGAAAAGTCCAGTCAGTGTAAAAATGTTTTAAAAATTTAAAATCATGGCCAGCGCCGCGGCTCAATAGGCTAATCCTCTGCCTTGCAGCGCTGGCACACCGGGTTCTAGTCCCGGTCGGGGCGCCGGATTCTGTCCCGGTTGCCCCTCTTCCAGTCCAGCTCTCTGCTATGGCCCGGGAGTGCAGTGGAGGATGGCCCAAGTGCTTGGGCCCTGCACCCCATGGGAGACCAGGATAAGCACCTGGCTCCTGCCATCGGATCAGCGCAGTGCGCCAGCTGCAGCGCACCAACAGCGGTGGCCATTGGAGGGTGAACCAACGGCAAAAAGGAAGACTTTTCTCTCTGTCTCTCTCTCTCTCACTATCCACTCTGCCTGTCAAAAAAAAATTTTAAATCATGACTTTATGAGCGGCTACTGTGTACCCAGCACTGAGCTAGGCATTCTCTCAGAATGGTCTATCTTACTTAGCTTAAAGACAGTGCACAGTAGGTGCCATTGACTCCAGTTGTATATAAGGGAAAAGATATTGAGAGAGACAAGGTCACTTGCCCAGAAGAATCCACACAATGAGCAACAGAATTTGGATATTAATCCAGGTCCATCTCCTCCAAATTCTACTTTTCTGCCCTTTACTAGTGTTTTTCAGAATACTGTGTCTGAACTATACTTCTGGTTTATTCTACTTTGCTTGTTTTTATATGTGATTATCCATGAATGACAATGAGGTTGTTTTCCAAATTATGGTAGCTGTGTAGATGAGAGTGGTAAATAAATCTGTTATGTAAGTGATAGTACAATGTGTGTGTGTGCACAAAGCCATGCATGTGGTACACAACAAACTGGTGCTGGAAACAATGCTTTTCCCTGTAAGAGCTTCTCAATTTCTGTATTTCTTTCATGATCCTTTGGTCTCTCTGACTTTAGACTAGAGCCCCACACCTCTGGGTCTATCATCCAAGAATAGAATACTGATACCCAAGTTTCATTCTAACCCAATTAAATAAAGAATTTCTGAGAATAAGACCTAAACATGGATGTTCTTTTGAAGTTTCCCAGAAAACTCTAATGACAACCAGGGTTAAGGAGGACTGATATATGCTATAACTCCTTTCAGAATACCTAGAGCACGACACACTGCCTGCCACATAGTAAGAGATCAAACAGTGTTTGTTGAATGGGAAATTGTGTAGTCCTGGATACCATCAAACTCAGAGCCCTGAAACAGGTCCCCGTGGGCACACTTGAATCATATCTCTCTAGCATATTCCTAAGTACATACAGTGAGGCTGAACAAAAGGCATCTATGGTATAGAGTGAGACTCTACTATAACCAACCCTATATTGAACAGGTGCTAATTCCTTGGCCTCACAATCTGTTGACTTTACTGCTCTTCTATCTGCTGAAGAATTTGAGGTAATTTCCCCAAGGGGATACACTATACCTGGAGGTGTTCATAGGAGAACAACTTTTTCATCATGTACCTTGTGCTCTCTAACTTTTCAGGACTGCTTAGTCAGGAACCTAAATGAAACTAATAATCCTTAGCTCCCAGCTAAGAATCCTTGTGGTAGATTCAGAGGGGCTGGGTGGGGTGGGGGGAGCAGGTAGAAACATCTTAGGAACTCAAAATTACGTATCCATTATCGCAGGTAAAGTATTTATTTAGCCTCAATGAACATCCACTTCTTTGCATTAAAATCAAAAGGGTAATACATGCTTGATGGGATTAAGAATTAGAGTTGCTGTATACAAAGTTCCTCAAAAGTGTCTGGCACCTAGTAGATCCTCACAGAGTGCAGATGTAACATGCCCACAATTGGAGGAAGAAACAAATGAGAACATATACAAGGTTATACAAGATTATTACAAATATCAGAGATATACATTTCCCACTCTCTCCCTCTTTTTAGAACCCTTTACTCAAAGAGAAACAGCATTTCCCCATCTTTGAAGAATTGTTTTTGCTTTTGTTTCTTCCTCAAAGAAATATTCGCTCAAGAAGAAAATTCTTCAAGGCATAGAAAAGCATATCATTCTACTGGAATAGCTTTCATTAACAAGAAGATTTTATAATAATTCTACCCTTAATTTACATTAGTTGGAAAGGATACAAATGCTGAAACTTGAAGATACTTGGTTTTGTTGGTGTTTGAAAAACAAAGCATGTGGGTGAAATCTAGGTTTTAAAGTATTTCCCAAAGAACTAACTAGAACTAACTAATTACACAAAGAACTCACTGCATTTCCAACAGAGAAGCATCATTTGCAATTCCTTCAAATAGCCAGAGGTAAACCTCAAGACTGTTTTCTCATTATCTCCATTGTAAGAAAAAAATCATCCCTCCTGCTTATTGAGCAAATACTTCTTGAGTTCCTGCTGGTGCAATGCATTATTTCAATTAACAGTATTTTTTAATTGCTAACTCACCATGCAAAAGCAACTAACCTATTGTTAATAGCTTCTCTTTTAATCTCCCTACTTCTACCTTGTGGCACTCTATTGGTATCAGTTATAGCAGCAGTATCACTACCACTACCACCATAACTGCTAATCCACTAAGTGATTTCTATGTAAGCTATGCTAATTACCTTATAACCATCATTTTAAATCCAATCTTGCCATTGCCATTCAGAAATATACATCCTTGGTACTCAAATTATGGAGGACTTGGCCATCAAGAGAAAAGGAAGTTGATCAGAGATATTAGCTATTGAGTAGGACTAGAAACTGTATCTAGTTCTACCTAAAACCAAAGGCCTGTGCTTGGACCAGATAAACTCAGGGACCACAGCAGTCATCGCTGAGACGAAGTCCATCATAGCACATAGAGTGGCAGACCAATAATCAAACAAGGGATTTACTAACTAATTTTAATTTGGAAATTCATTGTTTTGGCCTGTTTCATCATAGCCATATCTTTCTACAAAGGTTGTTTTCTTTTCCTATCTCAAATATCACAATATATAGAAAAGTAACATTTGAAGAATCCTTAAATTTCATCTAATCTCATCTCTTCTCATGCCAAGATGAGGAAGGTGAGATACAGGGATTGGAATAAATTTTTTAAGTTCACATATCAAATCTTCAACACAGCTGTGACCAGGGCTTGGGACTCCTGTTTCTCATTTCAAGGTTCTTTCTGAGAATATTCATTCTGTACAAATAATGCTACCTCTATCTTAGACATGATGTTTAGAGTCACCTTAGCTAATCTGATTATAATGTATTATGTAAAAGAAAACATTTTAAAAGTATTCGATTAGTCCTTGATGAACTCAATTATAGAAAGAAGAGGAATGGGGAAGACATTTCTATGAAAATATGAAGAACAAAGAGTCATGAAAGCAATTCAGTTCAGTGTGTTCAAAAAGGGAATCCATCTGGTATGCCTTGAATAGGCATGGCAAAGGAAGTAAAAAGAATAAACTATTCCTTCCCTCAAAAACATAAGATGTTGGAAATATAATGGTGACTATGACCTGGTCCATTCATTAGGGAGTTTAAACAAGTGGTCTCATGGCTTAAACAAAAAATGAAATAGGTATTGACAGTACTACATAAATGTTACAATACACGTAAGTCTAAGCTGCTGCAGAAGCACAGAGGGGGAGCACAGTGCACCACGCTGATCCGGCAGGAGCCAGGTGCTTCTCCTGGTCTCCCATGGGGTGCAGGGCCCAAGCACTTGGGCCATCCTCCACTGCACTCCCGGGCCACAGCAGAGAGCTGGCCTGGAAGAGGGGCAAACAGGACAGAATCCGGCGCCCCGACCGGAACTAGAACCCGGTGTGCCGGCGCCGCAAGGCAGGGGATTAGCATATTGAGCCACGGCGCCGGCCCAGTACAAGTTTTTAAGACAAAAGGAGAATCACATTAAATGCGTAGTAGCTAAAGATAGCGTGGTTTGTCTTGCATACAACCAAGAACTCAACATGGTAGATCACAGCATAAAGAGATGATAGCGAGATCCCAGGAAGTAGTAGAGGGCAGTTATGATGTGCTTGACCTTATGGGTTGTACTTGATATTTGGAGCAAAATCTAATGGCAAAGGGTACCACAGAAAATATTTATAGAATTGTTTGAATTACTTGCATAGATTGATCACTATGGCTTATGACTGGAGAATGGAATAGAAAAGGGTAAAAATGTAAGCAAAAAGACTAGTCATCTAGCTATAAAAACATTCTTGAAAAGGAAGAGCCAGCATAAACTAAAATCTTGGGAGAAATAGATGAAATTAAACAGCATAAATAAAATGTAATCTGCACATTTTGGGGGTTGAGCACATATTGAGAAGGCAGAATCATGATGATTCCCTACTTTCCAGCTAGGGCCATTGATGGCATAATGGGGGGTTCAGCAAGAAAGACCTTCTGAGTACACAATGTACATCCGTGAGAATGTGAAGGCCTGGATTCTAGAACAGTGTCCTTTTTTAAAGGCTTTTTGAATAATTTCTGAAGGGAAAATGATGTTGTTGATATTTCCACTGCACAAGATATTTGAGCCTAACTGAAGGACTCAATTAAATAGCTAGAATAAGTCGTTACACTAGTCATTTTGGAGAATGAGGGAAACAGGTCTTGCCAACTCTAAATCTTGTCATATGTTTGGTTTCCAGGACCTAAATACAAATCAAGACATACCAGATTCAAATGCTATTTAATCTTGACCAAGTATGTGAAGAGAGGGTGGAAAAGCAAAGCATTCACAGTATTTCAGCAGGAATCATTAGTTATCTTGGACACCTTACACAAAACACAATCCTGATGAGTGAACCATGAATTAATAGACCCTGAGATCAAGGACTTCCCCTACCACAATGTCAAGTCAGTTTAAACTCCATGCAGAACGTGTCTGGCTACGAGCATTCTGTTTTTTGCCAAACCTCATAGAATATATTGGAGCCATTTTACAGACCTCTGCATTCCTATAGGTCTCCCACTCTGTACTCTGTCCCCTCTAATGTTGTGTTTCTCTGGGGATGATAGCTCTTGGGGCCTATGGTTTGATTCAGTGCATGTCAGGACTTGGAGACATTTTAAACAAGTTAGAATCCATGTGTTATCTTCAATTAAAGGCTTTGTAAGGCAAAGAAACATCGACTCAGCCACCAAGTATTTGGGTCTGGGGAAACTTCTTCAGCCTTTCTGACAGGCCAAGTGTGATGTGGTAAGCCTGGCTCCTGTCAAAAGCAATGAGAGAGACAGCAATGGACACTGGAAAAATTAGGCTTGGCACCAATCTAAGCAACCGAATAGTCGAATGCATAGCGTGTGAAGTGTGGTTTGAACATCATGGTCTGGGAGGCAAGGAGAATTCTGGGTAAGATCTGAGTAAAATGAGAAATGGTTGTAAACAACAATCTCAAAGTAAAAACAGATAACGGGAGAAATATCAGCAGTCAGATAGAGGGTGGAAGCAGGTCATATGCCAGTCCCTGGTAGATGCAATATTGACTTAGCACACAAATTTATTCCATGAGTTTTTATTTACTGTGCCTGAACTGTGTGTGTGTATGAAAAGGAGAGTGGATGAAGAGAGAGCACCAACACTCCAACACTATTGTAAAGTCATAAATTTCTGAAAAATACATATTTTCAAGGTCATTATCTTGTAAAGAATTTGGGGTTCAGGAGGTTCAATATATTTGACACTAGTCGTGGCTCTCCTGTTTACATAGTATGTGATGTTGAATATTATTACAAAGGTTGGTGTACATTCCAGGCATACTGTAGATGTTGACTAGATACTTCATGAATGAATGAATGAACAAGAACCTACCATAGGCCATGTAATGCACTGAGCGTATGCATACACATTCCCTTATGGATTGCAAACACCCTATGAAGCAGGCTATATCTTTGTTCTCATTTTTAAGAAAGAAACTAGAGAGGCCAGAGCTGTGGCAGAGTGGGTTAAGCCGCTCTCTGCAATACTAGCATCCCACGTAAGCATCAATATGAGTCTCAGCTGCTCCACTTCCAATCCCACTCCCTGCTAATGCTCCTAGAAAAGCAACAGAAGGTAGCCCAAGTCCTTGGGATCTTGCACTCACCTGGGAGACCCAGATAAACATTCTGGCTCCTGGCTTTAGCTTGACCCAGCCCCAGCCATTGAGGCCATTTGGGGAATACACTAGCAGATAGAATTCTCTAAAGAGGCAAGAGAACTTTCACTTTGCTTATGGTTTTGTCTAAATACTGATGGAGTTTGTGGATTCAAAAAGCTTCCATAGCCTAGGCAGCTCATGTCAAGGGCCTCGAGTGGTCACTGATGTCATATATAAGAGTGTTAATTATTAAATTAACAACAGAAGTCACTGTGCACTAACCATGCAGGACCTCTGTCCTCAATAAGTTGTATTATGAGAGTTAAATGGGACACTTGTTTCCAGTTTGTGTGTGTGCATGTGTATGCAAATCGTTGAAATCTTTACTAAGTATAAAGTTGGTCTTCTGTTAACAAAGTTAACTGAAAATGAATCTTAATGGAGAATAGGACTGGGAAGGGAAGAGAGAGGAAGAGAAGGAGTGGGAGTGTGGGTGGGAGGGCGGTATGGTGGGAAGAATAACTATATTCCTAAAGTTGTACATATGAAATTTGTATTCCTTAAAAAATAATAAAAAAAGAAATTCTCTCTGTGTCTCTCCCTCTCTGTCACTCTTTCAAATTAATAAATAAATCTTTTAAAGTTTCTAGGGATTAGAGTTTTTGTAATTTGTATAGTTCACACAGTTAGTAAGTAGTGAAGCCAAAATTCAAATCTATTCTGTCCCATTTCAAAAATTCAATCCCAGATCTCTACCTTAGGGCAAATTAATTTTATATGGCATAGGGATAGAAAAATTAATCTTAGGAGAAAGACAGGGGGAATCATTCTGATAGGATGGAGGAAAATTAAAAGGGTGCCAAGGGAAAGAATATGAATACTTTGATATTGGAGTGAGACAGAACAGAGGACTCTTGCCAGTGTGGGAGGCAGGGCCTGCTCAGGAAGCAGCAATAATACTCAAGGCAAACAGAGGAGGATACAAAGGTGTTAAAGAACTAGGTTAGAGGTCCTCAGTTACCACTTGTTAGGGTGTTTTTGTCTGTCTATCAAGGGGACAGAGGTAATCATATGAAGGCTAATGAAGCTACTAGATGAATGTGCTGTCATTCTGGGATATGCAGCTATGATTTGGAGGAATGTGTGTTAGCCAAGAACAATATAGTAACATAAGGGTTAGTGGACTATGACCAACAGGCCAATTCTTTCTGATTGCCTGTTTTGTAAATAAAGCTGTATTAGAACATTTATTTACAAATCATTGATGTCTGTGTTCATACTACAAAACAAAACAAAGCTGAGTAGCACTGATAGAGATTGTATGGCCTGCAAAGTCTAAAATATTTATTATTTTTATAAGCTTTTACAGAGTTTTCCAAATCCTGTGGTAAGGCTGAGATGACAAATATAGAAACAGCTAGCTGGTGTCTGGCACATGGTAAATAAATGAAAAATTGACTTTTATCTGAGTCAGTGCCAAACCCACTAGCCACTCCCCAATCAAGATAGTTCGCACAAAGTGGCCAGGCATATGATCCCTTGAAATTGAATGTAATGAAGAGAAAGAGGTCATTAGTGATCAGCAGGATTCTGAATCAGGGACTGAACAAGGAGCTTTCATGCCCATTACCAAACTGAAACCTCCCCACAACTCTGGAAAGCAGGCATAGGTACTCTCTCTGAAACAGCAGGGACAGAGTTGGAGTTCAGGCCTATCTAGATTCTACTATAAGTACAAGACCTCTACATACAAGGTAAAAGAATTAAAGGACTTACTAGACTGCATGACCTTTTCCTCTCTTCTTTTAGCTGGAGGCCATAACCTTGCAGAGAAAGGAGCATTTGGGGAAGTATAGACCTTCTCTCCAAATAACACTGGCAATTAGCTTTGACATATGGATCACAGCTAACCATGCCAGAACAAGATGTTCCTGGAGAAAAGGACAACAACAAGGACAACAATGTTGTGAGTAGCAGGGCAGGAAACTGATGAAGACGACTTCAAATCAAAATTTCAGAGGAAGGGGGAGTAGTGATCTGATATAACCAAACACTAGAAACAAGGAAAACACTGGAGGCACATAGGAAAAAGGAACAAAGCCAGCAGCACTGCCAAGGAAAACCATGAAGGTAAACTCTACCAACAGTTCAAAGGCCTCCGGACCTCCCCATACCAACCAATGTTCCGGTTAGAAAAGCGGTGCTAAATAAAACTGAACAGTTTCTACCAGGCATCCAGCTGTAATAGGTATGGGCAGAGAAAGAAACCATGATGCAAGTATTTACAGGTAAAAGCAAAGACCGTGCGCCAGACTTCCTTTCACATCAACTGCCATGTCCAGCAGAGAAATGGGGAAAGTGACAGGACCTCTCTGAGCCTCAACTGACTCACCGTCAACAAAGGTTAGCAGTTGTACTTCACTGATCGCTGTGGGGACGACACTTTTTAAGGATAAAATACTCAGCTCATAATAAAATGCTCAATAAACACTAGACATATTTCTATTACCATTGAGAACATTACAAAGCATATGCAAACATGTCACAGGCAGCTACTGGAAGAAGTCAGCTGTTGAATGAGAGAATTTAGACATTCATGAGGTGAACATACTCCAGGGTGAATACAGTTTAGAAAAATGGTAGGGGGCTAAGGGTGAGGGCCAAACAGTGTGTAGGCTCATCTCTTTGCCTCCAGTGTTACCCAATACCACCCATTCTCCACTACATCTCTAAAAACAAACCCTACCCTGCTACAGCTTCTGCTTAAAACCTATGAATCCCATCCATAGGATTATTACAAGTGGCTAATGTTATGAGGGTATATCAAAAACTTCCTGGAGATTGCATTTAAAAGATCAGCTTTATTTTGGTGAAAAAGCAATTTTGAAGTCCATGTTTATGTTTGAATATAGGAAAATATTCAAACTCCTTAGTATCCAATATACAATTAATATGCTCATTCAGTGTGTATTTATTAAGTACCTTTATTTTTCAGGAACTGTTATTGTGAGGAATAACAAAAAAGGATCTTCAAAAAAGTCACAGAAATGCACATTGTGAAAAAAACCATACACAGATTTTTAAATTTTCTGCACCAAAATAAATTTATATTTTAATTCCACTTTTCTATAAACCTTGTGACACCTTCCTCATACATGGACCTTGACTATGAGAAGTTCATAGACCCCTGAAAAAAAGGTAAAAGTCAAATAGGCTCAGTACATTATAATCAGAGTGATAATAGGAATACGCCTACAACACTCCACTGGAGAAAAAGAACTCATATCCCCCTTTAGCTCAGTAGCCGCAGGGAAAGCTCATAGTGAGATTAGGTTGAGCTAAGTTGTGAAAACTAAATTCACACAGAGGAAGAACAGTAAAAGACCCAGAAGAAAAACAGAAAACAGTATACAGAAAAGATAGAGGAAAAAAAAAAATAGTGCCGTTTTGGTGGTGTTCCCAAGAATCTAAGACTGCTGGAGCTTAGATAGGTACAAGTCAGGAGTTGCTGGTGTTGAAGTCTCTGCAATGGGCAAAGACATGATGAACAATATGAGATGCCATGCTAAGGCGCTTATATCTTGTGAATAACAGAATCAGAGAAGTGTTGTGGTCAGTGCTGCAGAAGATGCATGACACAGGGTCTAGAAGAGAGGGAGCAAGACAATGGAGAAATTCCCACAATAATCTGGGCTATCCAAGGTGAATGAATGAACAAACAGATGAATGAATGTTCAAATTGATGAATGGCTCTGATAACTTCTGCTGGCATTTCTACTCACATGAGAAAAGGAAGTGGCTTTCATATCCTTTCAACTGCTATCCCCACCCCCACCACCAGCATTCATGAATGGTTTCTCTCTTTTGCACGCATGTCTATCTCTTCCTCAAAACACTGGAATATTAGAACCGCAGCCTAAACATCTTATACTGTTCTGGCTAGACTTAAAAAATTCACTCTGTGAGGCAAGTGCTCAAGTCAATTAAATTAGAACTCCCAAGAGCCCCAGGCAGAGAATAGAAATCAACAGTCAAGATATAGTTTGGACCAAAATAGTCATCAATTACAGCTATTCTGAGATTGTTCCAACCATAAAAGAATAAAAAGTGGGGGTGCTAGAAGTAAGCGAAAGCCTGAAAAGGGGCATAGCTGATGGCCTTCTAAGAGGACAACGCTGCTGTCACATAAGTCACAGCAACTCAGAGGCCAATGCTAGTCTGCTTTGATTCACTGGTTTATTAGTATTCACACACAAACTGCACGTCATGCAGCGGATAATAGACACAAAGATGAATCAGACAGTACATACCTTCAAGAAGCTCCCAGTTTAGTGACTTGGGTAAGAAATCAGTTAAACCTATTATACTATAATAGCAGCTAAAACATATGAAAAGTGAGGATGCATGTGGTTCTACCTGAAAATAAAGCCTTTACTTAGGAGGTAGTCAAGAAGACTATAGAAGAATGCATAAGACTTTCTAAAAAGAATGAAACAGCTCATACAAAGGCACCGAGATGTAAAAATGAAGTAGGGGTTAGAAGAACTTGAAGGAGGACCGTGTCCACCTCGATCCTCAGACTCTCCAACGACAGTCACTGCCGGAGATGAGGCTGAGATGATCTCAATCAGCTCAGGAAACCAGACCTGTCCTGTAGGAAGTTATGACGACTTTCACTGGCCCCATAATGGATGTGTCCTGAACCTTGTTCACTTCTATCTGCCAGGCGCAATGCCATATCCTATGCATCAGATGCAATGACCATGTGACTTTCTCCGCTCAAAGTAGTATTTCTAGAATTTGTTATTAAGGATAAATCACAAGAATTCTCATGGTATAGAAACAGAATTTGAATAAAAGCAACTTAGACAATAATCAACATGCTTTCTTCATCTCCTACATCAGTAAGAAATAAGAAAATCAACTAAATGAAATTTGGGGCAGTTTAAAATGAGCACAGTGTCCTCTGTTTCTCAGTATCAGCCATTTTTTGGTCACTTTGGGGAGGTTTTGAACCCTTTTTTAAACTTCCATATTTCAACTTTCTGTTCAGTTTTTGCAACTTCCCAAGAGCACAGTTAGAAAATGAATCAAAAAAATAGAAGCTCGGCCCTCCTGTGCCACTTCATGAAGGCACCTCTTGTAGAGGAAACGTGGGTCTTAAAAAGCCCTCGGAGGTTGGATTAAGCTCTTCTCTTCAGGATCATTTATTTTCCTTTCTTTATGATTTTTATTTGGTCTTTTTTTTAACCAATATATCAATAGTCTTTGGATGATCCGTACGGCATATCTTTGGGAAAAGTTCATGCCAGACTAGTCAAATCATAATGGCTGTTCTCATCAGGCATGCAATGGTTTCCAAGTTCTCCTCAACAAAGAAACTACACCTACGCAAGAAGAACATAGATCATATGTAATTTCAACATTAGTAATTTTAAGGCTTTAGATTAAAAATACATGCAAATATTCAAAAAACAGCACATCACCACAAATCTAAAGTAGACTCTAGATCATACAGTGTACAGTGTCATTGAGCTCTTCCTTTCCACTTCTTGTGTCTGGCACACGAAAATAACCAATGGACACCTACATGGTATCCTGCAGACTCGTCCTGCGAGGTCCCCACTGCCAGGGATAGTGGGGTAATGGTGTTCTTCCACAAGAAGCACCAGGGACAGGCTTCAGTGAACATGTCCACCTTTATTAATGACCACATATACTTTTTAAGGGCAGGCAGAAGGGGCATTAACTCACTCAGGGCAACACTAACTCTACAGGACAGAACTGACACTGGTGCCAATATGCCTCTCCAATCAGCTTGAAGGTCACGTGGCTAGGGTAGCTTTCCAGGTGGGCCTGGGCCACACCCAGCAGCAGTTTACCTGATTGGCAGAAGGCAAGGGTGGGGGGGAAATATGCCTAGGGGTCCCGCCACCTGCCAGCAGTCAGGTTGACTGGGCTAGGCAGGCAGTCTCATGATATCACCCACAGTATACTATACATGAGCAGTTTGGTTACTTGATATGCACCACCCAAGCAAAAGGACTGTACTGTACCATTTATTTAGAAAAAAATGATATATCCCCTCTCTATATTTTGCACTAACTGCCTGAGAAACATTGTGTAAATCCCACACTCTAGGTCATTGTTTCTTTAGCTTTCATTTGAAGCTATTTCCAATATGCATTTTTATTCATTGCTGTATCTTCCTGAACAAAAGATGAAACACATTATCTCTTCTGGAGAATGCAAAATCATTATTCCTTTCAAGTCAACAAACATGTTTGAGGGCTTACTGTGTTCCAAGCACTGGAGTACGAGTTTTGTGCACTTTCTAAGCTAGTACTTCTATACAGGTAGGACAGGCATGCCAAGATGTTAAGCTACTTAGTACCCAGAGAGGCTGAACAGGGCTGTGCTGGCCCAAGCGCAAGGATAGTCAATTCTGCAGTGAGCAAACTCCTCTGTTTATCCCGGTGCACTGAACAAATATCAGCTCTTCCGTAAGTGTCACACTGTGAAAAAGTTTACAAAGAACTTCATAAAGATTATTGACATGCTCAAGGCTATTTGATCCAACCTGAAATAACCCAACTTTCATGCTTCTGGAATCTTATGTTTACTTTTGACAGTGTTTTCCTTTCTATTTCCTTCCTGGTAATTGATACAACTTGCTGTATTGAGTGTTCTACCCTTCTCGAAGGTGGCTTCTAGTCTTCTTTCAACCAAAACAAAAGCAGTTAAGCAAAAATTGCACTATACTCAGCCAATACCATCTGAATTCCTCTTAGCCCTTCAGCTAAGATCAGTACAGTGTCTGCTATATAGAGACTCCTGCCTCTTGCTGAAGAAGAGAAAGCATAGGCAGAGAAGGTATATATTGCATTTTTCAGTGATGTTACCACCTAAAATTTTAAAGGTCACTAGGGGTTAGCATTTGGCCTGGAAGTTAAGACAATGGTTAAGACACATGAATGCTGTATTGGAGCTTAATCCAAGCTTCTGGCTCTCAATTCCAGCTCCCTACCACTATATACACTGGGAGGTGATGGCTCAAGCACTTGGATCCCTGCCACCCACATGAAAGACATGGATTGAGCTCCTGGCTCCTGGCTTCTGCTTGGCCCAGCCCCAGATCTTGTAGATATTTGGGAAGTCAACCAGCAGATGGGAGCTCTCACTATTTGTCTCTCTTTTTCTCTGTGCCTGTCTCCAAAATTCAAAAAATAATTATCTGTAGGCCATAAAAAACTAATAAGTCAGCTGTCCCATCCTAGGGCTCATGTTTGATACTATTGCTAAGTGTGTCACAAATTTTAAAGAAAAGCCCAAATAGAAGGTTGCAAATTTTGAAAACTTTTGATGAGTAAGTTTATTTGTGCATATATAAGCAGACAAAAAGGATAGAAAGCACATAAATTTGAAAATAGATGTGAGTTTATAATATCTGCTCCATCACTCACTAGTTATAAGACTTCATGGGGCTGGCACTGTGGTGCAGTGGGTTAACGCCCTGGCCTGAAGCATCACATATGGGCACTGGTTCAAGACCCAGCTGCTCCACTAACGATCTAGCTCTCTGCTGTGGTCTGGGAAAGCAATGAAGATGGCCCAAGTCCTTGGGCCCCTGCACCCGCATAGGAGACCTGGAACAAGATTCTGGCTCCTGGCTTCAGATTGGTGCAGCTCCGGGAAATTGCAACAAATTGGGGAGTGAGCCATCAGATAGAAGACCTCTCTCTCTCTCTCTCTCTCTCAATCTCTCAATCTCTCAATCTCTCTCTCTGCCTCTCCTCTCTCTGTGTAACTCTGACTTTCAAATAAATAAATAAAAATCTTTAAAAAGAAAAAAGACTTCATATTTCCAGTTGCTTAATCTCAATCTCCAGTTCCTCTCTTGGAAAATAATACCCATCCTTGGGGCCATCACGAGAAATAGAGATCACATGTTCAGCATGGTCTTGATGCCAAGTTGGGATTTGCCATATGGTAACTTTATTGAGGAAAAAAAATCTCTATATCCTCTATTTAGAAACTGAACTATCGATGTTAAGAGAAGAAAGTTTGTCAAGAACATAGATTTAAATATCAACTACTGAATTGTTTGGAAAGGGTGGAGGATCCTCTCAAGTATGTTTCCATCAACCAATGATGACTATTCACATCAACTTGTTTCTGAAATGCTTCTAACATGCCAATACTTCCTTCTCTGCCTTAGTATAGTGAACACATATACATCTTGTTTTGTTGCATAAGCACGAAAGTCATTGTTTTGGATACCAACATTCTGCACACAATATGTCTTCACAATTTTCTAAGATAGTAAATAATTTACTACATGCAATTTTTTGACCAACTTTGTGCTCAGCTGTTCTGGCTGACTTCCCTTCCTGATCCCATCTTGAGATAAGGCTGCTTGCTTGGGAAAGGTCTCTCTCTGCTACCAGTGGAATCACAAGGCAATGGAATGTCAACAGAAACATGCTTCCAACCCACTGGGCCTTATACCCAATTTTTGTAGTTCCTGATCATCCTGTTTTCTGCAGTAATTTTTGGCCAATAATTTAACCTTTCTGAACCTCATTCTCCCCAATAATACAAACAGGGTTGATAGCACCTCCCTGGAGGGTTAGGTGAGGAGTTAACAAGATAGTGGGTAGAAAGTGTCCAGTGTCAGGTCTATAACAGAGTATGAACTCAAACACTGCACCTTTCCTTTCATCTTACAGAACTGTGTTTATAACTTCTGGTTCATTGGAAATTCAAATCACTGAGGAGGATGTGTGTGTGTGTGTGTGTGTGTGTGAATTTCATTTTCCAAAAAGACATTGGATATTTAAAAGCCATAAGAAAAGCCCTTTGTACCCTAAATGCCCCCTGGAACTATTTCTCACGTCAGAAGATCTGGAGCCCACATGGGTGCGCTCCTTTTGACTGAGGATCTAGGCCAGAGTTGAGAATCTGCAGAATGTTAAGCAGTCAGAGTCACCCACTGGGAAAGAGGCCTCACAACCCTGAGTCATGTGGGAGACATGCACATTCTGACCAGCAGAAAGAGCAGCATCAGATAGCGCCCAAAGGCTTGCTCTACAATGGAGTTCATTATCATTCATGTGAATGAAGTAGGAAAAGTGCTGTCATCTCTTCCTGCGGTTAACTGAGTTTTCATTGACAAAAAATAAGAACACTGTTGTTTGCCAACACACTGCCCTTTGCCAGTCTGCTACGGCCCAGCCCTGTGAAGTTGCACTTCATGTTTCAATGGATCAAATCTCCCCCAATGAGAGAAAAGGTTACTTCCTCCATCATACTCCCCTGACCACTACCTCTGCCAGATCCTGTCATGTGCTAGGGAGAGAGGACAAAGAAAAAACAGAACAGCCAGCAGAAAAACCACTTCTCACTCTCACCAGTTTCTGAATCCACAATGCTAACCCAGAGCCCAATGTTGTTATCAGGCCCTATGGTCAAGACCCTACCTCTGGTTATGATTCATGGATGGGGTTGGTGTGGGAAGTTTTCTACACAGGTCATGAAACAGCCATGTTGGGGGCGGTGTCTCAGTGGCATTGTCTCAAAGCGTATTCTACAAACAGTCTTTCTTCAGACAACAAGAGAAACAGTACAATTACGGATTTCCTTAATTACAGTCCTGTTTTTAGCTTACCCTCTGATCAGCTCAATTGAATTTGGACCCTCAATTTTAAACCCCCTCCAAATGAGAAAATTGAGGTTCAGGGGGGTCGCTGATCTCCCGGGAGTCATCCATTTAAGAAGTACTGGAGTCATAACTACAAACAAGAGAAGAAAAAGCCTTGTCTAGAAGTAGTGATTTTTAAACATTGTTGAAATGAAGTGTGTGGAGAGCGCCAAGCACAAGGAACAGCTTGGAGGAGGCATTCCAGAAGTACTTCCCTTCCTCCCATAGAAAAGGAAAACATGTTTGTTAATTGGTGGTTCTGCCACACCGTGGGCCCTTTCATCAGCAAAACGCTTTGTCCCCCAATGGAAGATGATGACAACCATAATGACAACAACATTTGCCACTCCTTATTGAACCATCATCAAACTAGATATCACTCTTTTTTTTTTCTTTTTCTTTCTTTTTTTTTAACTTTTATTTGATGAATATAAATTTCCAATGTACAGCTTATGCATTACAATGGCTTCCCCCTCCTATAACTTCCCTCCCACCCGCAACCCTCCCCTCTCCCGCTCCCTCTCCCCTTCCATTTGCATCAAGATTCATTTTCAATTCTCTTTATATACAGAAGATCAATTTAGTATAAAGATTTCAACAGTTTGCACCCACATAGAAACAAAAAGTGAAACATACTGTTTGAGTACTAGTTATAGCATTAAATCACAATGGACAGCACATTAAGGACAGAGATCCCACATGAGGAGCAAGTGCACAGTGGCTCCTGTTGTTGACCCAACAAATTGACACTCTAGTTTATGGCGCCAGTAACCATCCTAGGCTGTCATCATGAGTTGCCAAGGCTATGGAAGCCTTCCAAGTTTGCCGACTCTGATCATATTTAGACAAGGTCATAAAAGACAGGGTGAGGATAGTAACCAATGATCCTAAGAGTGGCATTTACCAGGTTTGAACAATTATACAGCATTAAGTGGGGAAGAGGACCATCAGTACACACAGGTTGGGAGTAGAGCCATTGGTGGTAGAGTAGAGGTTATGATTACAAAGGAATGAGCCCCAAGTGCACTAGACAGGGCCTAGAACAAAGGACAGAGTCATTATTAGAGGAGCTAAGAAAGGTGCTGTCTAAGCTACAAGTAATTTTTCTGATTGAGAGGCAAATAGAACCTGATAGAAGGGGCTTGATAATAATCTGGTGGGCTTTAGGCCTTGTAAATTCAGAGGCCCAGACCTATCTATCTCTTCATGTGGGGTATATCCTAAGGGAGGTGTGAACCTCCTAGGGGAAGGCACTCTGTTGACTTTCATTACTTGGCTGGCCTGGGAGGAGAGCTGGCCAGGTAAAGGCAGGGGGCATCTCTAACAAGAAATTTGCAGTTCTGCCTGCAATGTTGCTGACCCTACTTGACCATACCCTCAGCTGCAGTGGTCACTTTGGAAGTTGGGCTGAGTGAAGGGCTTTTCAGCTTAGAGCCAATAAGATCTGTGGCTCTGACCTGGGCATCCTTCGACTCCAGGGCAGGTCCATTTCCAGTGATCCAACTCTTGGCAGAGCTGCCAGGGCTCTTCACAAGCTGACTTCTGCTGAAGCCCAGGCTTACCACATTGAAAGCCACTGCAGTGGACTGGCCTGTTGGGTCTCCTTGAGGGCAGATCACTGTACAGATCAGCCATTAATAGGCCTGCCACCCATTGCTTCTGATGCCTAACTTTCTTTTCCTCCTGGTTTGTGTTAAAGCAGACCAGAGGATGCAAGTCAAGGGAGTGCCCAAGTCCCATCTCTAATCTTCGGTGGCCTGAACTACAAGTCTATAGTCACAGGCATGTTCTGTAGTACTTTTTCTAAAGTAGACAATGCCCATGAGGAAAATTATATTCTCACTTTAAAACTTTCTTTCCCTTTGGTCTGAAAGGGAGGTTTTTTCTACTTACTGTATACTTCGCTGATGGCGAAGTGAATCTAGCTATGAGATTATTATTTAAATTCTTATTTTGGCTATGCTATTACAGAAAAATGTTAGCCATCTCTTTTATAAGGTCTAAAGATTAAATTAAGACTTTTCATAGCAAACCGAAACTGAAAGAATTTGTTGCCACTCATCCTGCCCTGCAAAAGATGCTTAAAGATGTGCTACACACAGAAACATAGAAACATGGTCACCAATATGAAAGAAGGTAAAGGAAGGAAACCTCACAGCAAAAGATCACAGGAAGCTCAATTTCTCTTTGACATAGAATTAAACTCTGATGCTCTGTTAAAGCAATGTGTTAAAGTAATCTATTATGTTCTCTTGATGTCTGTTAAATTCTAATTGTTCAAAAACAGCTGAAGAGTTTTGAAGAGCTATGAGTTATTTAAATATGTGCTTATTTTCAAAGATTTGAATAATCACCTTGTAACAATGATCAAATTTGGTCTGTGTTATGTCATGATTTTAAGGAATCTTATTTCAACCAGATATTTTGGATTTTGAGCCTTCTTGGCATTCTTGACAGGCATTCAAAAAATCAAAGTTTCAAACAATCTGGTCTCTAAAATTTCCAGTAAATCCTGGACTTTGGTTTTTCCAGTTTGGGCCCAACTGAAAAAATCAAAGGACCTATGTCTCTCATCTTATAGAGACACCAACTAATCAGTCTATTTGGAGTATATTAGAAGGACTGTCAAGATGTGATGTGGTACCAGACTTTAAGTTTCTATAATGGAAAATGCTACTAATAGAAATGTTTGAGAATTAAGAAGTCTAATGATCTTGTGTTACTAGACATGATAGTTATCTTAATGAGAAAGCCCCAGAGGCCTAAAGGGTTAAATAATTGTAAAATCCTACAGGTGCTTTCAAAAATACTGTATAGTAAGCAAGTGCCTCTTGTTGGTTGATGAGTTTATAATTTTAAACATGGCGACTTAAAGTCTTTTGTCATCCACAGTTATATATGATGTGCTGCTCATAAAACTAAAGTGTTGTTGGTTCTGTGTTTAGCTGTCCTCCTATAGGTTCCTATGGACTTTACCAGCCACTTTTATTGTATTCAGTACTTTGGGATGGATCTGTAAACAGATGAAGCCAATAATGTATTAACAGTACCAACTGAGAGAAAGTATGGTTAACTGAGGTTACTAAAAACAAAAAGCAATTCAAATCAATTGGCAATCTACAAAAAGAGTTAAAGATTTTAAAAGCTATTATTAAAATTGCTATATTGGTCTATTATGCTATGTTATATGTGTGTACATATTGTATGTCCACATGGGAAAATTTTATTAAGAGTTTTATTTTAAATGGCTTATAGATAAGATTGTCCATAAATTTAAGCTGCTAAAATCAATCAAAGATACATTTTAATTTGTGTGACCTGAATCTGTGTATCATATGTTTTAAACGTGTTGATAGAAAGAAACTAAAAACATTTTAGATGGTTGTACTTAAGTTTACTGGCTAAACAAACTACACCATGTTAGATATTTAAGAGGTGTTTCCAAATACATGGTTCTTAAAATTTATAGAAGGCATTGGACCTTCTGGTAAATGTTTTCTTAAGTTGTTATCTAATGGTTGAAACTGTTTGCTAAATATTCATGTAATATTGCTATTGTCAGCAAGCGATCTAGGACTTGCTCCCTCATTTCTCTATTCTAAGCCCAACTTGTTCTTTCATTTCTCTATTCTCTTCAAGGTAGGAAACTAATTCTATTATAAAGGAATCTGTAGGATGCACAATTTAATCTTTAGATATCATTCTTAAAACTTTAACAACAACATAATCCTGATCAACCAAGAAGGAAAGAAACTAACACAAAAAGGCACATCACATCTCTCCATCCACATGGACAACCAGAAACACAATGAGTAAGTTTCTCCCAAGCTGGAGCTAGAGTCCATCTGCTTCAGGATAGAATGACCACATAACTTGCCAGCTAAGCCAGGACAGAATTCAGAACAAAAAGGAGTGCTATGTACTCTATGTATACTATGCCATACTCTAGGATAGCATGGTTGTCTCAAGACTGTCCTGGGCAACCAGGACTTAAGTCACCCTAGTTTGACAATTCAAATCAGAATGAATGAATGTCATTTTCCCTCCTAAAGAGTTCTCCTCATCTCTAGAAATTTTTCACCTGGTTAATTCCCACTTATCATTCAGTATTATTCACTTAATGTGTAACCATTTTACAAAGATTTTACCCAGTCACTTCTGCACAAACTCTAGTCTAAATAGCATATTCCAGTATACTTCTCTTTGATAGCACATATAAAACAACTTACCTACATATTTCTCTGAATGACTTTTTTTTAGTTTATCTTTCTCCAGAATATGTTTTATGAAAAAAATGGCAGGGATTATCTCTCTTTGGTCTATTTCTGTATCCCAGGATTACATAGTACAGTGTCTATTAGACAGAATTGTTAATTGAACTAAGTATTCCACTGAAAAAGAAAAGAAGTTGAATTTTATAAACTACTATATTATTTACAATCCTTACAGTAACTCTTGGAAATATAATTTCAAATTACATGTAGGAAAACTGAACTCTTCAAATTACTTAGCTTTGCAAAATAGAACCAACCTAAGAACTTTATTGCAGCAGAAAGTGGCTCTCCTAAAGTCCTTGCTCATCAGGCTTTGCGTGAGCAATCTCTCCTAAAACACAGAGGGGCTATGAAATATGAAGAAAACTTTGATATAGAACCACCAGTAGCAACAGAAAGAACCGTCACCAAATCCTGCCTCATGCAAATACCTCTTGAAACTCTGAATAAGTCATGGGTTTTCTGTAAGCTTCAATTTCCTTTTCTGTAAAACAAGGATTATACCTTGTTTTATACTTTGGAGGCACTATTGGATGCTCTGAGCAAATGTATGTCAAGTGCCAAGCATGGGGTCTGGTTCATGACACATACTCAATAAAAAGTAGGCATTTTATTATTGTCAACATTGTCACCAATACCTGTTGGTAAACATGGGACCATAGATAAATTTAGAATGAGCGGTCCTTATTTCTAGTGACCACATTACTTGAGTTTGAGCCCATTCTCCAGAGACTCACTCCTATCTGTGTCAAAAGTTCCTGGGATATCAAATTAGTAACACAAAAGTAACCTTATGCAGGACTTATGTTAATAATGAATGGTCTTAAGTTCTGAAAAACAGTGTGTTAACTGAAGAATTCATTCTGTTCCCACCATGACAAAATCCATCTCTCAAGGGCCTATGGAATGTCTTTTTTATTTATTTATTTTTTTGACAGGCAGAGTTAGACAGTGAGAGAGACAGACAGAGAGAAAGGTCTTCCTTCCATTGGTTCACCCCCTAAATGGCCGCCACAGCCGGTGCGCTGCACAGATCTGAAGCCAGGAGCAAGGTGCTTCCTGCTGGTCTCCCATGTGGGTGCAGGGCCCAAGCACTTGGTCCATCCTTCACTGCCTTCTCGGGCCACAGCAGAGAGCTGGACTGGAAGAGGAGCAACCGGAACAGAATCTGGCACCCCAACCAGTACTAGAACCTGGGGTGCCGGCGCTGCAGGCAGAGGATTAGCCTAGTGAGCCACAGTGCCGGCCTGGAATGTCCTTGCCTAATGTATTCTGGATCAGACTCCATAAACCTCCTGGATGAAACTGGATAAATCTCATTATTTTCTGAAGGCCTTATTTCTTTTCCCTGATATACATGCAGATGTCTTCCTTCTGCTATTGTGCTAAGCTTATAAAATTTGTTTTCTCTTCTATCCTTACTATTTCTGAGGCAGACACCATTATCATTCCCATTTTACAAGTGAGAAAACTGAGGCTCATAGAAGTGAACTGATTCGTCCAAGATAACACAACTATTAATTGGCACAGCTAGAATTTGTCCTCAAGTCAACCTGACCCCAAATCCCAGGCTCTTATCCCCTATCTTAGAAAACATGAATCACAGCTTTTCATAACTATGGCCCAGAACTGACCATAAAGTGTGGCCATTTTCAGTTATGTTTTGGTGAGTCCCAAGTCATCCCAAGGTTAAAGTCTTTCCTCCTCATGACTTTACAGATAAATAAAGAGCATCAGGGAGATGCCATAACTCACCGGCAGGACTCAAGCTCAAGATAACAAGAATTTGAATCTCTGGTAGCTCTTCCCATCCATATAAACTTAGACCCCAGAGACCCCCATGGTGAGAGTCTCCATCCCTTTCCTGATGACTGCTCTTGTCTATAATAAGAGTAAAGTTCATCTAATAGGGACATCTTTCCTTGATCTCATGTCACAATTTGAGAGGCACCTGACTGCTGATCTAAATTACAAGCTTTAGGTAAAAAATTGAACTTTCATTCAGAGAAGTCTAAATTTTTTTAAAAGATTCTATTTATTTATTTATTTGTGAGGCAGAGTTATGGGATTGGGGGTGCGCAGAGAGAAAGGTCTTCCATTCACTGACCCACTCCCCAAATGGCCACAATAGCTGAAGCTGAGCTGATCCAAAGCCAGGAGCTTCTTCCAGGTCTCTTATGTTGGGTGCAGGGGCCCAAGCACCTGGGCCATCTTCCTCTACTTTCCCAGGCCTTGAGAAGGGAGCTGGATCAGTAGAGGAGCAGCCAGGACACAAATAAGAGCCCATAAGGAATGCCAACACTTTAGGCAGAGGCTTAGCCTCCACACTACTGGACACTAGATTTTTTTTTTAATGCCCATTTTCTACTGTCACACAGGACTCTGGGAACCTCCACTAAATTTCCTCTTGCTTTCTTTGTACAAACTCTTTTTCCACTGGTTGATTTCTTCCCAGATGTGTTACTCGTTGAGTTTTTGGAAGGGAGATTACCACCAACTCCTGGGACTATGAGGCCAGAAGAGCCTTCCTAATGGGAGTCTCTTAGAGGAAAGAAAATCAGATGTGTGACCAGCAATGGATGGGGTTTGGTTCAAAAGCCTCAGGTATCTCTGGAACCTGTTGCTGACAGGCAGTACCTATTGGTTGCTGTTGCCCAACAAGCACATGTCACAGAGAGACTTTTTATATCACCACATGTTATAGAACAGTCAGTTCAGAAGACTTCTTATAAGCTGTCTCACCTGGCTTGAAGTGACCAAAACCCTGGTATTCTAGAAACTAAAAGGAGAAGCCCATGAGCTCTATTTCAAATTTCCTAGAGCTAAATATTTTTAATTTGTTTGTAAATTTTTTATTTTTCAAATGTCTCTCCAAGTTTTTAAATAGGTTGACAAGTATTGATTGATTGAGGGAGGGCATTAGAGGAGGGAGGAGAGAAGGAAGGAGAGGTCAAAAGATCTCACCCACTCACTAGTTTACTCCCCAGATGCCCACAACAGGCAGGACTGCACGGGGCTGAAGCCAGGAGACAAGAACTCAATCCAGGTCTCCCATGTGGGTGGCAGGGACCCCCCAATGTGACTCATCACTGCCGCCTCCCAGAATGCATATTTGCAAGAGCAGAGCCAGGACAAGTATCCAGGCACTCCAGTGTAGAAGGAAGGCAACTCAAGCAGCTTCAACTGCTAGGCCAAACACCCACCCATTTTTCCAGTTATTATGTTATTTGAATGAATATACTTGTCTACAGTTATTAATCAAAATTATTAGAGTTTTACTCATAAGATATGATAAGCTAATGAAAATGTCAGGCTTAATAATAACAATAATTTGAGGAGAAAATGAGAACACTCACAGAAGATAAGTCAATCCATTCACTAATACTCTTACAGATCAGATGATGACACTTCCCTGTATAAAACTACAATAGAGTCTCGAGGTACTTGTAATAAAATTCTAATTCAACACCATAGCCTAAAAGACCTAACATCACCTGGTCCCTACTGGCCTTTTTGACTACATCTCCTGCCATTCACCTCCTTACTCAACAACTTCTTTCCCACTTCAAGATCTCTGCATAAGCTGTTTCCTCTGCCTAGAACACTCTACCTCCCATCTGCAAATTTTTTCAATTTTCATCTAAAATGCCTTCTCAGTGAGGCCTTCTCCAACCATGCAATCCAAATTAGTACCTGCCTCTATCTGAAATTACTTTGTTCCTTTATTTGCTCTAAACCATTAAGGGGTACGTTGGAACAGATTTAACTGTGACACATATACACAGAAAATGAACATAGCGATTTTACTTAACTCAGTCATTAATGAGGTAGCCATTGAGATGTTAACAACAAGCATCACACCTGGGAAATCAAATACGGCATACAGAATTGCATTTACAAACTGATACAACAAAACTACAAAAATGTTCAATATCCACAGGTTGATAATCAATTGCATTCCAGCAGACAGGGATTGGATTCTATGGACAGGAATCAATTACCAGTTTTTTATAACTTCTATCTCTGTGGAGTTGTAAAATAATCTAGTTGAAGACAAAGACTCAGGTGTCTAAAGAACTAAATAGTACTAAGAGGCTCTAGATGCTTAGAAGAATATTCAGTCATTTCCTTTTTCCCATTTCAAAGCCACCCATAATTTCCCCCTATATTTGGTACTACATGAAATCATCTTGTTCCTCTATTCCTTTTCCTAATTTCCCTGCTCTAAAATGTACGGGTTGTGAAAGCAGACTTTCCCCGCTTTATTCACTCAGGTTCCCTCTCAAAGCCCAAAATTGTGATTGGTTTATACTAGGAGTTTGGGAATATTTGTTAAATATGTTGGTGACCCATAAGGATGAGAAAAGAAAAAAAGACACCCTCACAATTAAAACACACATTAAATAAGACAACTGGGTCTTTCCTAAGGCCACAGAGTCATAAAAGACTCCACTGAGTTCTGCTAGGTATAAAAGAAGGGACCCTGGGTTCCTAGGTATCAGCTCAGCACCACCATTCCCTTTGGAGGAAGGAATGCATTTCCTGGACTCACCTCCCTATATGATTCAGGTTGAGAGTTTGATCATGGAAAGAACTCACAGGAGTTGTGGAAGGCAGAAGTAAAGTAGAAACCAGAAACTCTAGTGGCCAGAGGTGATGGTGGTGTTGTGGACTTTTGCACAAGTTCACCTTTTATAACCACAGTCACCCATTGTTACAGCTTCTCAGACATTCTCTTCAAGCTCCAGTGCTCAGGGCTGAAGTTGTTAGTGATAATTTTTCCCACCACTGGCTGCAGCTTTCCAAACCATTACTTCCGCACTCTTGCCATACTCACATAAATCCTAATTCCTGCACTGAATTCTTTTTACTTAAAAAATCTGCAGTGGTTCTATTTTCTTGACCAAATTCATACTGATACAGAAGTGATTTCATAAATGTTTTTCTCCTCCATTCAACAAATATTCATAAAGTAGTTGGACATCGTAAAGAGCAGTTGGATAATAGCCAGGCAAGAGTTCACAATTTTTAACTGAATAACTCCATTTTTTTTTTTTTGGACAGGTATAGACAGTGAGAGAGAGAGAGAGAGAGAGAGAAAGAAAAGTCTTCCTTCTGTTGGTTCACTCCCCAATTGGCCACTATGGGTGGCGCTGTGCCAGTCTGAAGCCAGGAGCCAGGTGCTTTTTCCTGGTCTCCCATGCAGGTGCAGGGCCCAAGCACCTGGGCCATCCTCCACTGCCCTCCCAGGCCACAGCAGAGAGCTGGACTGGAAGAGGAGCAACCAGGACTAGAACCCGGCGTCCATATGGGATGCCAGTGCCGCAGGCGGAGGATTAACCTAGTGAGCCATGACACCGGCCCCTGAATAACTCCATTTCTAAGAATTAATGTGTTCTAAGGAAGCAATCATTACTCCAAAGACTGAGCTTTACATAAAAAGGATGTTCATGAGAGCAAAATTAATACCTTCTCTCCAAATCAGTGAAGTCCAAAAAGTTCAACAACAAGGACATGGTATAAAATCCAAGGTACATTATACAGCTTACATGAATCATGTTGTTTTTCAAACATGATATAGCAAAATCGCCACAATTTAAGTGAAAATAGAAGCTATAAAATCTTATATGAAATACTTCAGTTTTCTAAAATAAAAAAATACATTGCATACCATACTGTATTGTATATTACCTTGTGACTTTAGGCATATCAGTTAACTTTTGAACATCAGTTTTCATCGCTGTTAAGTGGAGATCATAATATTTGCCATGCACTTGCTGAAGAGTCCAGTGAGATCAATTTTTTATCTGAAGCACCAAACCAGTGGAAAGGGCTTAAATACTCCATTTTCACCAACAGCGGAGTGTCATATGGGGATCAGAAGCCAGCCCTGTAGAGCCAGCTGCCACGGTTCAAAGTCTGGCTTTGCTGCTACTAACAGTGTCATCTCAGGAAAGTCACTTAGTCTTTCTGTGCCTCAGTTTCTCCATTTGAGAAACAGACATAAAGTTAGTATTATAAATATATTTTATATATCATATATATCATGTATGATATATATTATATAAAGTTAGTATTATAACATTGTATTTGTTATGAAAATAAAATTGGATGATGTCTTGCCATGCTTAGGACAATATTTAGGATACATAATTAAATAAATGCTATATCTCTCCCCAGACTACTAGATGTATTCATTCTGTAATTATTTATGAAGCACTCATGAGAGGTTTTAAACTGGGAGTAATAAGCTCCTTGCTCTCTGAAGCACTCACACCCAAGAGGGAGAAAGAGGGCCACGTACATGATCCTAACAATAAAGTGAGGAAGTGAACCCCTACATCATAGAGAAGCTACTAGGTTAAAAGGGAGAATATACATAAATCACCTGCTACCTATAAGGAAAGAACGGGGCCTTTTTAAGATGATTATAACTCGCCAGGATGAAATAATTTGCTAAACATCACCCAGTTAATACAAACAGAAACATATAAATATCATAAATAATATTTGCATTTTACATACACTATCAACTAGATCTTTATATCAACACTATCAAGTAGGCATTATCACCCCCAATCCTACAACTGAGGTAACTAAAGCTTAGGAAATTTGAAACGTGCCCAGGGACACACAGCTAGAAAATGGAAGAGCAAGAGCTCCAACCTTAGGAGGCTAACTCCTCAGAGGACCCCTTCCATTGGGTGGTAAATCACTAAAATGTTTAATTTCAAATTTGTAGTCACATTATGATGCTTTGCATCATCTCTGACCTCCCACATTCTAGGATCTTTTTCCCAATGATGTCAGAGAGCAGCTCTTAGCATTATCTCTGTATCACCCAGTACCTAGTATGAGGCCTAGCTCCTAGGGAGCCCCAATAAATCAATGTCAGATGAATGAGGAAAGGCATGCAAGTGCATGTGAGTGGGGAGAAGATAGAACAACCATCTCCTGTTCAGGCTTTGTTTAAACAGAAAGAATAAAATCTCAGATAACTAGTCATGAAAACAATAACCACTCAGCTCCCACCTACTGTTCTACTAACCCTGACCAATCCCATCAACTTCAGTCAATAGTGCAATCCTATGGCACATTAAGCAAAGAATTTGATGCAAAAGAAACACACTCAGTAGGCACATAAGCAACTGTTCTGATTAAATATAGACTGCCAGAATTAAAACAGCATAGGATATTTGCAGAACTCCTGGTTTCAATGAGACAAACTCTATTTTAATAGCAAAAATACACAATGTATTCATCAGGTTCCATAGAGTGATGAATGCAATTATTCTCTGATATAGTGTGGATAATCACCTAGTTGTGGAAATTAGAAGATGATCAATTAAAGCTGCCTGACCTCACTCCTCAAAGACTCATTTGGTGGACTGAGGTAGGCAGTTATTGTGCAAGCCTTTAGGGAACAATTTATTCCGCCAGCATTCCGGGGGAAAGAGAACTTACCTTTGTTACCAGCCAGTTATGCAGTAGGCTCTACATGTAGGAATTTGCATGGACCATCACCCATCCTTCTTTCAGTGACCACATTACTTCCCCTGTTTTACAGATGTGCAAACTGGGGCTCAGAGAGAGCACACATCTGGAATATGGCAAAGCTTGGATTCAAATCTGGAGTTGGTGTTGGTGGGGCAGGTAAAAGCAGGTGGCCTGACTGGGTTCAAATCCTGGTTCCTGTACAGGACACAGCTTTGGCAATGTTCTTAAATTTTCCAATCTTTGGTGAGAATCCTCCATCAGATACATATCAGAGGGGTACCTATGTCACTAAATGAGTGTAAAAAGTAACTGCCTAAAAGCGCAGAACATTTGGTAGCAGTTAACTCATGGAATGCTGCAGACAAATTGGTGTCAGAAGAAACAAGCAAGTTTAGAGAGTTCTACTTGATTAGATGAGGTCCACCAATAGTTCAGTGCCAGGTGAAGACTGAACCCAGCACATGACCTCTGAAACATTCAACCAAATGCCACAGTATTTTCTTGTACCTCTGTCAATCTCCAGAACAATCCAGACAGATAGGGAGCACAAGATGCCCCAAGGATAAAGCTAGGTCTGAGCAACAAGGCAACCAGCCTAGCATTCACCCATTGGAACAAAGTCAGGCGCAACCTCCCCTCACCTCACAACATCTATGGCCCTAGTGCTGTGGAGACTCTTAGGTTAAGACGATCTGGATCCAGGCCCCAGCCCATCAGCCTACTGTGAGACCTGGGTCTGTCATCTGTAAAACTGTATGTTGCTCTTATGTTGAGGAAGTTATTGTTTGCAAAGTGTTTGGCATGGTTTAACCTTCTTGTAGCCGAGTCCCATTATCACTATATGAAAGTAATAGCAGTTCCCTAATAGCAGTTCCCTACCTTCAACGACTGTTGTGAATACTGAATGGTTTCACCCACATAAAATGCTTAGCATATTGCCAGTATCTACAAGTATATCAGAAGCACTCAGTGTTCCTTATCTTCACCTAGTAGTGATGATGGTAGTCATCATAAATCATCAAAGTCTCAGTCCCCTGGTAGAAATAATCCTCCCTAGATTGTTATCAGACCTTCACACCTTCACCAGAATTGTTTTGGAGGATATTTGTTTCCCAGATAAATTTACATGCTTACTCCTAGAAAGGAGAAGAAAGTCATAATCCTTCCATTATCCTTAATAATGGAAACCATCCATCTTTCTAAAGATACACAGAGACATACCTCACCTGCTCCGTATTTGACTCCCTAGAGATATTGTGAGGATAAAAGGAACAACAGATGGAAAGATCATGGTGGTGACTGAGATGTACCATTGACTTCTGGTACTTTACACACCTGAAGGGCTTCTACACTAACATTGCAAATGGAAGACTGTCCATTTACCTGTGTGTTTGGCATTGGTTTTGGATAGTGCTTAAAGAACAATTCTTGGAGAGCAGTGCCCCCTAATGATCCTGTTCTAATTGAAGACAGGCATCCATACTGTACAATCCAAGAAACTTATGTCCAAATGACCCTCCACAGTTAACTCACTAAAGCCTGGCACTTGTCAGTTCTGTTATAGGCTGTGTTCTAGGCATTATGTGGAAGGCAAAAGTTACAAAATTGTATTTCCCCAGGGGGCTGTTCAGAGAACGAACTCCTACTTACATCTTCAGCAGCAATACCCACTCCACTAGCCCTGGTTCTTTGTGCTTCCACCACATGGACTTTTCCTTACCTGCAATGACCTCTTGCTTGACTTCAGAATGTGCAAATTCTGTCTGTTCTAATGGACTATCTTGCCCGTTCCCTTCACTCTCATCATGGCCCTTGCTAATCAACACTCAACTTTCACATCTGAGCACAAACATCACACAGAAAAGGTTAAGCCCCCAAAGCAAGGACATATCCTCCTTTATATGTGTTTGTCTCATCCTTTATTTCCTCTTGCAAGCCTTATCAAAACCACAATCATTCATTGTAATTTAGCTATTGGGTATATAATCTCTATCTCAGCAACTCTTTAAGACTGTAAGCTCCATGAGGGTAAACTCACACCTGTACCCCTAACACCTAATTCAGCATTGGAACATAGACACCACTCATCAATATTGCACTTACTTAATCCAACAATTACAAAGGAATGGAGATATTTTGGTGTTGACGGGCATACATTTGTTTGGGATTTCTTTTGATTAGAAAAGTGGCAGTGGTAGATTAAATTCCTTGCAGCAACCTGCTTTTTAAAAATACTGAACTCTTGTCTTATTTAAATAAATTTTATATCTGAGGTTTATAACATGATGCTATGGGATACATATAGATAATAAAAGAGCCACTAGAGGGGCCAGCACTGTGGCGTAGCAGTAAAGCTACCCCATGCAGTGCTGGCATCCCATATGGGCACCGGTTCAAATCCCAGCTGCTCCACTTCCAATCCAGCTCTCTACTATGGCCTGGGAGAGCAGTGGAAGATGGTCCAAGTGCTTGGGCCCCTGCACCCACATGGGAGATCTGGAGGAAGCTCATGGCTCCTGGCTTTGGATAGGTGCAGCTCTGGCCATTGTAGCCAATTGGGGAGTGAACCAGTGGATAGAACGATCTCACTCTCTCTCTCCCTCTCTGCCTCTCCTCTTTCTGTGTAACTCTTGAATTTCAAATAAATAAATAAATCTTGAAAAAGGGTCACTATAGTGAAGCAAATTAACATGTAGCACCTTACAATTCAAAAAAATTGCACAGGAAGTATAAAGAAAAAACATATTAAAATTAGTTATCATATAGGAAATGCATTGAGAATACATGGATAAGAGCAATGAGAACAAAACGTCTTTGTGTATACCTTTCTCTGTCATTATGCCCTTAGAATAGTTTGGTGCAATATTTATTAAAAGTAATGATAACTTTTAGAAAAGTTCCAAAATTGAAAATAAATCAAAATAAATACAGCTAGCCTCATATCAGTTTGTAGACCTAATCACACAGGGAAACACTTATTATTTCCCCAAGGTGCTTTAGAATGCAGTTCTTTCTTTTTTTTTTATTTATTTAGTAAATATAAATTTCCAAAGTACAGTTTATGGATTACAATGGCTTCCCCCGCCCCATAACTTCCCTCCCACTCGAACCCCTCACATCTCACGCTCCCTTTCCCATTCCATTCGCATCAAGATTCATTTTCAATTATCTTTATATACAGAAGATCGATTCAGTATATACTAAGTAAAGATTTCAACAGTTTGCACCCACACTGAAACACAAAGTAAAAAATACTGTTTCAGTACTAGTTATAGCATTACTTCACATTGGACAACACATTAAGGACAGATCCCACATGAGATGTAAGGACACAGTGACTCCTGTTGTTGATTTAACAATTTGACACTCTTGTTTATGGTGTCAGTAATCTCCCTAGGCTCCAGTCATGAGTTGCCAAGGCTATGGAAGCCTTTAGGGTTCGCCAACTTCGATCTTATTCCAACAGGGTCATAGTCAAAGTGGAAGTTCTCTCCTCCCTTCGGAGAAGGGTACCTCCTTCTTTGATGGCCCCATTCTTTCCACTGGGATCTCACTCACAGAAACCTTTCATTTAGGTCTTCTTTTTTTTTTCCAGAGTGTCTTGGCTTTCCAGGCCTAAAATACTCTCATGGGCTCTTCAGCCAGATCCGAATGCCTTAAGGGCTGATTCTGAGACCAGAGTGCTATTTAGGACATCTGCCATTCTATGAGTCTGCTGTGTCTCCCGCTTCCCATAACGGATCTTTCTCTCCCTTTTTTATTCTATCAGTTAGTATTAGCAGACACTAGTCTTGTTTGTGTGATCCCTTTGACTCTTAGACCTATCAGAGCCATCAATTGTGAACTGAAATTGATCACTTGGACTAGTGAGATGGCATTGGTACATGCCACCTTGATGGGATTGTATTGCCATCCCCTGGCACGTTTCTAACTCCACCATTTGGGGCAAGTCCGACTGAGCATGTCCCCAATTGTACATCTCCTCCCTGTCTTATTCCCACTCTTATATTTAAGAGGGATCACTTTTCAGTTAAAATTTAAACACCTAAGAATAATTGTGTGTTAATTAGAGTTCAACCAATAGTACTAGAACAAAACAAAACAAAAATACTAAAATGGATAAAGTATTACATTGTACATCAACAGTCAAGACAAGAGCTGATCAAGTCACTGTTTCTCATAGTGTCCATTTCACTTTTGGTGCTCAGTTAGTTGTCACTGATCAGGGAGAACATATGATATTTGTCCCTTTGGGACTGGCTTAATTCACTCAGCATAATTTTTTCCAGATTCCTCCATCTAGAATCCAGTTCTACTTTCTTAGTGAGATGAGACCCTTGGAAAAAATTAAAACATAGAAAGTTAAACTAAATGAGACTCTTCAATGTTAACATCTGTAGTGCTATTTAAAGCTATTTTATTTATATTGCATAATAAAGCAAATAAAAAATTATATTAATCATGTTCTAAGAGAATAAGAATCCATTACAAAACATCAAAAATTATATATACAGGGGCAAGTATCTGGCCTAGCAATTAAGATACCTGCATCCGACTTCAGGCATGGAAAGCCGAGACACTGGCAAAAAAAAAAATGTCCTACATGAAGGATCTCTGTAGTGAGACCCCAGTGGAAAGCAGTGGCCAAAGAAGGATGTAGTTTTCTCTGAAGGGAGGAGAGAACTTGCACTCTGCTTATGCCTTGTCTAAATAATGATGGAGATTGTGGATTCAAAAGGCTTTTATAGCCTTTGCATCTTACAACAAGAGCCTTGGGTGATCACTGACGTCATACATAAGAGTGTTAATTGTTAAATTAACAACAGGAGTCACTGTGCACTTACTTTCCATGCAGGACCTCTGTCCTCAATGAGTTGTATTATGAGAATTAACTGTAAATCTTGTTTTCAAGTAGCACTGTGTGTGTGTGTGCACGCAAACTGTTGAAATCCTTACTTAGTATAGAATTGGTCTTCTGTGCATACTTAATTGAAAATGAATCTTAATGGATAATGGGACAGGGAATGAGAGAGAGAGAGGATGTGGGGTGGGAATGGAGGCACGAGGGCAGTATGGTGGGAAGAATCATTATATTCCTGAAGTTCTACTTATGAAATTTATACTCATTAAATAAAAGGTTTCTTTGGGGAATAAATACATGTCTGCCCTTTGGTAACAAAAAAAAGATACCAGCATCCCATATCAGAGTGCCTAGGTTAAGTCCTAGTTCCACTCCAGCTTCTGGCTTTCAACTAATGTATACCCTGGAGACAGCAAATGATAGTTCAAGTAGTTGGATACCTGCCACCCAGGAAGACCTGAACTGAGTTCCCAGCTTTCCCAGGTTTGCCCTGGCCCAGCCTCAGCTGTTGTAGGCATTTGGAGAGTAAACCAGAAGATGGGAAGTTTACTCTCCTCTTTCTGCCTCTCAAACAAATAAAAATAAATAAGTTTTTAAAATTAAATATACAGCTTACAATAAATCAAAGTGATAATAGTTAACTGAACTTACAATTATATTAATTATATTTGCTATCTTAATCCATTGAAATGGCCTAGTGGCAATGATACCTTAGTGCAATAATCATTTGTGATACTCAGATTTTTCTCATAAAGTCATGTCTCTCTGTAGAACCAGCTGCTTTCAGGGCTGGATCAGGGAAGGTACAAAGTCAGCCTAGAACATGTTGTATGTTCAAAAGCAAACAAGGTTTCAAACAGTATGTGTCAAAGGGACACAACAACCAGCTAGAAGAAGGAGCTCACAATACCCAAAGTTGTGATGACTGGAGCACAAAAAAATAGTAGTGATTAGATTATATTAAATTATACTGCCTGTATTAAATCATGAATCCATAATGATACTCAGAAAATGGCAAAGCAGGCACAAAAATTCATTGTCACCATTTGAAGTGGTTATTAAAACAACTTCTTTCTCTGCAAGTTAGTAATTAAAAAGAAGTAATTAAGTATTTACCCTGCCTTTTCAATAAAAGTTGTATTTCAGGTAAAATGGACCCCATTTCTGACAGACAGATCTATTTTATGGGAAAATGTCAGGTAATAAAGTAGAAAGAATGTTAAATTATAAGTCAACTCTTTACCATACCTAATGAGACTCTCACTTCAGGCACAGAGGTTGCTCTGTCAGTACAGAAGAGTAAGTAATGAAGTGCAGACACAGAAATCTTCTGTGGACTGGGGCTCAAGGGAAGAAGGCAGGATCAGGACCTGCCGGAGGATGGGAAAGGCAGAGAAGCCCGGCTACATGGACACTGGGGGGATTGATATCCACAGAGGAAATGTAGAGTCTCCATTAAAAACCGCCAGGTTGTCAGCCTATGGTGCTAAGGAGGCACACTCTTGCTAAACTAATCCGTCTAGACTTTGAAGTAGAGGAAAGCCACTGGGTAGGTAGGTACGGCATGACAAATCTGTGCTTGAAAAAATTACTCGGGCTTCATTGTGAATAGTGATCTGGCAGCTGCGGGGATCTGAGTGGGGACTATGCAGATAGGTGAGGAGATTGTCATCATCGCTGTGGTTAAATCTGGCTGCACTGGCAGCTCCTCTGTGAGGCCAAGCTTCACATGAGTTGGATGTGAAGGCAAATTTTTAGATCTGAAGGGGAAAAAGTATGCCATCTTTAGAGTCTCATGCACAAAGAAAGGGCTATTTGGGATCTAGATTTTCCAACCACAGAAAGCTGGTGGGTGAGGAGTGGCTGCTTCCCATTGAACTCCCCTGGGCAAATGAAGGGAACCACATGGCATTTTGTCCCAACACCTGACCATAGTAGTGGAAATTATAAGAGGGGGCAGGAAGTGGTCATGTCACTTCAATACCTACGGTACATTCAAAATAGCTGCCACTTTCTAAAACATCCCTCCAAATTCTAAGTAATCTACTTAGTACAAATCCATTTATCCAGCCAACTTTACTGACCATCTACTATGTCAGTACAGGTTATGCTATACAGGTTAGATTTTAAAAAATAAGTAAATAAAAGTAGCCCTCCAGGAAACAACAGGTGCCCCGATAGAAGTGAGCAAAGGGGAGGGGTCTTTCACTAAGCTAGGTGGACATGTGTGATGTCAGAGACCCTAAGAAGACACAGTTAAAAGTAACTGGATAGTGCTGGCATTGTGGTGCAGGGGTTAAGTCGCTGCCTTTGATGTTGGCATTCCAAATGAGCATGGGTTCAAGTCCACATTGCTTCACTTTTGATCCATCTTCCTACTAATACACCTGAGAAAGCAGCAGAAGGCCCAAGAATTTGGGCCTCTATCACACATGTGAGAGACCCAGATGGATTTCCATGGTCCTGGCTTTGACCTGGCCCAGTCTTGGCTGTTGAAGCCATTCAAATGGAAGACTGACCAATCTCTCTCTCTGTCTCTCTCTCTCTTTCTCTCTCACTCACTCTATCTCCCCTCCCTCCCTCTCTATAACCTTGCCTTTCAAATAAATAAATGTTTCAAATAAATAAATAGAATGAAGACAGGCCGGCACCACGGCTCAACAGGCTAATCCTCTGCCTTGCGGCGCCGGCACACCGGGTTCTAGTCCCGGTCGGGGCTCTGGATTCTGTCCCAGTTGACCCTCTTCCAGGCCAGCTCTCTGTTGTGGCCCGGGAGTGCAGTGGAGGATGGCCCAAGTCCTTGGGCTCTGCACCCCATGGGAGACCAAGAGAAGCACCTGGCTCCTGGCTTCGGATCAGCGCAGTGCGCCAGCTGCAGCGCGCCTACCGCGGCGGCCATTGGAGGGTGAACCAACGGCAAAGAAAGACCTTTCTGTCTCTCTCTCTCACTGTCCACTCTTCCTGTCAAAAAAAAAAAAAAAAAAGAATGAAGACAGGCTTCTTGTTACAGTCAAAATACTATTATCCTGAGTGTGAAAAGAAGAATTCTGGTGTATTTCCAACTTGCCTCAATATCAGTCAAACATGTTCTTGATGTCTAGCCCCAATATTAACAGTCCTAAGGCAAACAAGATCACTCTCCTGGTAAGCAACTCTAATGAAGTGAACAAAAATCAGTTTTTCTGTTATAGCTGTCATGTAAATAAGATAATTTTGTCTCAGGAATATGAGATCTACAGTGGGAATGTCTGCTTTACTTCTCTGCTTTTGAATACCAAAACAAACAGTGTTGATAGATAAATGATAGAGGATAGATAGAAAAATAGATAGGCAGACTGATAGATGAAGAGATACATAGATGAGATACAGACACAAAGTTGATATAGACATGTTCTCACCATTGGTGGGAATGCAAATTAGTACAGCCATTATGAAAAATGGTAGGGAGAGTCCTTGAAAACTAAGCTTAAGAATCCAAACACAAAAGACTGACCATACCATTTACATGAAATATCTAGAATTACCACATATATCCTTTATAAGATACATCTATAAAAGGCAAATTTGTAGACTTAGAAAGCAAATCAATTTTCCTTACAGCTGGAAGTGGGAGCGGTGCAACAGGCTCATGAGAAATTTTTGAAGTGATAGAACCTGGATTGTGCTGATGATTGTGCTACTCTATGAATTTACTAAAAGATAAAATGAGGGTTAACATTGTGGCAGTGTGGGTAAAGCAACACCAGTACACCATGTGGGTGCCAGTTCATGTCCTGACTGTTCCATTTCTCCCTCTAATGGCCTGGGGAAAGCAGTGAAAAATGTCCCAATTCCTTGGACCCCTGCACCCACATGGGAGACCTGGAAGAAGCTCCTGGCTACTGGATTCAACCTGGCCCAGTGCTGGCTGTTGTGGTCATCTGGGGAGTGAACCAGCAGATGGAAGTTATCTATCTCAATCTCTATCTCTCCTTTTCCTTCTCTCTCTCTCTCTCTCTCTCTCTCTCTCTCTCTCTCTCTCTCTGTAACTCTTTCAAAATAAATAGACAAATCTTTTCTAAAAAGATAAAATGAATAAAGTTTATGATGTGGAAATTATATTGCAATAAAGCTATTAAAACAAGTGCACAGGGGCTGGAGCTGTGGCGCAGGTTAGTCCTCCACCTCCAGTGCCGACATCCCATATGGGTGCTAGTTCTAGTCCCGGCTGCTCCTCTCTGCTGATGGCCTGGGAAAGCAGTGGAAGATGGCCCAAGTGCTTGGGCCCCTGCACCTTCGTGGAGACTGGGAGGAAGCTCCTGGCTCCTGGCTTCGGATTGGTCCAGCTCCGGCCTTCACAGCTATTTGGGGAATGAATCAGCAGATGGAAGACCTTTTTTTCTGTCTTTCCCTCTCACTGTCTGTAACTCTGTCAAATAAATAAAATATTAAAAAATGCACATACACATACCACATATTTTTAAGTCAGCAGAGTAGAAAGTATTTGAAGATAATGTCACATAGCTACCCTACGCTGAGCCTCTCCTTAAGAGCTAGGCAGTGAAACCTGTGTTCCTGAAAGCCACCATCAGATATGTCGTGAGGTTAGCCCATCTACGTGTTTCTAGAACCTAGCTGAGTTAGGAGTATAAACCAACTGGAATAGCCTCTAAATCCTCCGTACTAGTTGTTTTGTCATGACCCCTAAAACAGGAACATATTATTACCCCAGATTCACATGGTATAGTAAAAATTAACAATAGGTTCACCTTGCACCTGCCTGCTAGGTGTTGATGTTGTCAGACCTGCTCCCCTGAACTCCTGACTACTCGTTGCGATAGTGCTATGAATTAAAGTTGATCATGTCATTCCTGTGAACAAAAATGGTGCCCTGATGCTGAAATCTCGACTTGGGCTCTTCCCAGCCTGCCTCTGGCACTCAGCCTCCAGAACGTCATTATTCTCTGTTGACTCACACATCACCTCAAAAGTTTCCTTGATCTTTGCCCTGAACTTCTCTCCAGTCTTTGAAGGTGATGCCTTTGCCTCTAACCTGAAATGCTTAACTCCTCCCTGCCCCTGCCAGTTATTGGCACTCTCCTGCTCCTCTTTTAATATCATGAAAAAATTTATTGGTACTAGAGCCCCCCACTGCTTATCCAGGCAGACATAATTGTTCCAGGCAACCTCTAAATACTGAGATCATCATTGTCTTCAGTCCTTCTAGTAGCACTTAAAACTATTTACTCAATGGATTTGTCATATTTTCATTATAACTACAACATATCATTAAAGTCATTATTTAGATTTAGATATTCATTCCATCACATATTACCACTGACTTTGCATAAATTATGTAAATACTTTATGTATCAACTTTCCCAACTACAAAATGAGATTAATGAAATCATACACTTTGTAGGCATTTATAAGACTTAAATAAGCTAATAAGAGAAAAAGCATTTTTCTGGTCCATGTAAGTTCTTAATAAATAGTAATCACATTAATTTTTATCAGTGTAATAAAGATTCAATAAATGTGAGTTGAATAACAGAGAAAGATAAAGGAAAGGAGGGGAGGAAAGAAGATAAGGAGGAGGAAGAAGCTCCTTGGCAGCATGGATTAGAGCTTGAATTTTAGAGTCAGGAAGAGACGAGTCTCATCTTGGACAGGTTCTTTGACCTCCATTTGTTCCCAGGTGAACATGAAGATTCTGTTAGATCTCACATGTAAAGTATTTAACGTAGTGAGAAGCCCACAGAAAGTTTCGTGAAAAAAAAAAAAAGTCTGCTTAACATTAATTTATTCATCTTTAGACAAAGGCCACCTAAATAGTTCATCATCATGCAGTTCCACATTGTAGGACACTGCTTGGAAGTCCAGGAATCCAAGGTGGTGAAAGAGGGAGGTTATGGAAAATTATGACCTAACCTCACCTCTGCCTTCACCTTCTTCCAAAGCTCATGGTATTATAGAAAAGTTTCTTCTAAGTGAGTTTTAACTATTTGTTCTTCAGCTACTTCTTCATGTGAAGAATATGAAGAGCAGAGAAGAAATAGTTAAGTGGAAAAAGAAGCAATAAAGAAATCCTCAACAAAATATTAGCAAACCAGAAACCACATCTTATAAAAAGGATTAAGCACTTTAATGAAATGGATTTGTCAAAGGAATAATGGTTGCTTTAACCTTGAAAATTTTTTTTGAAAAGCACACATAATAACCTCAACAGAAACAGAAAAAAGCATTCAATAAAAATCCAGCCCACACACATGAGATAACATGGAATAGAAGTAAACTTGCTCATCATAAGAAAGAGTATCTTTTAAGAATAATTACAACATAATAATTAATGGTAAAAGACTACATGCTTCCCCCTCTACAATTCAGAGCAAAACAAGGGTGTATGCTCTTAGCATTTCAGTGTTGTTCTAGGCGTTCTTTTAAGTGAAACCCAAAAGAAAATTAAATTGAAGTCATCCAGATTGGAAAAAAAGAAGTAAAACTGTTTTTATTAACAGATTACATGATTCTCTACATATTATTTATTTTTAAATATTAAAAATAATCATTTCAGTAAGGTCTCATGACAAAAGATCAATATATAAAAGTTATATTTGTATAAACAGTGAGAAAATTTGAAAATTAAGAAACTAATTCACAATTATGACATGAGAATAAGATATTTAGTAAAAATGTTTTTTAAACATGGGCAATGTTTGTACACTTAACATTACAAAATATTGCTGAAATAAATTAAAGATCTAAATATATGAAGATACACCATATTCAAGTATTGGAAGACTCAACATTTTAAGATGACTTTTCTATCCAAATTGATGTATACATTCGATACAATCCCTACCAAATTCCTAGATGACACTTTGCAGAAATTGACAAGCTAAGCTTAAAATTTTTTTTTTAAATTAAACTTTTATTTAATGAATATAAATTTCCAAAGCACAGCCCATGGGCCACAATGGCCTCCCCCTCCCAAAACCTCCCTCCCACCCGCAATCCTCCCCCCTCCCGCTCCCTCTCCCCTTCCAACCACATCATGATTCATTTTCAATTCTCTTTATATACAGAAGATCAGTTTAGCATATATTAGGTAACGATTTCAACAGTTTGCCGCCATATAGCAACACATAGTGAAAAAAAAAATATTGTTGGAGTACTAGTTATAGCATCAAACAAGAGTGTACAGCACATTAAAGACAGAGATCCTACACAATATTTTTTTTAAAAAAATTAATTAATTTTCTATGCCATTTCCAATTTAACACCAGGGGTTTTTTTTTTTTTCATTTCCAATTATCTTTATATACAGAAGATCGATTCAGTATATAATTAGTAAAGATCACATCAGTTTGTACCCACGCAGAGACACAAAGTGTAAAAATACTGTTCCAGTACTAGCCATAGCATCACTGCACATTAGACAACACATTTTGCATAGAAATGCAAGGGAACAAGAACAGACAAAAAATATTGAAATTTTAAAACCAAGTTGGAAAATTTTATGATTTTCAATCTGAAATCTTCCTAGCCAGCTGTACTAATCAAGATAATATGATACTGGGACAAGGCTAGACTTATAGATCAATGGAAGTGAGAGTCCAAAACCAAACGAAACAAGCCTGACACATACAACTAATTTTCAACATAAGTATCAAGAACATTTAATGGAAAATTTACCAGGCATTGCTGGGATGTTTGAATATTCACATGTAAAATGATTAGGACACATACATCCTACCAGACTCAAAAATGTAATCAAAATTTATTAACAACCTAAATATAAGACCTAAAACTATAAAACTCTCAGAATACACATAAGAGATAAATCTTCATGATCCTGGATAAGCAAAGATTTCTCAGATACATCAAAAATAAGCAAACTTTTTTTAAATTAAAAAATTTAAAAAGTTGAAAAACTGGATTAATCAAACTTTATAATTTTTATGCACAAAAGACATCATCAAGAAAGTGGAAAGACAAAAACATAATGGAAGAAAGTATTTATAAATCACATATCTATTAAGACTTGTATCTAAAACATATAAACTCATGCAATTCAATTAATAAAAAATCCAATTTAGTAATAGACAAAAGAGGCTGGTATTGTGGCACAGCAGATTAAGCTATAACTTGTGGCACTGAAGAACAAGTTTAAGTCCTGGCTGTTCCACTTCTGATCCAGCTTCCAGTTAACGCTCCTGGGAAGGGAGTAAAAGATGGCCCAAGTATTTGGGCCCCTGCCAGCCACGTGGGATACCCAGGTGGAGTTCCCTGGCTACTGGATTCAGCCTGGCCCACACCTGGCTGAGGCAGCTGGGGAGTGAACCAGCAAAGATCTCTCTCTCTCTCTCTCTCTCTCTCTCTGTGTGTGTGTGTGTGTGTGTCACTCTGCCTTTCAAATACATATTTTATTTCTTTTTTCCCCAAATAAACCTTTTATTTAAGAAACATGAACTTCATGGATTTCATAAATACAATTTTAGGAATATAGTGATTCTACCCACCATACCCGCACTCCCACCCCTTCTCCTCCTCCCTCTCCCATCCCCAGTCACAGTCTCCACTAAGATCCGTTTTCAATTAACTTTATACACAGAAGACAAACTCTATACTCTTTACTTAGTAAAGAGTTCAACAATTTTCACAAAGAAACACAAAAACTATAAAAAAAAAAAAAACTGTTCCTCAACAGCGGATACAAAGGCTATTCAAAGTCATTGCATCTTGATGTAAATTTCACTTTTTTTACAAACTTAATTAACCTTAAAGAAGCATTCAAGAATGATACATCTTTTGTAAGCACTTAGAAATAATTATAATACAACTCTTTGAGGACAGAGGTCCTGCATAGGAAGTTAGTGCACAGTGACTCTTGCTGTTAATTTAACAATTACCACTCTTACATATGACATCAGTGATCACCAGAGATTCTTGACATGAGCTGCCTAGGCTATGAATGCATTTTGAATCTACAAACTCCATCAGTATTTAGTCAAGGCCATAAGCAAAGTGGAAGAACTCTCCTCCCTCAGCAAAAAGTGCATCCTTAATGATGATCACTTCTTTCTACAGGGCCTCAACCACTGAGGTCTTTCATGCAGGATGTTTTTTGCCACAGTGTCTTGGCTTATGAGCTTTTAGCCAGACCAGAATGTCTTAAGGGCTGATGCTGAGGTTAGAGTGTTATTTAAAGCAATTATCATTCTATGAGTTGGCTGAGTAGATTGCTTCCCATGTTGGAGCATTCACTCCTTCTTGATTCTATCTATTATTATTACCACTCACTCTTATCCATAGGATCACTTTAACACTTAAGATGGTATTTCTACCACCCAGACTAAAGGAATTTGGGGTCCCATGGCCTTCTTAAACTGTACACTTAGGAGTAAGTTCACATGAATGTATGCAGAGCTACACAGATTTACAGTTACAAACTTCATAGACTTCATAATTACAACTTTAGCTACATGGTGATTCTTCCCACCATGGCCACCCTCCCACCCATACTGCCATCCCTCTTCCTCCCCCCTCTTTTATTCCCATTCTTATTTTTACTGAGATCTATTTTCAACTAACTTTATACACATATGTTTAACTCTGTTAAGTAAAGAGTTCAATAAATAGTATAAAAACAAAAAAAAAGGTTCATCAACATTTAAGACAAAGTCATTGCTTCTCAAAGTGTCAATTTCATTTCTACAGATTGCCTTTTAGGTGCTCTATTAGTTATCACAGGTCAGGGAGAACATATTTGTATTTGTTGCATTGGGTATGACTTATTTCACTAAGTATGATGTTTTCCAGATTCATCAATTTTGTTACAAAAGACTGGATTTCATTTTCTTGCCACTGTGTAGTATTCGATAGTGTACATATCCCATAATTTCTTTTCCCAGTCTTTAGCTGATGGGCATTTGGGTTGATTCCATGTTGTAGCTATTATGAATTGAGCTGCAATAAACATGGAGGTACAGATAATTCTTTCATATACTGATTTCATTTCCCTTAAGTAAATTCCCAGGAATGGGATGGCTGGGTCATATGGTAGGTCTATGTTCAGATTTCTGAGGTATCTCCATACTGTCTTCCATAGCGGCTTTACCAGTTTACATTCCCACCAACAATGGAGTAGGGTAACTTTTTCTCCACATCCTCGCCAGCATTTGCTGTTTGTTGATTTCTGTATTAAGGCCATTCTAACTAGGGTGAGGTGAAACCTCATTGTGGTTTTGATTGGCACTTCCCTGATGGCTAGTGATCCAGGGCATTTTTTCATGTGTCTGTTGGCCATTTGGATTTCCTCTTTTGAAAAATGTCTGTTTAATTCCTTGGCCCATTTCTTAACTGGGTTGTTTATTGTTATTGAGTTTCTTGATCTCTTTATATCCTGGTTATTAATCATTTATCAGTTGAATAGTTTGCAAATAATTTCTCCCATTCTGTTGGTTGCATATTCACTTTGCTGAGTCTTTCTTTTGCAGTACAAAAGCTTCTAAATTTGATGTAATCCCATTTAATTTTGGCTTTAATTGTTTGTGCCTCTGGGGTCTCTTCCAAAAAAATGCTGCCTATGCCAATATCTTGCAGGTTTTCCCGAACATTCTCTAATAATTTGATGATATCAGCTCATATATTTAGGTCTTTAATGCATTTTGAGCGGATTTTTGCATAAGGTGTAAATTAGGGGTCTTGCTTCATATTTCTGCATGTGGAAATCCAGTTTTCCCAGTACCATTTGTTAAACAAACTATCCATGCTCCAGGGATTGATTTTAGCTCTTTGGTCAAATGTAAGTTGGTTGTAGATGCTTGGATTTACATCTGGCATTTCTATTCTGTTCCATTGGTCTATCCATCTGTTTTGTACCAGTACCAGGCTGTTTTGATTACAACTGCCTCGTAGTATGTTTTGAAATCTGGTACTATGATGCCTCTGGCTTTGTTTTTGTTATTAACACTGCTTCAGCTATTTGCAATCTCCTGTGTTTCCATATGAATTTCAGCATGATTTTTTTCTATATCTGAGAAGAATATTCTTGGTATTTTGATTAGTATTTCTTTGAATCTGTAAATCCCTTATGGAGGTATAGACATTTTGATGATAGTGATTATTCCAATCCATGAACATGGATGATTTTTCGATTTGTTTTATCTTCTATTTCTTTCTTTTATGTTTTCTAATTCTCATTGTAGAGATCATTGACATCCTTGGTTAAATTTATTCCAAGGAGCCGGCGCTGCTGCTCACTAAGCTAATCCTCCACCTGCAGCACCGGCACCCCAGGTTCTAGTCCCGGTTGGGGCACCAGATTCTGTCCTGGTTGCTCCTCTTCCAGTCCAGCTCTCTTCTGTGGCCTGGGAAAGCAGTGGAGGATGGCCCAGGTCCTTGGGCCCTGTACCCGCATGGGAGACCAGGAGGAGGCACCTGGCTCCTGGCTTCAGATCGCCATAGCAGCCACTTGGGGGGTGAACCAACAGAAAAAGGAAGACCTTTCTCTCTGTCTAATTCTGCCTGTCAAAAAAAATTCCAAGGAATTTGATTTTTTTTGTAGCTACTGTGAACAGAATTGATCTTAGAAATTGTTCCTCAGCTGTGGCATCATCTTTGTATACAAAAGCAGTTGATTTTTCTGCATTAATTTTATATCCTATTACTTTGCCAAATTCTTCTATGAGTTCCAATAGTTTCTTAGTGGAGTCTTTTGGATTCCCTATATTTAGAATCATGTCATCTGCAAATAGGAATAGCTTGACTTCCTCCTTCCCAGTTTGTATCCCTTTGACATTTTTCTCACCTAATGCCTCTGGCTAAAACTTGCAGGACTATATTGAACAGCAATGGTGACAGTGGCCATCCTTGGCTGGTTCCAGATCTGTTTCAATGCTTCCAATTTTTCCCCATTAAATAGGATGCTAGCCATGGGTTTGTCATAAATTGCTTTGATTTTATTGAACAATGTTCCTTCTGTACCCAATTTGTTTAGAGTGTGATTTTTCCAAAGGGTGCTGATTCTATCAAATGCTTTCTCTGCATCTATTGAGATAATCATATGGTTTTCATTCTTCAGTTTAATGTGATGTACCACATTGATTGATTTGTAAACACTGAACCAAACCTGCATACCAAGAATAAAACATACTTGATCTGGGTGAATGATCTTTCTGATGTGTTGAATCAATTTGCCAGAATTTCACTGAGGATTTTTGCATCTATGCAAATTGGTCTGTCATTCTCTTTCTCAGTTGCATCTTTCAGATTTAAGAATTAAGGCAATCCCAGCTTCTTAGAAAGAATTTGGGAGGATTCCTTCCCTTTCAATTGTTTTGAATGCCTTGAGAAGAATGGGAGTTAGTTCTTCCTTAATTGTCTGGTAGAATTCAGCAGTGAAGCCATCAAGTTCTGGGCTTTTCTTTGTTGGGATGGTCATTATATATGATTGAATTTCTACCTTGGTTATGGGTCTGCTTAGGTTCTTTATGTCTGTATTGCTCAATTTAAGTAGGTTTTATGTGTCCAAGAAGGTATCCATTTCTTCTAGGTTTCCCAGTTTCTAGGCATACATCTTTGCAATAATTTCTGATGATTCTTTATATTTCTGTGGTGTTGTTATATTTCTCTTTTCATCTCTAATTGTACTAATGTGGGTCTTCTCTCTAAATTTTTTGGTTGGTTGGGTCAATGGTGTGTCAATTTTGATTATTTTTAAAAAAGTCTCTTTTGCTGATCATTTGTAATCTTCTCTCTCTTCCCATCCCTTCAGAAACTCCTAGAACCCAAATGTTGAGTCATTGTTTTGGGAGGGGTTCAATTTTGTTTATTTCTTCTTTAATTTTATTTTTTTCTCCTACTAGTTTTGGATTTGGTTTGCTGTTGTATTTCTAGATCCTTGAGATGTACTGATAGCTCATTTATTTGGTGCCTTTCCAATTTCTTGATGCAAGCACCAATTGCTATAAACATTCCTCTTAACACTGCTTTTGCTGTATCCCATAAGTTTTGATATTTTATACTGTCATCTTCATTCCTTTCCAGAATTTTTTTGATTTCTCTAATTACAAACTGTTCATTCAGGAGTGTGTTGCTCAGTACTCATGTGTTTGCATATGTTCCAGGGGTTTCTGAGTTGCTGATTTCCAGCTTCATTCCACTGTGTTCCAAGAAGATTTTGATTTTTTTGAATTTGCTGAGACTTTCATTATGGCCTAATATGTGGTCAATCCTAAAGAAAGTTCCTTGCACTGCTTAGAAGAATGTATATTCTACAGCTGTGGGATGGAAAGTTCTGTAGACATCTGTTAAGTTCATTTGGTCTATACTGTTGATTATATCTGCTGTTTCTGATTTTCTGTTTGATTGATCTGTCCATTGTTGACAGAAGGATATTGAAGTCCCCCATTGCTATTATATTGGAGTTTATGTCTCCCTTTAGATCCCTTTAGCATTTCTTTTAAATAGGCAGGTGCTCTGTAATAAAGTACACATACATTTATTTCAGTGACATCTTTCTGTTGAATTGATCCCTTAATCATTACATAATGCCTTTCTTTGTCTCTTTTAACAGCTTTTTGTGGTAAAGTCTATTTTGTCTGATATTAGGTTGGCTACACCAGCTCCTTTTTGGTTTCTGTTAGCATGGAATTTCTTTTTCCATCCTTTCACTTTCAATCTGCATGCATCTTTGTTGATGAGATGTATTTCTTATAGGCAACAAATAGGTGAGTTTTGTTTTTTAATCCATTCAGCCAGTTGTGTCTTTTAACTGGAGTTGAAGCTATTTACATTCAAGGTGACTATTGATAAGTAAAGACTTTACCCTGCCATTTTTCCATAAATATTCCAATTTTTTCCTTTGGATTTCCTTTGTACTTTCACTAGGAGATTTTCTTCCTTTTCCTTCTTTCATAGTGATGACCATGTTTCTATGTTTCTGTTTGTAGCACATCCTTAAGCATCTTTTGTAAGGCTGGATGCATGCTGACAAATTTTTTTATTTGTTATGGAAGGTCTTTATTTCATCTTCATTCATAAATGAGAGCGTTGTGGGGTACAGTATTCAAGGTTGAGAGTTTTCTCTTACTACTTGAAACATATCTTGCCATTCTTTCCTAGCCTGTAGGGTTTCTAATGAGAAGTCCACTGTGGAGATCCTCTGAGAATAATCTGGTATTTCTCTTCCTGCACATTTTTTTATTAAAAATTTTTTTTTATTTAATGAATATAAATTTCCAAAGTACAGCTTATGAATTACATTGGCTTCCCCCCTCCTATAACTTCCCTCCCACCCGCAACCCTCCCCTTTCCCGCTCCCTCTTCCCTTCCATTCACATCAAGATTCATTTTCAATTCTCTTTATATACAGAAGATCAGTTCAATATATATTAAGTAAAGATTTCAACAGTTTGCCCCCACATAGCAACACAAAGTGAAAAAATACTGTTGGAATACTAGTTATAGCATTAAATAACAGTGTACAGCACATTAAAGACAGAGATCCTATATGATATTTTTTAAAAATTAATTTTCTATGCCATTTCCAATTTAACACCAGGTTTTTTTTTTCATTTCCAATTATCTTTATATACAGAAGATCGATTCTGCATATACTTAGTAAAGATTTCATCAGTTTGCACCCACACAGAAACACAAAGTATAAAAATACTGTTTCAGTACTAGTTATAGCATCACTGCACATTAGACAACACATTAAGGACAGATCCCACATGAGATGTAAGTACACAGTGACTCCTGTTGCTGACTTAACAATTTGACACTCCTGTTCATGGCGTCAGTAATCTCCCTAGGCTCTAGTCATGAGTTGCCAAGGCTATGGAAGCCTTTAGGGTTCGCCAACTTCGATCTTATTCCAACAGGGTCATAGTCAAAGTGGAAGTTCTCTCCTCCCTTCAGAGAAAGGTACCTCCATCTTTGATGGCCCCGTTCTTCCCACTGGGATCTCACTCGCAGAGATCTTTCATTTAGGTCTTCTTCTTTTTTTCTTTTCCATGGTATCTTGGCTTTCCATGCCTACAATACTCTCATGGGCTCTTCAGCCAGATCCGAACGCCTTAAGGGCTGATTCTGAGGCCAGAGTGCTATTTAGGACATCTGCCATTCTATGAGTCTGCTGTGTATCCCGCTTCCCATAACAGATTATATACAAATGTCCAATGAATACATGAAGGCATGCTCAGCATCCTTAGTAATTAAAAGTGCACACCAAAACAAGATCCCATTTCACAGCCACTAGCAGAGTTAGAATCAAATGTCTGTCAACTGAAGACTGCATAAAGAAATTATGGGATGTGTAAACCATGGAATACTATATAGTAGTAAAAAAAATGAAATCCTGTCATGTACAATAAAATGGATGCAACTAGAAAACATTATACTTAGTGAAATAAGCCAGTCCCAAAAGTACAAATACCTTATGTTCTCTCTGGTCTGTGGTAACTAACAGAGCACCTAAAAGGTAATCTATGGTAATGCAATTGACACTTTGAGATGCAATGACTTTGAACAGTCCTTATCTTGACTGTTAAAGAACAGTTTTTCTTTTCTTTTTTTTTAACAGTTTTTCTTTTTCCATACCATTTGTTGAACTCTTAATATAGAGTTAATCTTTTGTGTATAAAGTTAATTGAAAATAGATCTTAGTAGATATGTTGTTTTCACCTAAAGGGGTACCCCACTTATAATCAGTTTTACTCCAGTTTTCTTATACTAATTAACAAACTTACATGTTTCAGAACTCGACTTCTGGGAGCAACTAACCATGCAGGGGACACAGACATTGGCAATGACTGAGACTGCTCCAGCTCACAAAACAAAAAAATTCATTAGATAGGATAAACAGAGACTTCCAGACCCTAGATAGGCAGGGCCTGCACTACGCCCCTCATAAGCAGGAAGCAGTTGCAGAACAGATGATTCAACATCCATCAACTTCCCTTAGGATTAAGGAATGGAGTCTCTGAGGGGGGAATGAAGTAGGCAGGCATATAGGTTAAAACAGATTAGGTTTGTGAGCTGGAAGACCACGCCTTTGCCACGCCCCTGTGTGACCTCATGCCCTACCTGATTCCTTTGTCACACCCTTGTGTGACATCATGCCCCTACCTGGCCACACCTGGGTGCCCACCAGCCAATCAGGTTAATTAACCACTCCCCTTTGGAAGTGGGTTAAAAGCCTGGGACACTGTGTGTCCTGGCCTTCTCTTCTGTTTCCTGGCCTCTCACCAGGAGGAGGTTGGTATAGCCTTCAGGCCACCCGCCCTAGGCTTCCTGGCCTAGATGTTCCTCTATGTGGCTGGTTCCTGGTGCTTGGTATAAACCCAGTTTTACCCCTCTCTCTCTCTTAGATAAAGCTCTCACTCTTCTATGCATCTTTCTCACTAAATAAAGGCTTAAAATGTAAATAAATAAATAAATAATAAATTTTTTTAAATAGATCTTAGTAAAAAATAAGAAAGGGAATAGGAGAGGGGATGGGTGTGTGGGTGGGAGGGAAGGTAGGCTGGGAAGAATCACTATGTTCCTAAAGTTGTATTTATAAAACGTTTCTGGATTAAAAAAAAGAGAGAGAGAGAAACACACACACCCTGAAAAAAATTAAAAATAAAAGTATACTTTAAGCAATAAAATAAAAATCAGATAACACATGCTACTAAGGATGCAAAAAACTAGAACACTCCTACATAACAGATGAAAAGGTAACATGGTACAACCATGTTGGAAAATAGACTGACAGTTTCTTAAAGAGTTAAACACCCCTACTAAATGACAGAAATTCGATCCCTCAGTATCTGCCCAGGAGAAATGAAAGTATGTCTATAAAAGCAAAACAAATACTCATACATGAATGTTCATGGTAGCACTATTCATAAGCCTAAGAACTAGAAAAACTTAAATACTTTTGCATACTTTAAATAAGGGTATATTAATCCAATTAATTTGAACACTAGTTTCTCATGCATTTTACATTTTCCTTGGAACACCTGAAATATTCATTCAGCATGTCTCATACTAAACGCTAGACCTTTGTTTTACCAACTTTGCCAATTTTTGCAGAATTCTACCCTGCTTTGTTCATGCCTTCCCCAACCCTTGCCTCTGCTATATTCCATACCCAAAACTCACCTGCTCTCTCTAGGAAACAGCAGAAGCAAATTGACCCAGATCTGATTTAAAATGTTTTTTCAGATTTCAGGGAATTCAGCCAATTGATCTTTCGGCAAAATTATTTTCACTGAATTGGTTTTCTGAGAATTAGTGTTTTGATGAATGGCTTTTGGCAAATTGATTTTCAGCAGGCCTGCTAGGTGCTAACAATAATCCACTGCCCGATTACCCAGGTCTTCAGTCCAGTCCTGCCTTGAAGAGCACCATTTGTGCCTGACTTTCTTCACCTTCTTTTTTCTATCAGTCAACTCTCATAAACTCACACTCCCTCCTTTACTCGGTCACACCACTTCATTTATTGCACAGCAAAGTTGCTGATGAAATATTTCTCACCAAGTCATGCATAATTGGTTTAATGTCTCAGTCTCCTAAGAGCATTTGCATTTTAATAGAGGACAATATTTTATTAGCATTAATGTTAATTATTAAGTAAAATAGCTTTCATTTTTATAGCACTTTAGCATTTGCAAGGCACATTTACATATAGCATCAAATTTATACTCACAAAGGTGAAAAGAGGAACATGTTTTTACTAGAAGAAAAGTTGCCCTGAATGACATTTTCTTCCTGTGGTGTGACTCTTCTCTTTACTTGGAGGAGCTAAGGTATCTAAATGTAGGTATTGTCTGCAAACGAAGAGTAAACTTTAGATGATCTTTACAATTAAGAGAGATTACAAAGGCCTATATTCCACATTTTAGTAGAAAATTATTATTTTATTATGATTAACAAATATGATCATTGTAGCAAATTTAAAAATAAAATTTTATCTCAAAGAGCATTTATGATATGAATGTTGTTATTGGAAGTATAATCAAAAATAATTTTTTAAAAAAAGGTAAAGTTCCACTCATGATTATATGGGAAAAAATGAAGCTGGATATTAGCTTTATCCAACTTACAATTTTGTTCATCTATTTGCACTGTCTTACATGTGCAGATCATTGGAAAGGAAAGCGGAGGGGCCATGTTCTTACAGCATCTTAGTTCTCTAGATTCAATCACTGAACGCTTTGTATAGAAGGAATGATATGACCAAAGACAAATTTTGGCAAATCCTGATCTAATGACTGTAGCAAAATTGCAATAAATTAAGAGGTTGGAAATAGGAAATACTGGCCAATTATCCAAATAAGATACAATTAGGTTTCCCAAATCCAGGTTAGCAAGAAATAAAAATGTAAAAAATGGTGAAATATATGAGTTACATAACTGTATCCCTGTTCTTGATTGCAGTCTAGCCTTCCTGCCATGATGCGACATCCCCAATCCCATTAACTATGCCAAGCAGTTGGTGCAAAGGGAAAAGCCAAACTCAATATGTATCTGGAAACTGTACAGTTTTGTACAGAATGTTTGACATGTCTTCAATAATTATTAGGAAGGATAAGACACAAGAACTAGAAAATAAAAGAAATTTACAGTAGAAACAAGTGACCCATTTATGGATTTAACAGACATGGACATTTAAAAAAACTGTTGCATTCAAGAACACCATAAATAGGGTGCAGATGCTATCAGATTGAAACCATAAGAAAAGATCAAGTGGAAATTCTAGAACTAAAGAATATAAAAACTATTGCAAGTCAGAGATACTATAGATTTAAAGCAGCTCAGAAAAGCAATAGTGACCTGGGAAATAAAATCACAGAAAATATCCACACTGAAGCACAGAGGGTGTTCAAGTATTGAAAATCCAAAAACAGAACTGAGGAAAAAATTTCAAAATGGAGAATTAACAAGATGTGGTAGCCACACTAATATTAGATATTAGGTTTTTTAAGGCAAGAATCCATCTTAGAGACCTTAGACTTCAGAGGGATACATTTTTTTTAAGATTTCTTTTATTATTTTTTTAATTAAACTTTTATTTAATGAATATAAATTTCCAAAGTACAGCTTATGGGTTACAATGGCTTCCCCCTCCCAAAATTTCCCTCCCACCCACAACCCTCCCCTTTCCCGCTGCCTCTCCCCTTCCAATCACATCATGATTCATTTTCAATTCTCTTTATATACAGAAGATCAGTTTAGTATATATTAGGGATACATTTTTATGATAAAAAAATCAATCTAGGGGCTGGCATAGTAGGTTAAGCCTCTGCATGTGGCATTGGCATTCCATGTGGCACCAGCATAGCATATGGGTACCAGTTCAAGTCCTAGCTGCTCCATTTCCAATCCAGCTCCTTGCTGATGGCCTGGGAAAATAGTAGAAGATGGCCCAAGTCCTTGGGCCTCTGCATCCAAGTGGGAAATCTGGAAAAACCTCCTGGCTCCTGGCTTCAGATTGGCTTATCTCCAGCCATTTTGGTCATTTAGGGAGTAAACCAGGGATGGAAGACTTTTCTCTCTGTCACTCCCTCTCTTCGTAACTCTGACTCTCAAATAAATAAATAAATAAATCTACCAGGAATACATGATCATTCTAAATGTCTGTGTTCCTAATAAATTGTTTCAGAATATGTATGGCAAAAATTAATATAGCTACAAAGTAAAAATGCAACTATAGATTTTATTTACCTCTGTCTGCTATTTATGGAAAAGACAAAAAAATCAGAAAAGATATTAAAGAGCAGAAGAATAAACTGACTAAATTGGTTTTTAAATCAATATTCTGTTTATCCCAACTTTAAATTAAAAAAAAAAAAAAAGCAAAAGAACAGATGTTTGGCATAGCAGTCAAGACACCACACCCCATAGCAGAGTGCCTGGGTTCCAGTCCCGGTTTCAGTCCCAATTCCAGTTTCCCTGAGAGGCAACAGGTGACTGATAGCTCAGGAACTTTGACCCTGTCACCAGGTAGAAGACTTGAATTGAGTTCCCAGCCCGAGCTGTTGGAGGCATTTAGAGAGTGGATCAGCAAATGGGAAATCTCTGTATCTCTATCTGACTCTCTCAATCTTTCAAGTAAATTAATAAATAATTTTTAAAAAAAAACTACAAATTAAACACAAAGAAAAATAAATGAAGTTATTACAATCACAGCAGAAACTAATGAACTAAATCCCAATATGGGCCGGCGCCACTGCTCACTTGGCTAATCCTCCGCCTGCAGTGCCGGCACCCCAGGTTCTAGTCCTAGTTGGGATGCCAGATTCTGTCCCAGTTGCTCCTCTCCCTGTCCAGCTCTCTGCTGTGGCCCGGAAGTGCAGTAGAGGATGGCCCAAGTTCTTGGGCCCCACACCTGCATGGGAGACCAGGAGAAGCACCTGGCTTCGGATCAGCGCAGTACGCCGGCCGTAGCGGCTATTTGGGGGGTGAACCAACAGAAGGAAGACCTTTCTCCCTGTCTCTCTCTCTCTCTGTCTCTCACTGTCTAACTCTGCCTGTCAAAAAAAAAAAAATCCCAATATGAATAGAGAAATCAATGATTTTAAAATATGACGCTTTGAAAGATAAAAAATTGATGCATCCACAGTAAGATCAGAGAGCAAATTACTGAGATAAGAACAGACTTCATTTTATATATACTTATGTTGAAATATAAGATAAGCATAAAATTTTGTGGTAATGAATTTTAAAATTTAGGAAAAAAATGAACAAGGATAGTCACTATCAATACTTCTAGTCAGCCTTGCTCTGGAAACCCTAGTCTATGTAATGAAGCAAGAAAAGGAAATGGATGACATAAGTTTGATAAGAAAGAACATGATTATTCAGTGACAATATGACTGCGTATATTACTGCTCTACAAAATTATACAAACTATTAAAATCAAATTATTAAATGATCAAAAAATTTTTAAATAACATTAACAAAAAAAACCATATCTTCAGAAGTAAAAGTGACATAAGATATGAAGAATTCTAGGCTGAAAACTACAAAATATTGTTTAGAAAATTTTAAAAGATCTCAATAGAGGGTTGACCATGGTTATGGCCCAGAAAACTAAATATATAAAGATGTAAATATTTCCAAACTGATTTGTATATTCTATGAAACCCCTATCAAAACTTGAGATAATTTGTTCATGAATATTAACTATCTGATTTTAACATGCATAGGGAATTAAAAACATCGGGAAGATCCACAACAATCATAAAGGACAGTTAGGAGACTTATATTGCCAGATATCAAGATTTATTATATAGTGAGTTAATTAAGTCAGTGAAAAGATAAACAAATAGACCAATAAAACCAAATACAGCACACAGAAGCAAAGTCATATGTAGTCACACAATTCATAACACAGGCAACACTACAGCTTTAGAAAGAATGGTCTTTTTAATCAACTGTTTCAGATTAATCCTGAATCTATTTTACAATAGATAAAGAAATCTCAGATGTATTTATACCTAAATAAAAATTATAAAACAATAGGTCTTCTATAAAATTAACTAAAGGAATATCTTAATCCTTTTAGCAGGTAAAAGTTTCTTTTTTTTAACTTTTAGTTAATAAATATAAATTTCCAAAGTACAACTTTTGGATTATAGCAGCTTTTTCCCTCCATAACTTTCCTCCCACCCGCAACCATCCCATCTCCCACTCCCTCTCCCATCCCATTCCCATCCCATTCTTCATCAAGATTCATTTTCAATTATCTTTATATTCAGAAGATCAATTTAGTATATACTAAGTAAAGATTTCAACAGTTTGCACCCACACAGAAACACAAAGTATAAAGTACTGTTTGAGTACTAGTTATACCATTAATTCACATAGTACAACACATTAAGGACAGAGATCCTACATGGGGAGTAAGTGCACAGTGACTCCTGTTGTTGACTTAACAATTGACACTCTCATTTATGACATCAGTAATCATCCAAGGCTCTTGTCATGAGCTGCCAAGGCTATGGAAGCCTCTTGAGTTCGCCAACTCCAATCTTATTCAGACAAGGCCATAGTCAAAGTGGAAGTTCTCTCCTCCCTTCAGAGAAAGGTACCTCCTTCTTGGATGGCCCTTTCTTTCCGCTGGGATTTCACTCGCAGAGATCTTTCACTTAGGTCTTTTTTTGCCAGAGTGTCTTGGCTTTCCATGCCTAAAATACTCTCATGGGCTTTTTAGTCAGATCCAAATGCCTTAAGGGCTGATTCTGAGGCCAGAGTGTTGTTTAGGACACCTGCCATTCTATGAGTCTGCTGTGTATCCTGCTTCCCATGTTGGATTGTTCTCTCCTTTTTAATTATATCAGTATTAGCAGACACTAGTCTTGTTTATGTGATCCCTTTGACACTCAATCCTATCATTATGCTCAATTATGAAAGTTTCTTAAAGAGGACATACATAGAAAATTTAGGCAACTTAAAATTTTAAATATGTACATTAAAAGAAACCATGAAGAGTATAGGGAGACAGTCACAGTGTGCAAAAAATATACTTGCAACTCATGTGCCCACCAAAGGACTCAACAGCACATTATGTAAAGAACTCCCTCGATCAATAAGGGAAAAGACAATGAGTAAAATATTAAACAAGCACTCCACACAAAAAGATATCCAAGTAAACAGCCAATTAGAAAGGTATTAAAACTGATTAGTCAGTAGGATACTGTAAATTAAAACTATAATGTGGGGCCACTGCTGTGGCATAGTAGGCTAAACCTCCACCTGTGGCTCTGGCATCCCATATAGGCACCAGTTCGTGTCCCAGCTGCTCCTCTTCTGATCCAGATCTCTATATGGCCTAGGAAACAAGAAGATGGCCCAAGTGATTGGGCCCCTGCATTCACATGGGAGACTCAGAGGAAGCTCCTGGATCCTAGCTTTGGATCAGCTCAGGTCTAGTTATTATGGCAATTTGGTGAATAAACAAGCAAATGCGAGACTTTTCTGTCTGTCTCTGTCTGTCCGTCTGTCTCTCTCTCTCTCTCTCTCTCTCTGTAGCTCTAACTCCCAAATAAATAATTTTTTAAAAAAACTATAATGTCGTACTAGTACATGCCCAGAATGCCTAAAATTAAAATATCACCAATGCTACCTAGCATTAATGAAGATGTGGAGCTGGTAGAACATTCTTGCCATCCTGGATGATAAATTGGTATAACCACAGAAAACCATGTGTCATTATCTCCTGGAGCAGAGCACATGTGTACCCTCTCATGAGCAATTTTCATTCCTAGATGTATACTAAAATACATGCCAAACAGCAATGAGTACCTAAGCATCCTAAAGGATGTGAACAATAATGTTTATAACCGTTACTAGGAAAAACCGGAAACAAATGTCTTCAACACCAGAAGAGATAAACAAAATGCTGTATGTTCATATAATAAAGTAATAAAGAGGCTTTTGGTCTAGCAGTCAAGATGCCTGCATCCCATACCAGAGAGCCTGGCTTCAGCATAGAACCTGGGAGGCAGCAAGTGATGTTCAAACATTTGGATCCTTGCTCCCCCACTCCCAACATGGGAGACCTCAGTTGAGTTCCAGGATCCTAGTTTCTGGCTGGGTCACTGCAGGCATTAATAGAAGCTGGGAACTAGTGTCTGTCTGTCTGTCTCTTTCTCTCTCTCTCTCTCTCCTCCTCCTCCTCCTCTTCCTCCTCCTCCTCCTCCTCCTCTCTCCCTTCCTCTCAAAGAGACAGTGAAGAGAAACAATATAACATCAAGAGGTTGGATAAACCACTGCTACACACAATCACATGCTAAATACCACAAACATAATGTGCAGCAAAAGAAGTTCAGAGTACGTATTCTATGATTCTATTTTTTTTTAAGATTTATTTTATTTATTATTTGAAAGTCACAGTTACACAGAGAGAGAAGGAGAGGCAGAGAGAGAGAGAGAGAGGTTTTCCATCCAATGGTTCACTCCCCAATTGGCCGCAATGGCTAGAGCTGTGACAATCTGAAGCCAGGAGCCAGAAGCATTTTCTGGATCTCTCATGCAGGTACAGGGGCCCAAGGACTTGGGCCATCCTCTACTGCTATCCCAGGCCATAGCAGAGAGCTGGATAGGAAGTGGAGCAGCCGGGTCTTGAACCGGTGCCCATAACGGATGCCGGCGCTTGAGGCCAGGGCATTAACCCAGTGAGCCACAGTGCCAGCCCCCTATGATTCTCTTAATATAAAATTCAGACCAAGCAAAACTGTAAGTCAGAGGAATGTTTCTACACCTTGGGGGAAGCAGTGATGGGAGAGCAGGTTGAGGGTTCATCTGGAGCTGTGATCACACACTGTTTTTTGATCTAGGAGCAAGGGACCAGGAGTGTACATTTTGAAAATATGATTTATACTTTTATGATTTTTGTACTTTTATGATATTTTATAAAAGATTTATTAAATAAGGGCTGGCATTTGACATTGTAGGTAAGCCTCCACTTGCTCTGCCAGCATCCCATATTGGAGTGGAGGTCCGAGTTCTGGCTACTCCACTTCTGATCCAGTTCCTGCTAATCCAGCTGAAAAGCAGAAGATGGCCCAAGTGCTCAGGCCCCTGCCACCCATGTGGGAGAGTAGGATAAAGGTACAGGATTCTCGGCCGGCGCCGTGGCTCCACAGGCTAATCCTCCGCCTTGCGGCGCCGGCACACCGGGTTCTAGTCCCGGTCCGGGCACCGATCCTGTCCCGGTTGCCCCTCTTCCAGGCCAGCTCTCTGCTGTGGCCAGGGAGTGCAGTGGAGGATAGCGCAAGTGCTTGGGCTCTGCACCCCATGGGAGACCAGGATAAGCACCTGGCTCCTGCCATCGGAACAGCGCGGTGCGCCGGCCGCAGCGCGCTACCGCGGCGGCCATTGGAGGGTGAACCAACGGCAAAAGGAAGACCTTTCTCTCTGTCTCTCTCTCTCACTGTCCACTCTGCCTGTCAAAAAAAAAAAAAAAAAAAAGGTACAGGATTCTGACTTCAGTCTGACCCAGCCCTGGCTGGTGCGGCCATTTGGGAATTGCACCAGCAAATGAAGATATCACGTACTTTCTCTCTTTCTCCCTCTACCATTAAAATAAGTAAATATTAAAAAGATTTATTAAATAAGAAATTTACTAATAAACAAATTAGTATTCCAAAATCTTGCAATATTTACTCTCCAACCACTAAGACTTTAATATTTAACCTATTTTTAATATTATTATTCAAGACGCTCCTCGTAACTCAGTCCCTGAAATGGTTGCCTTCTTTTACTGAGCAGGAGAAAGGTGGTTGGTTGGTTTGTTTGAGAAGACCAGAACTTATTGACTTAGAATAAGTCAAATGTAATATTGCAAATATCATGTATAGTTAAACAATTACAGCATGGACAGTAATAGTCTTTCTAAAATCTAGGATGTTTTTACTGCTGAGGTAGTCGTTTTTTTAATTTTTATTAACAATAACTTTACAAGTTTATGTGCTATAGTGCAACATTTCAATACATGTACATAATGGGTACTGAACAAATCAGTGTGGTCCACATTTCCCTTTCTTTGATATTACTCTATGATTACAGTCTTGCAGCTCCTTTCCTCTATGTGATCATAAAGTATTTAATAGGTTAGTGTGAACTATAGGTACCCTATTACGCTGTGTCAAACTAAGAATTTACTCCTTAGATCTAAGTCTGATTTGGTACCTGTTGTCCAGACCCATGGCAGCTAATAAAAATTTTAGGAAACTAAGAACAATACACAGAAAATTTTAAGGTAACAGAACTGGTTTTGCCTGAATTGCATGCCAATGACCCAGAGATACAGCTCTCCTGATTAAATTCGGCATGCAGATAAAATTTAAAAAGAAGAGGGAAACACAATAAAATTAGCAAATAAGCTCTTCTACTCTTTAATTGGTCAATTCTCAACTATAAACTGCCCAGTTCCTGAACAGGCACTACAGAGTGGCCAACTAGCAAGCATGTGAAGGCATCAGCTATCGTCCACCCTCAAGCCACCACAGGAGCACCAAATCCTCCTATCATTTGAAATCTTGCCACAACCTGGACCCAGTGAGGTCCAAGCCAACGTGGAACACAGGAACCTTAGCAGTGACACGATTCCGAATGCATGTCTACCTTTAAATCCTGGCCCCCAAGACTATCTCATTGCAACCGAAGCTCATCTAGAAACAAGACTATTATTTCTAATGGGGATGGCAGAGAGCAGAGGAAGAGTGGAAAGGAGAAGGAGAGCTAGGGGATGGGAAACCAGCAAAATGTGGTTCATTTTCAGGAAGCTGCTAGGCTGGATATTTCAGAGCAGCTCAGAGTTTTTTCAAGATGTGTTTTCTTTGAGGTCCCCCACTCCGGATACCCCAGTGCCCTCCTTGCAGCCCGGGCCCTTGCATCACTGCCAGCCAGGGGAAGGAGCCAGGGCATGTCAGTGGTCACAGTTCTCTTGGATAAGCTTTACCGTAATCTTCATAAACCTCAAGGCTCAAGGTGCAGAGGGAGATTGGAGGAAACTTGCTTTTCCGTTGGTTTCTCTCTGACTGTTGTGGCTAATCATTCCTAGAACAGGAAGCTGGAGAAATTTAGGTGGGAGACACCTCTTCCGATCAGTCAGTTTTCTTCACCCTTCTAGGCTACAACTGATTAGGAAAAGCTTCAGGGTTACATAACTGTCTTCCTTTTGGGTGGTTTCCCATGAAAAGGTGAATGGGCTACCTGTCCCTGAGAAGCAAGGTGGAAATCTCTCCATTGGTTAGTAGTTCGTTCCTCATTGCAAGTCTACCCCCCGACAAGTAGGCAGGACCGTGGAACCCATTCATTCACACAACAATATTTATTGAGGGTCTTCTGTCCTAGGCATGTGTAACATGTCTATAAACAAAATGAAGACTCCTACGCTGGTGGGCTCATTTTCTAGCTGGAGGAGACAGAGTGAACCTTAATTTAAAAAAAAAAAGTCAATTGCATAATGTGTGAGAAGGTGATAAGTGAAATCAAGAAAAGCAGAGAGAGAGAGTTAGAGGACATTGAGGGAAAGAGGGAAGGAGGTAGGTTGCTATTTTAGACAGGGTACAGGCTAGGCCTCTTTGTAAAATTGATATCTGGGCAAAGGCATGAAACAGAAGAGGTACCAGTTACTGGACTGCAGGGGAACAGCAAGGCCTAAGACAGGAGTTTTCCCGAGGCATCCAGGTGAGAGGAGCACAGTGAACAAAGCAGGGACTAGCAGGGGATGATGTGTGTGATGGTGCATGGGAGGCTTTGCAAGTGACCATAATGTCTTCATTATTAGAGTAATTTATATGGTATCCATCATTGTTCTGAGCAGACCGGTGACAAAATCCAACCATTCACCCTCGCACTCCCTCTGGGACAAAGGTAAACAAAGACAGGTTGTCTAAATATTGCATAGGAGATTACTTTAAGCTCTTGGATCAAGCCAGCTGACCTACAGACCCATACCCTCCTCAATGCCCGGGGGAGGGGGAACTGGTACGCAGGGAGGGCAACAGTCCATATGTTTAACATGATTTGAGGAGAATCATGCTTATTGGAGGCTGGGAAGAGTAGAGAAGGCAAGAATAGGGAAGCTTCAGTTAACAGATACAGAAATACAGTTAGGCAGAGGATTAAGTTCTAGGGTTCTATAGCTCAGTAAGGTGACTACAGTTAATCCAGTTCATTGCATATTTCAGAATACTAAAAGAGAAGATTCTGAATGTTCCCAACAGAATGAAATAATAAATATTTGAGGTGGCGGCTATGCTAAATTCCATGATTTGATCATTGCACATGTTGAATGTATTAAAATATAAGACTGTACCCATGAATATATGTAATTATATGTCAATTAAAAAAAAGAATAAATCATCCAACTGGCCATCAAGGGCTAAGACAGCAGTTCTGAGTTTCTTTTCCTGCAGAAGGAATGCCTTTTCCTTCTGTCACTCTGCTATCTTCTCCTCAAAATTTCTTGATGACACAGAGACAGATTATAAAGATAGCAGGCAGGGCATGATCTGCCCTCTCCATATACAGCAAAGCCAGATGATAGTTCTGGACCCTGGTAGCATGAACTCATGCTCATGGCCAGCACACCAGTACTTCAGTGATGTGGTAGATTAAGGGAATTCTTAATCTCTCAGTTGATTCTGATCAGGGCCACCAGCCTCTGACAAAAGGAAGGAGTTTGCTGCTCTAAAAGCATGAAATCAGGAGGAAAAAGATACTGAACAGACTCCAAGGAAAGCCACAACGATGGCCGTGGCCCTCCCACCCCAAATGCAGCAAATAATAGCAAGACAGTGAGGTCAGAGGAAACGCATGGCAATCAGTCCCAAAACGAGACACTGACCTTTCAATTACGAAGCAAGAAACTCACTGAGAAATGGGCCAGTCCTGACGTCAGCGTGTGGGCCATGGGTTCAAGTGCAACTGGCAGATATGTTTTAACTGTACAACATGTTTTAAAAAGCTCATTTAGTGGCCAGTATTTGCAAGTCAGGATATACCTCACACACAAAAAAATTCTTGTACTTCTTGCTTCTATTTAAAAATGTGAATATGTGGCAACATGGTATTTGTGTTCTGACATGATTGCAGCTGAATAGTGGTTGTCCCAGTGGACTGGGTGGATGGTTCCATCTCTTCAGAACCCCTAATGCTAATGCTTGTTTCTCTGGCCTATTCACTTACAACAACTCTAAAGTTGTCAAGCCCCCATCTGATCTAATGTTCTTGATATTAATGTAGAGCATGAGGCCTAGTCAAAGCAAGACAATAAAGTCTTCAATCACAGGATCAGCTACCCCCAGAAATGCATGAGCCTAAAAATAAAAACCTCAGAGGAACTAAATTTACATAGGCCAGTCCGTCTACCCAACATAATCTGGTGGCCAAGGCTCCATAATACTCTGGGGTCAGATTCTTGGTTATGTTTCAGGATTATTTTTAACTGAAATTTTATTCTTGTCACTCAGCATCCACATTGAGCTGCCTTTGGGGCTAAAGGCTTAAAGAAGCAAGGAGAGTTAGGGGCCCCAACCTTCCCCAAAGTTCACATAGAAACCATAAACCACCAAGCTCCAGGTGCATTCCACTGGACACCAGCGGAAACTCCTGCCCAGCCTGGTTAATGGCACTGAGACAGTGGACTGAGGTCAAAAGGATGCACGTGCCTGCCACTTTCCCTCACTGGGGCTATTGGAGAAACCTCAGTTTAAGAGCTGGAAGGACTTTTGTCTTTTTCACTGGGTCTATGTCACCATCCCCCCTCTCAGACACACAAAGACGTGGGCGTTCTGTCACTTTGCCTTCTCACCCTCCTCAGCAAAGCTCTAGATCTTAAGCTATTGCTTGCTGCCTTTCCCAGGTGAGGTTCCAAGCATAAGGCTTTGCTATAACAGGTGAATAAAAAGAGCCCCATAAATCAAAAAGAAGGTAAGGGACATATTCAGGGGATCAGAACAGTTTCCCACCAATTTCTTCATCTACTCATGTAACATAGTGGTATCAGGCCCCTACTGGACTGGGAGTTTAGAAGACTTGAATGTAATTCATAGACAGCCCTACTCTCAGAGAGTTCACAGAATCAAATCCTGACCATACAGGGACATGCAAGTGATGATGAAGGGGCTTTCCTTGAGCCTCGGTTTCCTCATTTTTAACAGAAGGATCCCACTGACTTCCACATACTCTGGCTGTGAAGAAAACATGAGAAAAATTGGGGTTACTATTCTTTAAAAACCGCACAGCACAATTTGAGCACCTGTTTACCTTCTCGTGTTACATGTGCTCTAAAGGCTTGAATCATTGTGGAGAGAACTTTTAAGTAAATCAATGTGGAAGAAATGGAATCCCTGCTTTATGGCAGAAACTAACAAGTGTATGAACAATGATGGAAGCAGAACGATCATTTGCCAACTACTGTAATAAAAATCAATTCAGTGTGATAAAACAGGTTACTTCACGAGTGGGGAGAAACAGAATTCTTATATAATAAAAGATCTTCTGATGAGATATTAATTACAAAGGGAAAGACAGTGACTTTACTGTGGAGAAACCTGGCAGATACCATCTCACCAAACAAACTCAATAGCATCAGAAATGAGAGTAATTGACACCTGTGCCTCCTGATACAATCAGTGCATGGAAACAATACAACATAACTTCTGCGATATTCTTGCTGAAAGTTCACGTCAGAAGCTAATCATAAAGAGACACTGGAGGGACTCAAACCAAGGGACATTCTATAAAATCTCTCACGTGTACTTTTCTAAAATATCACTGTCATAAGAATACAGAAAACTGTACCAAATTAAAGGAGACTAAGGAGACATGAGTAAACTCAGTGAATGACTCAGTATTTTCTTTTGTCATATAGCACGGGATTGGGATAACTGGAAATTCCAAATGAGTTCTGTATGTTATAGTTTTTATACTTTTGTATTAATGTTAATTGTCTAGTGTTGATGATAAAGAATAGTAGTTATATAACATCTTTATTTTCAGAAAGTATATACAGAAATATTTAGAGGCAAAGAGTGTCATGTCTACAACTTACTCTCAAATAACACAGGAAAAAATAATTGGCATTGTATGAAAAAATATATGGTGTCAAATAAAATGTATGTGGAATTAAGCAAAGTGGGTAAACTACTGACATAATGGAATTCCTCATTCTGCGCTCTCAATTCTTTGATAAGTCAAAAATTTTGTCATAATAAAAAGTTAAAAACAATACCAAGGAAGGGGCACAGTGTTGACAGCCTTAGCCAGATCAGAACCAGCACAAGGCATAACAGAGAGGATTGGCTACACTTTCTGGAACCCCCAGTTGACAAATGTGTCTCACTCATTTTTCATTACTATCTTCAGGGCTTCCAACATTCACAACAAGAACGGAGACAATGCTAAATGGGGACTATTCCCTTAGTGATGGTTTCCATAATCTACCCATCCATGCAACAGAGCAATAGCATCAAAATTAGCTGTTAAACATTTATTTTCTGGATATTGACTGTTCCATTACTGATGGAGAGAGCTGGGTGGCCTCCGCTACAGTGAATCCTACCACTATAGATAGATCATGCAGAAATCAGGTGACAAGTTGGTCCCTAGCACTATGTGCACCATATGATGGTTGTTGTAGTGCTGAACTTTTCACATGCCACTTGGGCCATGTGGTCAGCTCCTCTCTGCCCTGCAAAAAAACACTTGGTAAAATCAGTCTTGGCCAGGATCCTTTGCATTTTGGAGAATCATGAAATAGTCAGCCCTAGGGAATGGACACAATGTAATTCACCACCCCTACAGTGACCCAAGAACCAAACTGGGCAATGGAAACAAAAATTTGCTCCTTCCCTTCATCTGGTCAAGGCAAACTAGAGAAAGTGCAAGAGTGCCCCCTTCTGCCCAGAACTGGAATTGTTCTCCTGGTCCTTCACACACTGAAATCTAGCCCTCCTCTTTCAGAACACACATCTTTGAACACTATGCCACAGCTGTCCTTAAGCCACACTTAAGATTTCATCTTTATCATATTATTTCATCGCTTCAATAACCATAATAGTCAAGTAGAGCAGCAATCACTACATCCTCTAACAGATTATTTAAAACAGATGCATCGGTGGTAAAACTACATACCCAAGGTCAGACTCTCCCAAGAAACCTCAGCGTATCCATCTTTAAAATTCAGTGGCAGGGGCTGGTGTTGTGGCATAATGGGTAAAGCTTCTACCTGCAACACCAGCATCCCATATGGGTGCCAGTTCATGTCCCTGTTTATCCACTTCTGATCCAGTTCCCTGCTAATGGCCTGGGGAAAGCAGTGGAGGATGGCCTAAGTTTTGGGGTCCCTGCAGCCCATGTGGCAGGTCCAGATGAAGCTCCTGGCTTCTGGTTTCAACCTGGCCCAGCCATGGCCATTGCAGCCATCTGGGAAGTGAACAAGCAGTTGGAAAATCTGTGTGTGTGTGTGTGTGTGTCTCCCTCTGTCTCTGAAACTCTTTCAAATAAACAACAAAATCTTAACAAAAAAAAAAGAGGAAAGAAAATAATAAAATTCAGTGGCTGCAAAGAATGACCTCTACATACACCCACACCCTAACACTTCACATGAGTTTCTGGAACTCTGGGTCATCTTTGGTCGAGCAAGAGCTGAAAAGAATAGAAAACTAGCAGAGAATTTCCACAACAGTTTGTACCGTTCTAAGTCAAAATTATAGACATTGTTCATTTCCCTTGAAGATCTAACCATCTTTGAGCTATAGTCATAGTTTCCCATGAACCAACTGTTCTTGGCCCCCTGCCCTTGGTGACAGTTGCCATAACGAACACAGCTACTACATATGAAGGGAAAACACCTTAGACCCATGCCAGGCAGAGCACAGACCCAGAGCAGAGGGTTCAAGGCCCTCTGCTCACTCCAGGAACACATTTCCAGTGGGAGTACGGAGGGGAAGATACTGCTTCAGGGACCAGTGGACTTCCTGTCCATGGAGATCTGCAAGCAGGAGGGAGACACAGTAATTCCATTTCTCCATGTCCACCCTTGGGAAACACATGCATTTGTTTTCCCAATGAGCCACACACAAGATTATTTTTTGTAGAAGGAAAAAAAAAAGAGATGACATAAATATCCACAGAGGAAAAAATAAACTATGGCACATACACATTGAAAAAAATACTAAAGATCAATGGGAGGGGTGCAAGTGGGAGGGAAATTATGGGGGAGGGGAAGCTATTGCAATCCATAAACTGTACTTTGGAAATTTATATTTACTAAATAAAAAAATACTAAAGATCAGTCTAAAAAATAAAAGTAAATCTATACAATCAGCCTCAATTATCCATAGAGAATTGGTTCCAAGACCTCTGCAGATACCAAAATCTGAAGATGCTAATGTTCTTTATACAAAATGCTGTAGTGCTTGCATATAATCTCACAAATCCTCCTATTCACTTTAAATAATCTCTATATTACTTATAACCCCTAATAAAAGGAAATGACATATAAACAGTTGTTAGGCTATGTTGTTTAGGGAATGATAAGGTGAAAAGTTTGTACGTGTTTGGGTTGTAATTTTTTTTTTCAAATATTTTCTATCTACAATTGGTTGAATCCATGGATATAGGACCTTGAGCAATGGAGAGTATGTATGTAATTTTAAAGGTCTCAGCCCCCTGCTAACAGCCTAGGAAAAACAACAGAAGATGGCCCAAGTGTTTGGGTCCCCCTGCCACCCATGTGGGAGACCTGGATAAAGTTTCTGGCTTTGGCCTGGCCCAGAGTTGGCCATGCAGCCATCTGGGAAATGAACCATGGGTGCAAGTCCGCCCCTCCCTCCCTCCTTCTCTTCCTCCCTCTCTCTGACTTTCAAAATAAACAAATATATTTTTTTTAATTAAGACCTTGCTACTGAACACTTCAAGTGTCAACTAGATTATAGAAACAACTTCTTTCTCAGACCAGCCACTTTTAAAAGCTTTGCAACCCATACACCTGGTTAGATTTTAGGAAAAGAGATATAACGAGCAATCAGAACATTGACCCAGAAAATGACATTGAAGTCCCTTCCAATCCAAAGATTTGATGGTACAAAATGTGTATGGGTGCACCATGCAATGTTAAGGCTTGATTCAACTAATGTGGAAGCATGTTCACTCACATTGCTATTTCCCCCCAGAGAAATTCTGTGTTGTGGGAAAGAGAATGGGATTTTGTGGCTGACTTGGCAAGGCAACTGAGTCCACAGTGAGTTTTGGCTACTTTCTCTGTCATCTGGGTAGATACAAACACATTCGGATGCAGCAATCCTTGTGTCTGGGGTTACCTGCTAATAGGTATGGATGGCTAAAATGGTCATTCTCTTACTAGAACCTCAAGAGGTCATGGTTTCATGAGGTGAATTGTTGGGAAAAACAGAAACTGGGGCACTCAGGAGCTGGCACTCTGTAACAGGAAGAGGGTGGGTCTCTTCAACCTCTCCACCCCAGCCCAGAGACTGTTTGGTATCAAATTTTGCTTGTCAGTCTTGGGAGAAGGTTGGCAAAGACCTAAGGTTCTACAACGGCTGTGCTCACCTTAAAAACAAAGTTAATTTTTCTTTGGCAGTTGTTGTTGTCTTGGAAGTTTAGAATAAACAGACCCAAGGAGTTCTGCTCTTAACAGATAATGGTGTTGGAACGAAGAGACAAAATTAGTGGGAGGAGTTAGTTATTTGGGTGAAAAAATGAATTGGAAAGAAACAGAAATAAAAGTACTACGTTTGGAAATTCAGCAGGGTTCAACACCCAATTCTGTAACTCAATAGTCTGTGACCTTGAACAATATATCAAACTATCTGAGCCCGGTTGTCATCTATAAATGGTTATCATGCTAATATGTAATGCTTTACAAGATTTTTTTCAGAATTAAAATAGTCATCATTAGCCCTAGTTAACTGATGAAGAAACAGATTCCAAGGACTCAGTGAATTTCCCAAGGACACAGTTAATTAATGAGTGGCAGAACCATGTTCTAAACCCAGGAACCTATGGTTGCAAAGTCTTAGGTTCTTTCATGCTGCTTGCCCTACTGATGTGTTGGACTTAACATCCTGAGCTTCTATCTTCTTGCACCTAGAATATAGTTTAGTACATTACATATTTCTTCTCATGTGCTCATTACATACTTATTGAATGAACCAATCCATGAACCAAGGAATGAGCTAATAAATTACAGATTCCTTTACAAATACTAACAGTTCCATGAATAATACATAGGATGTGATTCTTCACGTTAATAAACTCAAAAGCATATTACTCCAAATGTGATGCAGGTGTTTCTGTTATTAATGGATGTGTGGGAGCCGGCGCTGTGGCTCACTAGGTTAATCCTCCGCCTGCAGCGCCGGCATCCCACATGGACACCGGTTCTAGTCCCAGTTGCTCCTCTTCCAGTCCAGCTCTCTGCTGTGGCCCAAGTGCTTGGGCCCCAGCACCGCGTGGGAGACCAGGAAGAGGCACCTGGCACCTGGCTTCAGATCAGCGAAGCTCCGGCCATGGCAGCCATTTGGGGGGTGAACCAACGGAAGGAAGACCTTTCTGTCTGTCTGTCTCTCTCTCTCTCTAACTCTGTCAAATAAATAAATTAAAAAATAAAATAAAATTAATGGATGTGTGTATGTTTGCATTTGTAATGCATGTATGTGTCTAAAAGAGAGTGAACATGAAATTAAGATGAAGATGAAGACAAAAGCAATCGCCATTATGTTAGCAGCCTTCTTGGTATGAGACAGATCCAACACCTGTCCTAGGAAACCCTGGAAGCCCTCTGGGTAGGACCCCCTTCCACACCTCCACCGATAGTCCTTTTTTTAGCACTGCAGAGACAATTGTCTTTGAGGACCAATTCTAACTTCTTTCTCCGCCAGCATTTGGGGCATAGAAAAGGTCAGGTTTGCAACTGGATCTATTTTCTGCATTTCCAAGGTAAAATGAAACATCAGAGAGCATTGTGATCAAATAACCCATGTGCTCAGATAACCTTTCATTACATAATAAAGGAAACTGGTGCCTGCCTCCACCTTGCCATGCTGGACAAAGAGAGTCTGTGGAATGTTAAATTCTAAGGCTGGTTCAGAAATGGGGTTCTGGCCTCCAAGGCAATACCTGCGACCAATTCCCCTGTTCCTTCTTGGTTATAGACTGAACTCGAAAGTTTAGCGACTTCCTAGGAACAGAGAAGGTTGGAGTCAGTCTCATTATTCCACCATTTACCAGCTATGTGATTTGGGCAAGTTCCTTGACCTCTCGGTCTCAACTTTCTCCTCTGTAAAACAAGCATAATGACACTTAGAGACTCAAGTGCAGAATGCTAATCCACTGGAAAGGATCACTAAACTGGCATGGCAAAATGCTGTCAGAGTTAACAGATCAAAGATAATTTTCTCTTTTTTTTCTAATCTGAGAGGTTTTGAGACAAACAGACTGACAGAAAACTCATCTGCTGGTTCACTCTTCAAATGCCTATAATAGCCAGAGCAGGCCTGGAGTCAGAGCCGGGAGTTCAGAACACAATTCAGACCTTCCTCGTGGGTGGCAGGAACTCCATTACTTCTACCATCACTTGCTGCACCCCAGGGTCTGTACTGGCAAGAAGCTGGAACCAGGAACCAAAGCCTGGAATGGAACACGGGGACTTCAATATAGGATACACTGTATAACCTCAAGGCTAAATGCCCACTCCAAAATATAATTTTTGATATGTCAAAAAGGAGAGAGTTTCACAGAAAATATATGGCCATGCAATGGTACTCCTCTTTCAAGACCCAGCTTAAGCATCACCTGCCCCCAACTCCATTAAAGCATAGCCAGGCAGACCCTCCCCTGCCTCTCTCCACACTGAGTACACACTCCACTTTCCATGTGCACACTCACTTGCAACTGTCTACAATCCTGCAAGTTCCTACACAGACTGTGAGGAGCTCAAAGCAGGGTCCGTGTCTCAAGAATCCTTCTACCGCCACCATTCAGCACTGATCATTCAGTAGAAGAAGCCAACTGAAACCACTGACATGAAATTGTGCTAACCATCATGAGAGGTCCATAGATGTAGTGGAAGGGAAGATGTACTATGCCCATTTTAAAAGTGATGACAGAGCCAGGATTTGGCACAGCAGGTTAAGCCATCACTTGAGATGTCTGGATCCACTTCAGTCCTTAGGTTCAAGCCCCAGCTCTTCTCTCCATTACAGCTTCCTATTAATGTCCACCCTGGGAGGCAGCAAGGGATGGCTCAAGTATCTGGGTCTCTGCCACCCACATGGGAGACCTGAATGAAGCTTCAGGCTCATGGCTTCAGCTTGGCCTGCTCCAGCTGTTACAGGCATTTAGGGAGTGAACCAGTAGATGAGAGATCACTCTCAGTTGGTCAGTCAGTCAGTCGGTCGGTCAGTCTGTCTCTCTCTCTCTCTCTTCACACCTCATCTCTCCAACTTAAAAATATATAAACAAATAAAAGTGATACAAGTGATGACATTAAGGCTTTGAAAGGAGCAATGACTCTAAGAGCTGGTGACACAGCACAGACTGGGGTCTGCTCATCCAAGGCCACTGCTGCTTCAGGGGAGACAAGACACTAAGATCTTCACCCAGAGAAGATGCCTAGCTAAATCTGAATTCAAAGAGGAAAATAATTGAGTAGCAAAATGACATCCTATGCATTATTTAGGACACAGAAGGCAGCAGGGAGCTTGGATACCTGAAGCCACAGGTGAGTTAACCCAGGAACCGAGGAAGCACCCAGAAAGGTGTGAGGAGGGAGATCCTTGGAGGGAGGGAAAGAACAGCGCCTTGGAGCCAGAGCCACCACCGCCATCTCAGGACCCCAAAAAGCTGCAATACCGTTGTTGTCATTGCTACCTCAAGGGGATAATGCATGTTCAGGGCTAAGACCGGGTGCTTAGAAAACTCCCCAAAGTAGCTTTCACATATCATCCTTACTTTTGAGGGAATGAGAAGCAGTACATATTGGCCACACTGCAGATCTCTGGCCCTGAAACAAGTACTGTACCTAAACTGTTTCATGCAAACCCTGTAACAAGTCTCCACGGTGGTCACTGATTGAACTGCTGTTTCCTATGTGCAGAGAAGTTGACCTGTGCAAGGCCCCAGACACAAAGTGGTGGAGACCAGCTCTGAACCCAGGTCTGCTGGTTCTTAAGTCTATTCTTCTACTCTGGGCCAAGTTGTTTGGAAAGGTCATTAGGGGTCTTTATCTTGTGGTATACTATTGGGTCACCCATTTCTGTTGGCTTCAAGCCCTTCCTTTCTGAAACAGCCTCCGAAATATTGTCTGTACAAGGTAATGGGAATAGGAAAGGATTGTCCCTGTTGCCACTCAGAGGTTAAGAGCAGGAGGGTCTAGGCTAAAATGGAGCAACAGGCCAGGCCTGTGACCTCCCATGCTGCACCAGGACCCATTTTTTTGCTCCAGCTCTCTCAGAACAGAGTCAGAGGTGGGCTGTGGAAAGACACAAGAGTGGATAAGTCTAAATGGAGCCCCCACCCTGCTACAATGGTCACATTCCCCACCCCCAGCCCCAATTCAGTTGAAGATTGCAGGAAGTGGTTTGTCCGTTTAGAAGTCATCTCAGCACTGAGGCCCTTCTGAGAAATGAACTTGCAGTTCTCTAAAGATAGATTGCGCAAAACAGGAGGGGCAGCCCCCAAGGACCCTCTAACAGCAATTCTCCCGAGGACTTTCAGAGAGCTCCACACGGGCCCCCCACCCCACCCCAGCAGCTGCCGCCCCCGAGTGGACCAAATCAACACCCTACTCTTGTGCAAGGCTCCGGTTTCGTGTGCCCAGTGAACAAATTTGGTTCTGAAGACTCAGAGAGGCGGCGAACACAAAAACACGGAGGGAGGGGAGTCGTGGATGGTGGGGGTGGGGTTGTCAGCTGTTGGTGTCATTTATTTTCCATGGAATCTTAACTGTAATTTCAAACTGCATCTGGGTTTTTTGAAGCTATGTGATTTGACATGAGGTTCACAGAAAGTTTAGGCCTCTCTCCAAACTTTCACTCTTTCATGCCTAGGAAAACAGGTGTCAGGATCAGGGGTGGAGGTTGGGGGCAATGAGGGGATTGAAGTGTTGCGAAGAAGGGGAGTTGTAGCCTAGGGGCCTGGGAGCATGGAGATGATTCCACCCAAACACTGAAATTTACTAGCAATCAAATCAGTTGGCCCTAGGGGTGGGGGGGTGGGGAGAAACCTGCACCTTTTTTTGTTTGTTTGTTTACCTCGAACAATGAGTTTCTAAGGAACTGGTTTTGAAGAAGGGAGGTAGCACTCTGCCAAGAGGTTCCAGAGAAAAAAGTACTGCTCTGAGCCACCCTGGAATCTGATGGAAGCAGGCACGACAGCACTGGAATTCCACAATCAAAATCCTGCAGCTGCACAGTCTTAAATATCTTCCTCTCATGGCACTGGGGCCCAGGCCACCACACAGACTTGCCTGCTAGAAATCAGGATCATGCTCCTTCTGAAGCCCAACTCAGGTAACTGTTCAGAGCCTTAGAAGCCGTAAATCCCACCCGCCTCCCATCCCAGCTGTGTTTTTGTTTTAACACCTCAAGGCATAGCCCCTTTTAGCCCTGCGTCTTCTGCTGTTCGAGTCCCTTCTCAGCGCTTGCTAGTCTCTCCTTCTCACACATTTCCATGTTTCCCCAGTCTTCTTTCCCTTTAACCTCAGCCTGTCCAAGGAAAGTCATTGTTCTTCCTCGACCTCCTTAACTTAGACCTGACCCAGCAGCATTGAGGGAGCTGCTTCCCTCATCCCCTGCCACCCATTCTGCACACCCCACATGCCTCACGGTAGGAGGCAGAGTCGGAACAGCCACCTGAATCATTGTCTTTCCCACCATCCAACTCCCACAACCTGGAAAAAACCCCGAGCCTGAATTAAACTCACAATCACCTTCTCTACCCAACTGTGTTGGCTGAGCATGGCCAGGGCAAACCCCAGAGCCGTGAAGCAGTGATCCACATCCATCACTCAGCTTGCAAAGGTGTTGTCTTCAGCACACTTACTCTTTGGGAATCAAAATCACTGCATCGCTGCTGATTTGGTTCAGCAGCCTTTGCCAACTGTTTCCAAGATCTTTCAGCTCTCTCACCTTATCCTCAGCATCCTTGAACACAACCTGGCTTCCGGTCCAAAAGTTAGGTATACACACATCTAAAGCCCACTTATACAATCCAGAATAATTTCACTATTGTAGGATCTTTAGTTGTATCTTCAAAGCCCTCTTTTGCCTAATGATTCTAGAGATTGAGATGTGGGCGTCTTTGGGGAGCCATTATTCACACCAGCACAGAAATTAGGTCTGTCCTCACTCTCATCTTTGGGGCCACCCCTCCACCTCTCCTTCTTGAGATCTCTGTTCCTCCTCCACTTTCTGGCCTTGACATTGTCTCCCATCCCCTGTGGGCTCTCTTTCAAGAGCCTATAACCCTGACCAAGTAGCTCTCATTTTAAAACATAGACACTATCTGGATGTAGTATTTCCTTCTAACCTCTAATTCTATTTTTATTTTATGATATTCTGAAAAAAGTGCTCCTCGCTTGCTGTCTGCACTTCTCACATCCCATTCACTGGCCAGGCTATATCGTCTTTCCCTTTTACCACCTCACTGGAACTCTTACAAATGTCTCCAGTGACCACGATGTTGTCAGCACACTGATCACTTTTGAGTTCTACTCTAACCAGACTCGGCCAAGCTGATTGTGCACTAATCACTGAATATTTTTTAAATTCTTTCCCTTACCTGATCCTCCTATTTGTTTTGTTTTGGTTTTGGTTTTGGTTTTTTTTCTTTTTTTAAAAAAAAAAAAAGATGTATTTATTTATTTGAAAGTCAGAGTTACACAGAGAAAGAAGGAGAGGCAGAGAGAGAGGTCTTCCATCCACTGGTTCACTTCCATCTGCTGGTTCACAGCTAGAGCTGTGTTAATCTGAAGCCAAGAGCCAAGAGCTTCTTCTGGGTCTTCCCACATGGGTTCAGGAGCCCAGGGACTTGGGCCATCTTCTACTGCTTTCCCAGGCCATAGCAGAGAGCTGGATCAGAAGTGGAGCACCTGGTACTTGCACCAGCGCCCATATGTGATGCCAGCACTGCAGATGGCAGCTTTACCCACCACACCACAGCACAAGCCCCTCACTTGTTTTCATTAATCTTCCCGGGCTCCTTCTCCTCTTTCCACTCCGCAAACACTAGAATTAGGTTCTTGGAATTGGGTTCTTTGCTTCTCTCCACAGGTACTCTGCTTGGGTAATACTCTTACCATTTTAACAACTCCCTAAACGTGAATGCCTCTTAAGTCTGTACTTAAGCTCCAACCTCTCCCCTAAGTTCTGTATAGAATAATCCACTGGACTGCTCCAGATCAAAACATGTATATCACACACTTCCTGAGATCATGAAACATATCCATCCTCCTAAGTTTCTAATTTCTGTCAAAATCATCATATACCCGATCACACCTACTTGCTACCAATCACCAAATCTAATGACTTCACTTCTCTACAGGTTTTTCTCTTTTATTGTCTGACCTACTAACCTGGTTGAGGACACCCTACAAAAACCCCATGATGATCTTACAGTACCATTGCTCACCTCTGCCCACTGAGAGTCCACCTTCCTCACACCCTTCAGAGATGCTTGTCTGTCTAATCTCTACACATGAAACATTTTGAATGTTCCATATCACTTTGAGGATCAAACCAGAATAAGTGCTCTTTATACCAGAGTACAAGCCCTCTCTTCCTTTACCCCCTCTCTCTCCTACCTCTTACAATTGCTCTTTTTTTTTTTTCTTTTTGACAGGCAGAGTGGATAGTGAGATAGTGAGACAGAGAGACAGAGAGAAAGGTCTTCCTTTTTGCCGTTGGTTCACCCTCCAATGGCCGCTGCGGCCGGCGCATCTCACTGATCTGAAGCCAGGAGCCAGGTGCTTCTCCTGGTCTCCCATGCGGGTGCAGGGCCCAAGGACTTGGGCCATCCTCCACTGCCTTCCCAGGCCATAGCAGAGAGCTGGCCTGGAAGAGGGGCAACCGGGATAGAATCCAGCGCCCCAACCGGGACTAGAACCCGGTGTGCCGGCGCCACAAGGTGGAGGATTAGCCTGTTAAGCCACGGCGCTGGCCACAATTGCTCTTTATAGTTTAACACTGAGTTTTTTTGTTTTACTCTCCACAAATGTCATGATGTCGTTTACCTGCACCATTGCTCATGTATTTTTTCACACTTCTTTGATACAAAACTCCCACTCAACCCCTAAAACTGGACTCAGAAATTACCTGTTTTCTGCACTCACATAGTATACCGTGTATTTCTCTATTAATACTTAGCATCTATTAATAGCTGAGGAACTAGAAGCATATAGAAGAGAAAGTTTACATACTCTGCTCCCTCTACTTATGTCTTTTTCCTCTTTCCCTCACAGAAAAAAAAAAAGGCAAATGAGAAGCCTGTTGGACCTTGCTGTTTTAAACACGTCGACCATGTGACATTCTTCATCATTTTCAGAATAAAACCATGACGCAGGCAATTAGTGTAATGGTTAAGTCACTACTTGGGAATGACTGTATCCCATATGGGAATGCCTAGGTTCAAGTCCTCACTCTGCTCCTGATTCCAGCTTTTTATGTCTTCACACCCTGGGAGGCAGAAAGCAATGGCTCAAGTAGTTGGGTCCCTGCTATCTACATGCTAGAACTGGATGGTGTTCCTGGTTCCTGCCTTTGGCCTGACCTAACCCTGGCTGATGCAGGTATTTGAAGAGTGAGCCAGCAGATAGGAGATATATCACTGTCTCTTTGCCTTTCAAGTAAATAAAGTACATAATTTTTTAAAAATTCTAGAAAATACTCCTTACACAGTAGAAGGCTTCTGGTTCACATTGATCTGCATTTCCTCCTCCCTCACTGGCCACTCCTATTCTGCCCTTCCCAGCCCTTTCTTATCACCACAGCATTATTCTTATATAAAAGCTTTACTGAGACGTCATTCACGTAATACACAACTCACCTACTTAAACAATACAATTAGATGATTTTTTGCTATATTCACAAATACACGCAACCATCCCCACAGTCAATTTTAGAAAATTGTCATCAACTCAAAAGCAAAGGCCACACCCTTCAACCATCTTTCTCCTTCATATCTCCTCATTTTCTTCAGCCCTAAACAATCACTAATCTACTTTCGGTCTCTCCAGATTTGACTGTGTCATATAAATACACTCCATGGTGTTTTGTGTCTGGCTTCTGTCACTTAGCACAATGTTTGCAGTGCTCATTGCATTATAGCATGTCTCAGTCCTGCATTCCTTGTCATGGCAAAATAATACCCCATTGTTAGTAATACCACATTTTGTTTTTCCATTCATCATTTGATGTCACTAAGCATGTTTCCTCCTTTCAGCTACTATAAATAGTGTTGCTATGAACATTTGTGTTCAAGTCCTTGTGTGGGCATACATTTTCATTTCTCTTGGATATACAAGGGGTCTTCAAAAAGATCCCAAAATTCTCTTAAATGAATTTTCCATGAAAGTTTTGAAATAATAAAGCTAGGAGTGGAATTTTTGGCTCATATAATAACTCTGTTTAGCCATTTAAAAGAACTGCCAGACTTTTCCAAAATATCTACATCATTTGACATTCCCACCAGCAGTATGTAAAGGGTTCAATTTCTCCATATTCATGCCAACACTTGCAATTATCTCACTTTTTAAATTTTAGACATCCCACAGGATACAAACAGGTTTCTCACTGTAGCTTTGATTTGCATTTCCCTGATAACTAATGATGCCAAGCATCTTTTCACGGATGAATGGGCTATCTGAACATTGTCACGAGGGAATGTGTCTATTCAGATCCTTTAACAGGCTTTTAATTGGATTATTTGTCTTTTATTATTGAGTTATAAGGGGCCTTCATATAGTCTAAATACAGGTTCTTTATCAAATTCATCATTTGTAAATGTTTTCTCCCATTATGTGTCTTACTTTACACTTTCATGATAATGTCCTTTAAAGCAGTTTTTAATTATGATGAAGGCCCGTGTATCTAATTTTTTGTTTGCTATGTACACTTTTTATATCATAGCTATGAGCTGTCAAATCAGAGGTCACATGGATTTATTCCTACATCATCTTGTAAATACTTTATAGTTTTAGCTCTTATATTTAAGTCCTTGACGCATTTTGCACTAACTTTTATAAAAGTATGAGATAAAATTCTAATTCTACTTCTTGGAGGGTAGATGGGTAAGTTTCTATAAAAGGCTATTCTTTTGCTCATTGGAATCATTTGGACACCTTTGTAGAAAGCCAGGTGACCATAAGCACTGGTTTGTTTCTGGACTCTCAACTTTATTTCATTGATCTATATGTTAGTGTCTATGCCAATGTTACACTGTCTTGATTACTATTGCTTTATATTAAGGTTTTTTTTCTTTTTTTTTATTTTTAAAGGCAGAGTGGATAGTGAGAGAGAGAGACAGAGAGAAAGGTCTTCCTTTTTGCCGTTGGTTCACCCTCCAATGGCCGCTGCGGCCGGCGCATCGTGCTGATCCAAAGCCACAAAGTGAGAATCTTCCAGCTTTCTTAGTTTATCAGATTGTAATTGAAGAACCAATGAAATTTTATGTAAACTTTTGGATCAGCTTGTCAATATTTACAAAGACAGCTTGGATTATAATAGAGATTGCATTTAATCTATAGATAAATTTGGGGAATATAGCCATCTTAACAACAATGTCTTACAGTCCATGTACAGGAGGTTTTTTTTCCATTTGCTTGTTCTTTCATTTCTTTCAAACAATTTTTATAGTTTTTAGAATGTAAAGTTTAATGCATATTTTAGTTTGTCCCTTTTTTCTTTTTCAGAGTGTTACAAGTAGAATTTTTATTTTCTAATCTTTTCAACTTTTTAAGATATATTTATTTATTTGAAAGTCAGAGTTACACAAAGAGAAAGAGAAGCAGAGAGACAGACAGATGTCTTCCATCCGCTGGTTCACTCCCCAGATGGCCGCAATGGTTGGAGCTGCACCAATCTAAAGCCAGGAGCCAGGAGCTTCTTCCAGGTCTCCCATGTGGGTGCAGGAGCCCAAGGACCTGGGCCATCTTCTACTGCTTTCCCAGGCCATAGCAGAGAGCTGGATCAGAAATGAAGCAGCCAGGTCTCGAACCGGCACTCATATGGGATGCTGGCACTTCAGGCCAGGGTGTTAACCCACTGAGCCATAGCACCAGCCCCATCTTTTCAATTTTTTAAAAGTAAATCTTTACTAAGAAAAATTGGTTTTCAGAATGGGTCGCACATCAAACCCAACAATATGCTATATGTAAGAGACACATCCAAATAAAAAGATTTGGAAAGTTTGAGAATTAAATATACATCAGGGAAATATAAACACAAAGAAAGCAGGATTGGATATGTTAAAGCACGTAACTTGGAATTGAAGATCATACAATGAGGAAAGAGTGAATTGCTTTCTTAATTTCAGTTTCAAATTGTTCACTAATGAAACCATATAAACCTGGTCTTTTCCTTTGGTTTCTTTTTAATTTACTCAGATGCAATTCACCTAATACAAAATTAATCACTTTAATTTTATTAAACCAAATAAAATCAATGACATTAGAAGACTCATAAAGTTGCATAATATTTCTATCACTCCAAAGTAGAACTCTTCACCCATTAGGCACCTACTCCTTCCTCCAGACCCTAGCAACCACCCATCTGCATTATGTTTCTACAAAGTTATCTTTTACATAGAAATATCTAACAATTATGTAATATGTAACCTTTTGTGTCCAGATTCTTTCACTTGGCATAAGGTATCCAAGGTTCATCCATGGTGTAGCATCAGAACTTCATTCCTTTATGTGGCAGACAATATTCTATCTTATATGTGCATTGCAATTTATCCATTCTTCTGTTGATGGATATTGGCCATTTCCACCTTTTGGCTATTGTGAGTAGTATTACTGCAAACATGTATGTACATGCACTTGAGTGCCTGTTTTCAATTCTGTTAGGTATACTTGTAGGAGTGGGATTCCAGTTCATGTGGTAATTGTTAAGCTTGGGAGGAACCACCAAACTTCCACAATGGCTGAACCATTTTATATTTCCACCAGCAGTGTATGAGAGTTCCAATTTCTTCACACCCTCACCAACACTTATTTTCCATTCTTCAGTTTTTTCATTGACACTCTAGAGGGAATGAAGTGCTACTTCATTCTGGTTTTCATTTGCAACTCCATGATGAATAGCGATATTAAACATCTTTCCAATGCATTTATTGGCCATTTGTAAATCTTCTAGAAATGTCTTTGCATAATTTCTCTTTTTTAACTTCTATTTAGAACATAATTATGCATGTTTTAGGGGGTTAGTGTGATAATTCTACACACACACACACACACACAGGATAGTTAGCATTTCCACCTTTGACACTTTGTGTTTGGAGCTTTGGAGCACCTTCATTCTAAATCTTCATAAAATATAAAATGGTTTATCGCAATTTATAATCTCTATTGTGCCATAGACTGAGAAAACTAACTCCTCTTACTTCACTATCTTAGTAGCTGTTATCCAATCTCCTTCTCTCTCTCTCTCTCCCCTGTAACATTCCTACCTATTTTTTAGCTGAATTATTTGTGCTAAATTGTTATTGATAACTAATCCAATCTCTTTATTTGTTATAGGTCTATTGAGATTGTTTATTTCTTCTTGAGTCAGCTTCAGCAGCTTGTGTCTTTCTAGGAATTTATGCATTTTATCAAATTGTTTAACATATTGGCATACACGACTTTTTATTCTGTAAGCCCACTTTCACTTCCAACGCTAGTAATTCAAGTGTGTATTCCCTGTTCAACTTAACTAAATATTACCACTTTTGTTAGTGTTTTCAAAGAACCAGCTGTTCAGTTGTGTCAGTTCCACATATTTGTGAGTTTCTCAAATTTCTCTTCTATGGCTTTATAAGTTAATTCTATTGCAGTTGAAGAGGACACTCTATATCATTTCCATACTTTTAAAGTGATTTAGGCTTGTTTTATTGCCTAACACTTAAGAAGAATATATATTCTATTGTTGTCAGTGGCATATTTAATTAATTTCTGTTAGGTCTGTGGGTTTATGGTGTTGTTAAAGTCTTCTATTTCCTTATTAGTCATCTACCTACTGTTCTATCCATTATCAAAAATGGGATATCAAACATCCTCAACTATTATTTTTGAATTATCTATGTCTTCTCTCCTTTCTGACAATTTATGTTTCATGTTATTTGGGGTTCTCCTGTTAGATGCATGTTTATCTTTTCTGATGAATTCAATCTTTTGTTGTGATAAACCATCCCTCTATAGCTCCAGTAATACTTTTGTTTTAACGTATATTTTTGCCTGATAGACACCCCAACTTTCTTTTTTTTATAAAACTTTTTTTATTTGATAGGTAGAGTTATAGACAGTGAGAGAGAGAGAAAGGCCTTCCCTCCATTGGTTCACTCCCCAAATGGCCACCACAGCCAGCGCTGCACCAATCCAAAGCCAGGAGCCAGGTGCTTCCCCTGGTCTCCCATGCGGGTGCAGGGCCCAAGCACTTGACCCATCCTCCACTGCCCTCCCAGGATGCAGCAGAGAACTGGACCGGAAGAGGAGCAACCAGGACTAGAACCCAGTGTCCATATGGGATGCCGGCACCACAGGTGGAGGATTAACCAAGTAAGCCACGGCGCCGGCCCCACCTCAACTTTCTTGACATCAAGTAGTTGCTTCCCTGAAACCCACAGGGAAGACCCAGATTGAGTCCTGGCTATTGGGGTCATTTGGGAAGCTGAAGTGTCTAATGGATGGTCTCTCCCTCCCTCTCTGCCACCCTCTCTGCCTCTCAAAAAAAAAAAAAAAATAGAAGAAATGTTTTTATAAAAACAACTTGTAAATTTATACTAACTTAATTCCAGCAAGATACAGAACTATTACTCCTGTGTAAGAGTAGTTCTATTGCCTTTTCTCTCTTTTCTATGGTATTATCAGTTAGAAATACATTATTATACTATTGTTTTATATAATTTCACATCCTTTACACAGTCATTGGCAAAACTATCACATCTTCATATGTTATAGACCTAAAATACATTTTATAAATATTACTTTATATTATTGTTTTAAATCAGTTAAGAGAAAAAAAAGACAAATTTCTCCATGGCCTAATCATTTCAAATTCAGGTTCCTGAAAGTCAGTGTTTGGGTTTTTCTGACCCCTGGAGAGTTATTATCAGCTGATCCTTCCCTATTTCTGGCAAACGGGCTGACCTACAGTTTAGTCCATGATTCCAATGGACCTACCATTCTTCTCCCATTTACATTTCACCACAACTTTGATTGTTTTAAAGAGTGCCCTTGGGCTTGAACTTCCTGCACTGTCACAAAAGTAGGATCACCCCCAACTTACAATGGCTTGACTTTTTTTTTTAACTTTTATTTAATGAATATAAATTTCCAAAGTACAGTTTATGGATTACAATGGCTTCCCCCGCCCCACATAACTTCTCTCCTACTCCCTCTCCCCTTCCATTCACATCAAGATTCATTTTCAATTCTCTTTATATACAGAAGATCAATTTAGTATATATTAAAGATTTCAACAGTTTGTACCCACACAGAAACACAAAGTGAAAAATACTGTTTGAGTACTAGTTATAGCATTACTTCACATTGGACAACACATTAAGGACAGAGATCCTATGTGAGGAGTAAGTGCACAGTGACTCCTGTTGTTGACACTCTTGTTTATGGTGTCAATAATCACCCTAATTGGCTTGACTTTTGATTTTTTGACTTTACAACAATGTGAAAGTGATATGCTTTCAATTGGAATCATATTTTGATTTTTGAGTTTTGATGTTTTCCTAGGCTAGCAATATGCAATACAACACTCTTCGGCAGTATTGGACAATAGCAGTGACCCCAACTCCTAGTCAGCCATGTGATCACAAGGGTAAAACATTTCATATACTAGACTGTACTGTGATGCTAAACTACTGTGTTAGTAGATTAGGTATAGTAAATGCATTTTCAACTTGCGATATCTTCAACTTATGACCAATTTATTTAGACATGTAAGTTAAGGAGCCTCTGTAAGTTCTTCAGGGCAGAAATTTGGAGCTCACTACTCTACTTCCTTTTTTTTCCCTGGGCAAAACTTTTGATCCAAGCTCTGGTATCTGGCTGGGAGTGATGGTAGCTTCTCTCTACATGATGCCCCCACTTTAGGAGCTGAATATTCAGTGACTCAGGGAGTGGGCAGCTATCCCAGGTCTCCTTGCTTTCCCTCTTTTAGCATAAAATTCTAACCCCGCAAGTTGGAGCAAGCGCAAACCAGGGTCCAAGTTTTCTCAGCGGTGTTACACCCACAGTAAGCCTCTATTCCATAGGTTGAAGTTGGGTAGAAGGAAGACCCCCGGTCTCACCTTCACTGCTCAGAAATTAACCCTAGCAACAGGGAGCTAGAGCAGAATGGGAGATACTGACAACTTCTCCCCCCCCCCCTCCGAGGAACACAGTCTTCCCACTTGGAGCTAGGGCGGGGGTGCCTGAGTTCTAGGCTGTGTCAATGGGGACATGATGTTCCATCCTGCCAAAATGGCATGGGGGAGAGAATATAGCTCATGATTCAACTAGCTCCAACTCTCATCCTTTCTACAAAGTTTTTAGTATACTTTCTTGAATAAACATTGTATTGCTGTGTGCTCCTTGACCCATGCCTGAGACTCTGAATGGTTGAGGGTTTTTAGAGAATTTTCAAGTTTATCTGAGAGTCAGATTCCTGGAGCTCCTGACATCATATGGAGGACTCTCAACATGGGCTTTCAGTTATAATGGACCCTGGAGCTCACTCTTGGGTATCTTCTTTTTTCTATCTAGACTCACTCCCTTCAGGGCCTCAACCAGTCATGTGCCTGATATGTCATCTACATACAGAATGAAATCTCAAGCCTGTCTCTCCCAAGTTGGAGTCTTTTATCAACCACCTCCACTGCTTGCATGTGAATAAGCGTCTTACACTTAACAGATACAAACCCAAACTCCTGGCTATCTCTCCTAAATCTGACGTTCCCACAGTCTTCCCCATTTAATTAAATTATTTTAGTTTCTCAGGGAAAAATTATGGAATCACCTTGAACCCTTCTGTTTCTCTGATTTTTTTTTATTTATTCTATAGGAAAGCATGTAGTTCTACCTTCAAAATAAATCTAAAATCTGCTTACTTCTGACTCCCTCCAATAGTATCACCCTACTCCAAATTGTTATCACCCATCAACTCAATTATCTCAACAAGCTTCCACTTAATAGTGTTTTTACTCTTGTTCTCCTCCAATTTATTCTTTACAAAGCTTCCAGAGGACTCCTATTATGAAAGAGGTTCATTTACTTTTGCATCTGTATTCAGAACCATCCAGCAATTTCCAACATCATTTAAGGTAGAAGCCAAATCTTCTGGTTTCTAAGGCTCGACAGTCTGATGCTCACCCTCTGCTACTTCATGTATCTTAGCTGCCTCCACTCCCACTCTGGCCCAGCTCTGCTGACCCCCTCACAACTCCTGGAGCACAGGCCTCACACCTGCCACAAATATTCTGTGATTTCCTCTGCCTGAAATGCTGCTCGCCCCTTCCTCCTCACGTCCCTCACATCTTCACACAAAACCAACCCTGCATTATGCCTTAACTGGATGCCTTATCCAAAATTACATCACCAATAGGAAATTTTGGGGTGTCGATAATGAAAATGGGCTCTGAGTGACGCAGCATGTGAGCCTTGGAAGTCCAGAGGAAAAAAAGAACTTTATCTGAACCCTAACAATAAGGATTCCGATTTCATGCAAATGGAGAGAGAGAGGCTATGATCTTGAGCACATGTGAGGTCAGGACATGGAAAAGAAGGAACGAGAAGCTCTAGTCCAGAGAAGGAGGAAGAGGTAACTGGCTGTGCAATTTTTGCCTGGGATCAGTAGAGACAAGGAGATAATATGATGATTGAAGAAGTTTCAGCATCCAGCGGATGAGCTGGGCTGAATGACACCAAGTTGTTCATAAAACCATGACAGACTTGCTTTGAGACCTGGCTCACAACTCACCACTTACATGGTCTTGTATAGATCTACTGTTTCTGAACTTCCATTTACTTATTTGTAATATAAGAAAAGGAATCCCTGCCATGTGAGCCTCACTGTGTGTGTGTTTTGTGAAAGAATGTGAAATTGGCATGAAAAGTGAAAATATCATAAAAAGTACCATTGAGATGTTCCACAGAAGCTCTGAGACATAAGTAAATCTGATTCAATTTCCTCAGCCCTCCCATTTATAAATAAATGTGAATCCAGGCTCTTCTTCAGGATTTCCCCCAAATCTCCCTTCCTGCTTCATCCTACTGCATCAATCACACACTTTGCCAATTTACAAGATGAAAAGGATCCACCAAAACCAAGAACCTGTTGATTTTAGAAACTACACTGCAGATTCAGGATTTCATAGCAGAAGACCAAGCGCTTCTCTCATCATGAGACTTTATCATTTTGTCAGGGCTTTATCTTCCAGAACTGGCATCCCTAGTACATGAGTCTCCTGGCCATGCACAGTCTTCTGGGAAATCTATCTGGTTACCCCACCCCTGTTTGCCTCCTGGGTTACTGGAATTTAATTTTTTTTTATGCCATCAACTCCATAATACCACATTTCCATAACCAACAAAAAAGAAGGAAACAGGAGACCATGAATTTTTTTCTAACAGAACAGATGTAAAAGCACAAATAACACCAGAATTTAGAGCATGTTGGCAAAGGAAATAGACACAGCCTATACATCCTTTATCCTTTGGTAGTAATGTGGCTTTAACAAGTGCTTTTAACCATTCCCAAAAGTGCCAGGATGTCAGCTGAGGCACAGGTGCTTGACCTGCAAACAAGTCTTTGTCTCAGTATAGTTTTAGCCACAAATTATCAAATTCATGTAAGTCATTCCTTCTATGATTATGGTTCAGTATGCTTTATGATAAACCTTTACCACCTTTTCAGTAAATGCTTTAAAAAGTAACTTCATTTAAGAACACCAAATACTTGTAAAACATGCAGTTCATGTTTTCATGTAACTCTTCAAAATAAATAAAAATAAATCTTAAAAAAATAAAGTATTAGCAAACAATTGCAAAAATAAATACTTAAGAGTTATGGTTTTGGGTCAGCATTTGGTATAGCAGGTAAAGCCTCCACCTGTAACACTGGCATCCCAAATGGGCACCAATTCATATCCTTGAAGCTCCACTTGCAATACAGCTCCCTGCTAATGGCCTGAGAAAGCAGTGAAAGATGGTCCAAGTGTTTAGGCCTCTGTACCCATGTGGGAGACCCGGAAGAAACTCCTGGATCCTGGCTTTGGACTGGTCCAGACCTAGCCACTGTGGCCATTTGGGGAGTGAACCAGTGGATGGAAGATCTCTCTTTCCCTCTCCCTCTTCCCCTCCATCTCACTGAGCCTTTCTAATAAATAAATCTTTTTAAAAAAAAAAAGTAAAAATAAAAAGAACAGTGGAAACATATTGCTAGAATTTAATTTTCTATAATATCAACAGAAGTAGAACAAGAGCAAATGAGAAACAGACTTACAAGGCAGCTATAGGTTTAGTCTTTATCATCTGCATGAGAAACAATTTCTAGGAGAAATGCCAGCTGTTACAAACACCACTTTATCCCTCCTATTAATCCTGCATAGTTGCATGTTTTATAAAAGAGAGAAACTGAGGCTGGCAGCAGGTAAGAAACTCACCTGAAGTCATAGAAGTGAAAAGTAACAAAGTCAAATCCAAGCTACATCCACTTGACACAATGATGATTTTCATACCACCACAGCAGGGGAATAAATTAAAATATCCAGTTGTTCTCCCACCCTCATCCAGTTCTCTAACAGGATAATTAGTCTCCTTCAGCTTGACCACAGAAGTAGAAAAATTAACATTTCCTAATGTGTGTGTTAGGGCCTGATGATAATTGATTATGCAACTAATAACACATAGATCTCAGCTCCCATGTCTCAATTTATCTCACAGTTTGATTAAAATAAGAGATAGTTAAGGAACATTTTGAAAACTATTAGTAAGTCCTAATGTTCCCATTAAGAATAAAAAAACAAAAACCTCTTAAGAAAGCAAGTTGGGACAAAATATTTTGCCTGCAGTATTCCAAGAATTTTTAGATTAAATCTCCTTTTTGCCAGACTGTTAGGTGCAGTTCCAAAAAATGTTATTTGGTTTGAAAAAAGCCAATAATGGAAAGTTTACAGAAATAGTAACTCCTGCCATGGGTGTATGATTCTACAATTTACAGAGTTCCATCAGGCCTATTTTTTCACTTGGGCCTCTCCAAATAATCTATGAGGTTAAAAGTATAGAAATTAATGGCCCCTAATAAAGCTTCAGTCCATTAGCAATAGTAATGGAGAGGCTGTCATGTGCCTAGTTTTTTGTTAAGGGCTGCAGACCCAGTAGTGAACTAAACATATATTCCTGCCCTTACAGAACTCCTGAATTAGTCACTGCAAAAACATTACACTGTCATCATGTAAATAATTATGTGAATGACAGTGAACACATTATGAAACTCATCCAGTAGCAAAAGCTAGCAACTACTAGCAAGCAAACCACTATCCTATTGTCTTCAAGATTTCTGATTTTACTTATAGCACCATTTAACTTATCAGAGACTTAATTTTCTCATCTGTAAAATGGGATGCGGATGGTACCTACCTTAGAGTAATGCTGAGGTTTAAAGGAGATGACACAGAGAAGCACTCAACAAACAGCAAGGGTCCGAGAAGTGTTTTTTCCCTTCTTCTGTCCCCATGCTCCCTTTCTATTCAGGAGTCATTTTGTTAAGAATATTTTCCTACCTACCACATTCTTCACCTCCTGGGATGCCTTCTCTCTGAACTACAGATGTTGCTGTGTATTTTAACCCTTTAGAAGTTAAAAACACAATGTTTTCTTGTTTTTCTTTTTAGAAAAGCAATACACACTCTTTGCAGAAAAAAAACTGATAATATAGAAAAGACAAAAAAAGGCAGAAAGTGAAGTGATTGCTTTCAACTCAGAGAAAACCACTCTATTTCTATGTTGTATATGTACATCTCATTTTTCTCTTGCTTATTTTCACTTTAAAAATTTCATCTCTTTCTAAACATGTTTTCACTAAAAATTTTCATATCTATATCCACTGAAGACAATAAACATCTTTCCATTAAAACATATTCTCATTTATTCTATTACATAAACAGGGCTATCAATTTCTTAATCTTTTTTTAATGTGTTGATTCCTCATTTCTATTTTTTAAAGATTTTTATTAAATATTTGTGAGGTAGAGTTATAGACAGAGAGAGAGAGAGAGAGAGAAAGGTCTTCCATCTGCTGGTCCACTCCCCAGATGGCCGCAACAGCCAGAGCTGCGCCAATCCGAAGCAAGAGCTAGGAGCTCCTTCTGGGTCTCCCACACAGTTGCAGGGGCCCAAGGAGTTGGGCCATCTTCCACTGCTTTCCCCAGCCATAGCAAAGAGCTGGATCAGAAGAGGAGCAGCCAAGACTCAAACCAGTGCTCACATGAGATGCCGGTGCCTCAGGCAGAGACAGCCTACTATGACACAGAGCTGGCCACTTTAATCTTTATATTTGGGGTTGGCGCTCTGGTATAACGAGTAAAGCCGCTGCCTACAGTGCCAGCATTCCATATGGGCACCAGTTCAAGTCCCAGATGCTCCTCTTCTGATTCAGCTCTCTGCTATGGCCCGGGAAAGCAGTAGACGATGGCCCAAGTACTTGAGACCCTGCACCCACTTTGGAGAACTGGAAGGAGCTTCTAGCTCCTGGCTTCAGATCAGCACAGCTCCAGCCATTGCAGCCAACTGGGAAGTGAACCAGTGAATGGAAGACCTCTTTCTCTCTGACTCTCCTTTTCTCTGTGTAACTCTTTCAAGTAAATAAATAAAAAATCTTTAAAAAAAATCTTTACACTCACATATTTAGGCTGCAACAATTCATGTTGCAATACATATTAGTCCTATTAGCTATTTTTTGTTTGGACATCCTGATTTTTTTCCTTAGTATCTACTCAGCCCTTTTAACACAAAGCCTTGTCCCAAACACAAGTTTCATTAAATTGGGGTCCCATTTATACCTTATAAATTCTTAAATTTTTCCTAATTCCAAGAATGGCTGGCTCCTTGAACACTGACATTTCTCACTGAGGTTGGACTGATGAAGCTGTCTAGCCTGTAGGATTTCTTTGAAGGTCTAGAGCTGTGCTGTCCATGTGGCAGTCAAAATCACATGTGTGACTACATTTTCAAAGATTCAAATTCCATACAAGTTAAAATTTATGGGGCTGGCATTGTGCTGCAACAGGTTAAGCCTCCAGAGCCAGCACTGTGGCTAACTTGGTTAATCCTCCACCTGCAGCGCCGGCCTCCCATATGGCTGCTGGGTTCTGGTCCCGGTTGCTCTTCTTCCAGTCCAGCTCTGCTGTGGCCTGGGAAGGCAGTGGAGGACGGTCCAGATGATTGGGCGCCTGCACCCGCATAAGAGACCAGGAGAAAGCACCTGAATCCTGGATTCGGATCAGCACTGCGCTGGCCATAGCAGCCATTGGGGGGGGGGGTGAACCAACGGAAGGCAGACCTTTCTCTCTGTCTCTCTCTCTCACTGTCTAACTCTATCTATCAAATAAATTAAAAAAAAAAAAAAACAGGTTAAGCCTCCACAACAGACACCATCATCCTATATGAGCACCAGTTGCAGTCCTGGCTGCTCCACTTTGGATCTAGCTCCTTGCTAAGGCACCTGGGAAAGCAGAATAGGAGCCAAGTACTTGGGCCCCTGCCACCCACATGGGAGACTTGGATGGAGTTCCTGCTCCTGGCTTCAGCCTGAAGTCTCACCAGCCTTGGGGAGTGAACCAGCAGACAGAAGATCAATTGATCAATCCCTCTCTTCCTTTCCCTCTCTCTCTCTAACTCTTTCAAATAAGTAAATCTTTTTTAAAAAATAAAATTTAGCCCAGTGGTCACACGTTTCATTTTTTCTTTCAAATACCCAGTAGCCACATGTAGCCTATGCTGCCATTTTTTTTTTTTTTTTGACAGGCAGAGTAGACAGTGAGAGAGAGAGACAGAGAGAAAGGTCATCCTTTTGCCGTTGGTTCACCCTCCAATGGCTGCTGCGGCTGGAGCACTGAGGCCAGCGCCCCGCACTGATCTGATGGCAGGAGCCAGGTGCTTATCCTGGTCTCCCATGGGGTGCAGGGCCCAAGCACTTGGGCCATCCTCCACTGCATTCCCTGGCCACAGCAGAGAGCTGGCCTGGAAGAGGGGAAACCGGGACAGAATCCGGTGCCCTGACCGGGACTAGAACCCGGTGTGCCAGCACCGCAAGGCGGAGGATTAGCCTAGTGAGCCACGGCGTCGGCCTATGCTGCCATTCTTGACTGTGGATGGAGAACATTTAGGTCATCCCAGAGCATTCTATTGGACAGACCTGGTCTATAGCGATAGTTAAAAAAAAAAAAAAAGAAAGAAAGAATGGGAATAGGAGTAGGAGGAGGAAGATGGGTGGCAGTGCAGGCAGAAGGGAGGACAGGCTGGGTAGAATCACTATACTCCTAAATTTGTATATATTAAATGCATGAAGCTTATATACCTTAAACATTTTTTTTTAATTAAATGAAAAGGCCAGAGCCGTGGCTCACTAGGCTAATCCTCCGCCTGTGGTGCCGGCACCCCGGGTTCTAGTCCCAATCGGGGCGCCAGATTCTGTACCAGTTGCTCCTCTTCCAGTCCAGCTCTCTGCTGTGGCCCAGAAAGGCAGTGGAGGATGGCCCAAGTGCTTGGGCCCTGCACCCGCGTGGGAGACCAGGAGGAAGCACCTGGCTCCTGGCTTTGGATCAGCGCAGTGCACCAGCCGTAGCAACCATCTGGGGGGTGAACCAACAGAAGGAAGACCTGTCTGTCTCTCTCTCTCACTTTCTAACTTTTCCTGTCAAAAAATAATTAAGTGAGAAAAAAAGGAAAGAGAAAATTAAGGGGTCTGCACTGTGGTATAGTGGGTAGAGCCACTGCTTACAGCGCCAGCAAGTCCTGGTTGTTCTATTTCCAATCCAGCTCTCTGCTTATGCCCCAGGAAAGCAGCAGAAGATGGTGCAAGTGCTTGGGCCCCTGCACCCTTGTGGGAGACCCAGAAGAAGCTCTTCTTCAGATCAGCCCAGCTTTGGCTGTTATAGCCATTTTGGGAGTGAACCAACAAATGGAAGACCTCTCTCTCTCTCTCTCTACCTCTCTCTGTAACTCTGCCTCACAAATAAATAAATAAATCTTAAGAATAAAATAAATAAAAGAAGCAAAAAATAAAGCTTTCCCACCCAAATCTCTTTAAGGCAGTATTCCAGTGACTCTAAAACGTAAATCCCAACCCTGAAGTCTGTTTCTAACACTTGGCTGGGACCCCTGCCCTCAAAGTTAAGCCTATGATCTTCCTCACGCTTCTGTCATGAGCCAAGTCTTCTCTCCTCTCCCCTCTCACTTGGGCTCCAGCCTGGAAGACCTCTGCTTTCTCTCCAGGATCAGGCAAAATCTCATGTGTCCTGTCGGACTTGATTTGAGCCTAGGCAGCTTCTCCAAGTCTCCCAGGGCACTTCCAGGGTGTTCCAGGTTCCCCTCCCTTGTCCTCCACAACACTCAACACATTTTCACATCAAGCTTTAGACATAGCCCCCTCCACATCTTGGGCAGGATCTCCAACAGAGCATTCACATGGGAATACACTTTTGTAAAATTAGCACAAATAAGCTATTATAACCAGGATCAATCTTCCCTTCATAGTCTCCTCTTATCAATGGCATTACTGTTGCTGCCAGCATTTTCAGGATAGATACAGGGAAGGTGAAGTGGGAATGAGTCACTTTATCTGAAAAATGGAGAGACATTTTATATCAAATACTTGTAAGTAGGAAGTGATAGATTTCTGAAGGGAATATTTAGGAAAGTACCTTTTTGCCATTTTTAAATTTATACATTAAATAACAGAGTTCAGATGAGAAATTAAATCTGAAATAAAGACAATACAGAAAATGGTAAAAATCATTCTGTTCTTGAGAAATAATTTACCAGTGGAAAAGAAACCAGACCACAGCAAAGACAGGAATTCACCAAGAGGAAGCAAAATGTTTGAATGGGACAATAAATATGTTCTTAGAGAGTTTGATAGTTCAATGGGTGAAAAAGAGTGGATCCTATGAACAGTTTGGAAAAATATATGTTTCTCACTAATTTAACCAACACTGAAGATTTCAATACATTAATAATATAGCATTAAACAAGAAACCAAGGACAAACTTGCTAATAAGTATACTCAATGAAAAGAATGTGGGGAGAGTGAGAGGGGAGGGCAACGGGAGGGAGGGAGGTTGGGGGGGAAAGCCACAATAATACAAAAGTTGCACTTTGTAAATTCACATTTATGAAATTAAAAAAAAGAATGTGGTAGACAAAATAATAGCTTCTCAGTAAAGAGGTCTACTTCCTAATCCACTGAACCTGAGAATATTCACATGCTTTCTTGTGTGGAAAAAAGGTCTTTGCAGAAATTATCAAGCCAAGCTTTCCCTATTTGCTCATGACATGATTCTATATATAGGGAACCCAAAAGACTCCACAAAGAGACTATTGGAACTCATAAAAGAGTTTGGTAAAGTAGCAGGATATAAAATCAACACACAAAAATCAATAGCCTTTGTATACAATGCCACAGCCAAGAAAGAACTTCTAAGATCAATCATATTCACAATAGCTACAAAACAAATTTAAATACCTCAGAATAAATTTAACCAAAGATGTCAAAGATCTCTATGATGAAAGTTACAAAATATTGGTCGGCGCCGCGGCTCACTTGGCTAATCCTCTGCCAGTGGCGCCGGCACCCCGGGGTTCCAGTCCTGGTCAAGGCACTGGATTCTGTCCCGGTTGCTTCTCTTCTGGTCCAGCTCTCTGCTGTGGCCCTGGGAGGCAGTGGAGGATGGCCCAAGTGCTTGTGCCCTGCACCCGCATGGGAGACCAGGAGGAAGCACCTGGCTCCTGGCTTCGGATCGGCGCAGTATGCCGGCTGTGGCAGCCATTTGGGGGGTGAACCAATGGAAGGAAGACCTCTCTCTCTCTCTCTCTCTCTCTCTCTCTCTCTCTCTCTCTCTTTCTCTCTCTCACTGTCTAACTCTGCCTGTCAAAATAAAAAAGAAAGTTACAAAATATTAAAGAAATAGTAGAAGACATAAAAAAGTGTCTGGTGCTGTGGCTTAACAGGCTAATCCTCCGCCTTGCAGCGCCAGCATACCGGGTTCTAGTCCCGGTTGGGGCGCAGGATTCTATCCCGGTTGCCCCTCTTCCAGGCCAGCTCTCTGCTATGGCCCAGGAAGGCAGTGCAGGATGGCCCAAGTGCTTGGGCCCTGCACCCGCATGGGAGACCAGGAGAAGCACCTGGCTCCTGGCATCGGATCAGCGAGATGCGCCGGCCACAGTGGCCATTGGAGGCTGAACCAACGGCAAAAAGGAAGACCTTTCTCTCTGTCTCTCTCTCTCTCACTATCCACTCTGCCTGTCCAAAAAAAAAAAAGGAGACATAAAAAAGTGGGAAAAATCCATGATCATGGATTGGAAGAATCAACATCTTCAAAATGTCCATACTACCTAAAGCAATTTAAATATCCAATGTGAAATCAATCAAAATACCAACGATACTCTTCTCAGATCTAGAAAAAAAATGATGCCAAATTCAAAAGAACCCTGAATAGCTTAAACAATAAAAACAAAGCAGGAGGCATCACAATACTAGACCTTGAGACATACTATAGGGCAATTATAATCAAAACAGCCTGGTTTGGCACAAAAACAGGTGTGTAGACCAATGGAGCAGAATAGAAACACCAGAAATAAATTAATGCATCTACAACCAATTTATCTTTAACAAAGAAGCAAAATTCAACTTCTGGAGCCAAGACAGTCTCTTCAAGAAATGGTGCTAGGAAAACTGCATCCCCACAAGCAGAAGTGTGAAACAAGACCCCTACCTCATATCTTAAACAAAAATCCACTCAAAATGGATCAAAGACCTAAATCTACAATATGATACCATAAAATTACTAGAGAAAATGGAAGAAACCCTATAAGACATTGGCACTGGAAAGACCCCAGAAGCTTCTTGGAAAATACCCCAGAAGCACAGTCAATCAAAGCCAAAATTAACAAATATGATTACATCAAACTGAGAAGCTTCTGCACTGCAAAATAAACACTCAGCAAAGTGAAGGGGCAACTGATAGAATGGGAGAAAATATTTGCAAATTATGCAACTAACCAAGGACTAACTTCCAAAGTCTATAAAAAACTCAAGAAACCCAGCCACAACAACACAAATCCAATTAAGAAATGGGCACAGGAAATGAAGAGACATTTTTCAAGAGAGGAAATTCAAATGGCCAAGAGACACATGAAAAAAATACTCAGGATCACTAGCCATCAGGGAAATGCAAATCAAAACCACAGTGGGATTTCATCTTACCCCCATTAGCATGGACCACATACAGAAATCAACAAACAAGAAATGCTAGTTATCATGTTGGGAAAAGGGTACCTTAATCCACTATTGGTAGGAATGTAAACTGGTACAGCCACTATGAAAGACAGTATGGAGATTATCTCAGAAAACTGAATATAGACCTACCATATCACCCAGCCATCCTACTCCTGGAAATTTATCCAAAGGAAATGAAATCAGCATATGAAAGAGTTATCTGAACCTCCATGTTCATTTCAGCTCAATAATAGCTAAGATGTGGAATCAACCCAGATGTCCATCAACTGAAGACTGGCTAAAGTAATTACAGTATATATTATGAAATACTATTCAGTGGTAAAAAAAAAAGTTGAAATCCTGTCATTAGCAACAAAATAGATGCAACTAGAAATCATTATACTTAGTGAAAGTAGCCAGTCACAAAAGGAAAAATACCATATAGTCTCTCTGATCATTGGTAAATAATAGAATTCTTAAAATAGGAATGAAACTGACACTTTGAAATGGGATGATTTTGAACAGTCCTTGCCTTGATCGTCATGGAACAATGTTTTTCTTCGTTTGTCTGTTTTTGTTCTTTATTTCTTTTTTTCTTCACACTAATCAGTGAACTATCTACCTAGTGTAGGGTTAATCTTATGAGTATAAAAATTAACTGAAAATTGATCTCTGTAAAAAATAAAAATGGGAAAGCAAGAGAAAGGAGGAAGAAAAGGGGGTATAGGTGGGAGATGGGGGTGGGGGAAGAAGCATCATGCTCCCAAATCTCTACATATTAAATGCATGAAGTTGTATTCCATAAACAAAATTTAAAAAAACAATACCCAATGCAAAAAAAGAAGAAGAAATGAGGACAGTGACAGATCCTGAGACAGGGAGAGTGCCCTGGATGAGCTGGGAGGACCTAGAATAATCACATGTGTCCTTGAAAACACAGAAAGAGACAATGGATCAAAAAGATTCACAACCATGGCACACAACTGGGCTTTAAAGAAAGAGGAAGGAGCCACCAGCCAAGAACAGCGATTGGCTTCAAGAAGCCCAGAAAGGCATGGAAATGGAATCTCCCCCCCCGAGAAACTCCAGAAAAGAACACAGCTCTGCTGCCACCTCAATTTACTCTTTATAATTTGCAATTTGTATCATCTCTCCTCATTACAAATAAACATTAGCTCACAAATAACTTTGTATTTCTGATGTCCTTTTATTTCTTAAAGAATGCTCTGGTTGGGGAGGGGGTTGGCATTTGGCATAGCAGTTAAGATGTTACTTGAGAAAACTGAATCTTCTATCAGAGTGCCTGGGTTTGAGTTCCAATTCCACTTCTGATCCAACTTCCTACTAATCTATACCCTGGAAGGGTATAAATAAAGTAAATAAATATTATTTTACAGCATACATGAATGGTTAAATGAACGAACTAATGAATTTCCACTTTTGATGTCTCTATCATTCTACTTTGCTTTGTTATGTAGCATTTCTGACTTTGTTTATTTATTTATCCTCTGTACCCAAAATATATATTCCATTAGATTAAGGAAGCATAATGTTGTTTATGTAATCTTGTACGGGTTCAGTGTCTGGCAATTTATCAGATGATTGAGAAAAGCTTTTTAAATAAATCAATAAATGAGAAAGTAAACAACTCAATAAAGTATAATTATTTCCATGTTATGGACAAAGAATGAGGCTCTTGGAGTTAAATAGCTAGTAATTATCAGCATTCTTATTCAAACACCAGTGGGTTTGACCTCAAAGAGCCTACTTTTTCCATTATTGGAGCCTACCGCTCATGACACTGAGTCCTCTAAATTACATTAATTTATTCCAGATAAACTGGATTATTCTTAACCCACATATCAGCTAATGCCCAAAAATCTGAAAGTTCTCACTAGTAAGCTACAAGCCATTATGTCACGAGCTTCTGGACTCATATACTGAGTTAGATGCTCGGCAAGAATCATCAGTCTATTTTCTTAAACTGGTTCAGGTCACTTCTCCCCTAGGAAATGGAACACTTATATTATGAGCCTTACATCACAATGGACCTGGTTGTGATGATTAATAAGGAAATTCTGGTCAAGCACTGGAAACAGCATCAGGAACAGCAAATACAGAGCTGGCTAATGTTATATGAAATAACAGGGAACTCTGCGGAATCATCTGAGTATAAAAAAGAAAAGTTATTTCTATGAAAACTAAACTGGATGCTCAGGGAAATTTTGATAACATCGTGTTTGTCTTAAAAATTCTTTGTTGAATTAATCATGGATAAAACAACCACAAAATATTGGAGAAAAATTGTACGGAAGTCACAACCCTGAAATCAACTATCTTCAAAAGTTTCTTCAAGCTCCTCACCCACTTTAGAAAGAGAAGTAGAAACACAGATGCTGCATTGGGTTTTTTTTGTTTGGTTTGCAAGAAAGATAAAAACCCATACACAAATAACCTTGCCCGTGTACCGGAAGATGGGTGAATGCATATACAGACTAAGTTTTAAATTTAAAAAAAAAAACTTAAGTATATGTGTATATTTTGTTAAACAGTTACCTTTTAAAAAATACATTCAAATTAACTGATCAAACATAGGTCCTGTTTAAAGACTGGATTTCTAATATGGAGTCTCAAACACTTGAGAATGAACGAATGGTGATGCATAAATGATGAGGAAAGGAATGACTAACCAAATTGGCCAGTTCTTTCAGTAGATGGCTTATTTTATATCTCACAGTGAAAATCAAGGATAAAATTTTGGCTTTTGCATTACTGGTCTGAGCACTCATTGGCCATTATGAGTAAACAAATGTGGAGACAGCTCCTTTGGTTTTCTCTTTCTTTTCAAGTTCCTAAAGCTCTCCTTTTCTCTGCCATCATTTTCCCATTTTCTTCACCTGCTTACATGGATGAGAGAACTTTAGTGAAATAAAAAGCTCAATGAGGTGAAAATACATCCGATAAAAACCCCCATTAAGAAGTTTACTGAAGGGGCTTACACTTTCCTCACTTAGATGGCTGTATTTTATTCCTCCCAAGGAAACTGGATGCCCTTAATCCAAAAAGAATGCAATAAGAATCAAAGAGCAAGAGGTGGGGGTCAGTTTGCAACCCTCTATTTTTCAAAGAGCATTTAGGGGATGGGGTGGGAAGAAATTCATAACTGGCTATTCCAGAGCCTGGTGGACACAGAAATTAACTCTTTCTATCTTCTGCCTAACTTACTCGTCCTCAACCTGATGAACAAAGACTCTCTGCAAAACTGCAAACTGAAAATAAAAGATGTGTAACAAGTTTAGAAGACAGCTTTACAAATAAAGACATTGCATTAATGGAGTTCATCTTAATTGAGGGAAGCAACAAGAGAAGGAAAAAGAACGTGGGACTCAGATAGAACTGAGTTCCAATCCTAAGATATTCAGTGTTTTTGTGGCTCTGATCGGCTTATTTAGTCTCTTTGGTACTCAATTTTTCCATCTAAAATGTGAAGATGCAAACATCTATTTGGAAAAGTGTTGGTGAGAGTTATTCAACACATTGAATATAAAAGAGCATAACATGGTGCCAGTCCCAAAATAGGTTCTGTTCCTTGGGAAGTCAATATTTCTTGAACTAAAATAAGGTTTCTATTTCAGCCTAGATCCAAAATCTCACCATCCAGATCCAGGGAGTATTGGTAACTTTAAGTAAATATGTTTTTGCCCTTGCAAAACGCACTTAATCTGATTCATTAATGGGCATACATGCAGTGGGCTAAGCATTTGTTTATTAATCCCCACAACAAAATGTTGAGGAACTTGAGGTCAAGGGTGATTAATTAACTTGCTTAAGGCCACATAGCCGAGAGGAGGCCCAATCACAGATTGAATGAAGATCTATTTCATTTCCAGATACTTTGCAGGATTCCCAAATATTATACACCAAGGAGACTTCAGCTGCAAATATAAACTAAAGAACATAGTCTTTCTTTTTCTAACCTTTATAGTCAAACTGCCAGATGGGGCTGCAATCATCTGAAAATTTTACCTGGGGCTGCAAGACCCCCTTCCCAGGCTCACCCATAAGAAAGGTAGTTGGTGGTTTGTCTGGTGCAAACCTGAATTTTCCCCCAGGTCACTTCTCACCTTGCCAGGGCCTCCTACACAGGGCCTCTCCTCCAGGATGATCACCAGCAGAGAAAGAGATGGAGAGATGGTGAGCCAGGACCCAGACAGAAGCCACACCCTTCTGAAAGTGAGTATCAGAAGTGAGAGCTCGCACTTTTACAGGATTGAGTCCATCAAAGTGAGCTCTTAAATCCATCCTACAGCAAAGGGGAGGGACTATAGAAAATGATGAATATTGAAAGGCAAAATTGCCGGGCATCTTCTTGTAAGCTACCTGCCACAAATGTATCATTAGGGAACTATAGTTATCTTATTAGGATTCTATCTATGAAACTTGTTTACATAATTTTTTTAAAAAAAACAATAAAGAACACATATATAATTCATTCCATAGGAAAAGATACAGGAAGACTTCAAAAAGTACATGAAATATTCACATTGTAGAAAAACTATGTTTGAATTTCAACTTTTTGTACCAAAATAGGTTTATCTTTTAATTGTATTTTCCAGGAACTTTTTGAAGTACCCTTATAGATATAGGTGCTTTGTAGAAGAATACATTAGAATGGTTAATACACATAAGAGGACACTCATCCTTAAGGAAATACACATTAAGACACTCTTAGGATGACACTCCTCTATCATATCAGCAAACACTGGTCTGGTAACACCCAGTGCTGATGAGAGTAGTGGGAACCACCTGTTAGCAGACAGGGGCACCCTCTTTGGCAGTACCTCCCAAATGGAAGTGCACATCCCACTTAACCAAGAAATACCACTTCCTGAAACATATCACACAGTTACACTTGCAAAGAAATATGCATAATCATATTCACTGATGCAAAACTTTAGCAGAGCATTACTGAAAACAGGGGAGTGGCTAAATCTGAGTGCAGTACACAAAGTTATGCAGCTGTTAAAAGGAGGCAGCAGGTTTCAATGTGCTGACAATAAAAGGGACTGTCACTTTAATAAAAGAAGCACAAGGAGCAGAAGACTATTTGTAATAGGGTTTACTTTGAAAGGAAGAATACATAATTTTATACATACATGAAACTTTCTGAAAGGTTCTAAGAAAAATGTAATAGCACTTAATTGGAAGGGAAAGCATAATAGTTTTTGCACTGGTTAATTTTTGAGCCTCATATATTTTATTACATTACAATTTTAAACACTAGCTGGACAAATAATAGCCTTCACTGTCATCCACATATGAAAAAAACAGCAGTTAATGATGAGTCTGATTCAGTAGCAAGTGTTAGGGGAGCCTTAGGAAACAGGAAAGAGGGGAAGGCACTCTGGTTCACTCATCACCCACCAAGCTCCAGGCACTTCTATTTAAGTCACTTCTCACCATCTACACTAGGTGGTAACCACACAGAGCCAGCCTCTGCCTTCTCACCAGCCCTCCAAAAGTCCCTGCCCCGCACTAGGTAGGTCCTTGACCCAGATCAGCCCTCCCTCCTGCGTGCTGAAGTCAAGGTAAATACTATAAATATATACCCTGAGATTTCAACTTGCCTCCTTTTAAGTTTTTAAAACTATTTGAAGGAAAAAAGAAAAACATCCTTTGTGAGTTCCAAGCCACGCACTACCTGGGGGAACTCCCACTCCGCCACCTCAGTGCTGAAAGCCTTGCCTCTCCATGGCCCACGGACAGGGAGCAGGTCTCCTGTGAGTTCAGCTGACCCAGGACTGAGGTCCTACTTATGGGTCCTCGCCGGGTTGACTGCAATGGGCACACAGCACATTTGGTAAATGCTAGTCGAAGAGCAAGGGGCCGGAGACTCACATCTCACATCTCCCCTGCACAGACTGTGCCCAAACCAGTGTCACCAGCCAACTTAGAGACACAGGAGGAACAGTAATTAGGACAGGGTCATCATTTTCAAGAAATGAGGTGGATCAGAGCCATTCATGTCTCTCTCTTTGATTCTCATCAGCACCCCCTATCCCGGGGAAGCCTGAGATACAGACACCCACAGGATGGTGTGCACCACTGTCAGATAAAGCCCTTGGCTCCTTCCCCACTTCACTAAGGGGTGACAGCTTCCCTTCATGCTGTCCATAGTGGACAGTGACAGAATGCTTCTGAAGCAAGACATGACAGATAAAGATGCCAAGATTTAGGATGAATCTGAGGTGCCCTTGGCAGGCTGGCTGGAGGGCACTGCCTCTGGACAGGGGCGAAGTGGCCAGCATGGAAGAGAGTGTGGGAGAGAGCAGGCCTGCAGCATAGCGGGATGGGTGCCGGGTCTACACCTCATGCAGGCACAGTCTCCTTGGCCTCCATTTTGCAACCGCAAAAACAGCAGCAAGAACCTCGGGGAGCAACCCGGACAAGAGGAGAAGGGAAGGGGCCCCTCCTCCTCTCCCATCACCCCCACCACCACGGACAAAGGCTCACTTTGATTTCGGGCCTCACTATTTTAACACCAGCGATTTTCTTTTGGCAGCCACTGTTCATTTAATACACACTCCCTTTCCCCTATGACATAAATTCTTCTTTTAAGAAGCAAATGAAGAAAGGCCGCATCCTCCCAGCCCGCAGGCCCAGACAAGGGCGGGAGCGTGGCCACCAGAGCCGTCAAGGGCCCTGTGTGCCTCCGCAGCCTCCTTGCGCTGCGCCAAAGCCCTTGTTTTCCTGGGTGTTCTGAGACTTCGCTCCTTCAGCTGCTTTGACACCATGTGCCGGCTGCCGGCTGATGCAAAACAACCGCCTTCTTGTGCTGGGGGGCCCGCTCTGTCTTCCCTCCAGGCCGCAGGGGAGAAAACGTGTCTTTGTGGCTTCCCCGTCAATAGCTCTGAGTCCAAACCCCTGGCGGGCTCTGGCAGGCAAAGCGGCTGCCCTGTGAATAGAGGGGGTTGTTTGCTTCTCTTTGCAAAGCCGGCCCCTGGGCATCCAGAAATGCATCCACAGGCCAGGCCTGCGAGTCTAGGGACAGATTCATGGGCAAGCTGGCAGATACCCCGGTCTATGAAGAATTATTATTGCTCGTGTGTGTGCAGCTCATTCAAGTCTCTCTACAAAATGCATTCAGAACTGTTGGCTCATTAGTGGAACATTGACCGTGAACATATTCAGCTCCCAATCCAGCCCTCACCACCTATTCTCTCCTTGGGCTCTATGACCCTGCTCCACCACGGGGCTGTCTCTAGTCTCATCATTTTACAGATCAGGAAACCGAGTATCAAAATGGTCAAGTGTCTGGCACGTGACTCAACAGTTACAGACATCTACCCAGGGGCACTGCCAGCTTCAGAGATGGGGCCCCCTGAAAGGCATCCCTGCCAAGCCCCACAGAAGGAACACAACCCCTGCCAGCCCAGATGCCAGAGGCATTCCCTCTTACCTGGGGGAAAGGAGAGAAATAACCAATTTTCCTTTCCCTTCCCAAAGATTCCTCCTTCCCATACCCAACACCAAAAAAGTCTTCATAGAAAAATGGAATTTGTCGCCATCCCAACAGGGATGTGTAGATCCTAGGCTTCTACACAATGTCATTCTGAACCTAAGCATTGCCAAAGTGTTCAACTTGGCCTTTGCTGGACCACAGAAGGTGGCCTACGAAATATCCCAGATTTAAACAGCAGAGCTCAAGGTCACTTGCAATGGGAGCAGGTGCTTCTCTGTGTCTCTGCTTTGCTCTGGCAAATGGGGATGCCTACAACACCTCACAGGTGCTGGAGGGATTCAATGGAAGAAAACAATGGCTGGGTGGAGGGCAATTCTGGTGGAAGGGGTAGAGCAAGGAATGTCGCAGCAGTCTCCTAACAGCCAGGAAACAGGGCTGAAGCAGTCATCCTCCAGCAAACACTCTACATGTGGTTCCTTGGAACAATATCTATTCCAGAATCCTCACACTTTCCTCATATGCAAAATTACTGATAGTAGGGGCTGGCATTGTGGCTCAGGGAGCTAAGCTGCCACCTGCAATGCCAGCATCCCCTTACCAGAACAGGGGTTCCATGCCTGGCTGCTCTGCTTCTGATCCAGCACCCTGCTAATGTACCTGGAAAGACAGCACAGGATGGCTTGAGCGCCATCCTGTGATATCCTGTGATATTTTCCTAAAAATCCCTGATGGAGCTCCAGTTTCCTAGTTTCAGCATGAACCAGTCCTGGCTGTTACAGCCATTTGGGGAGTGAACCAGAAGATGAAAGATCTCTCTTTCTCTCTCTCCATCACTCTTTCAAATAAAACTTTTAAAAAAATACTGGTAGTGCCAGCAGGAAGCCAAAGGAAGTCTATCAATTAGTGCAAAGTATGCCATCTGACTGCCAACATAACAGATTAATCCCATAGCTGCAGTTTTTTGGCATATAGCTTAAAAAAAAAAAGAATTGTTACTTGAAGTCTGACAACATAATCTATATATGAGGATATTTTAAAAGGTTTGTAGAAAATGGAATTAAAAGATAAGTTTATTATGTACAAAAAATAAATTGAGACCCATGCATAGCATTTTTAATGGTATGTATTTTCCATGAGGTTTTTGAAGACCCCTTACATTCATGGACTTCAAAACAAAATTATGCCACAATGAACTTACATTGTAATGCTTCCTGGACCACCTGCCTCTCTTCCCAAACTCTAGCTTCTGCTATTTGTGCTACTGTAGCCCTTTCTACTACTTCTACCCCACTTCAGTGAAATTATTTTTATGAATCATAAATGATGTTTATTGCTCTGTCTTCCCTGATAAATTGTGAGCCCCAGCAACTGTATCATTTGTGCTCAAAACATGTTTGCTGAAAGACACATGAAAATTGACTAAGAACCTCACTATGTTCTAGGTATGTGATGCTGTATACTCCAGCATTCAATGGTGAATGAAATGAATGGAGGCATTTCTCACCTTCCCATCATGGTGAAATAGGAGCTCAGAGCTACAACTGTGGCAGCAGTATTCTGGCCTCAAATGCCTTTCAATGCAACTGGGGCAATGACACTTAAGATGGGATTACACCAAAGAGTGACAGAGGAAGAATGACGATGCCCTACTTGTGACTGCTCACTAGGAGAATTTGAAGGGAGAATGACAAGGAATCAATGATTTTTTTATGTGTAGAATCTACCAAATATTTTCAGTGGAGCCAAAATGTTCCTTTTATATTATGGGTTGAGTGATATTTTCCTAAAAATCCATATTTTGCAGTACCTCAGAATGTAAATTTGGATAAGGCCTTTAATAAAGAAGTAATTAAGTCAAAACAAGGTTATGAGAGTGAGGCTTTATCCAGTGTGACCAATGTCATTATAAGAAGAGAAGATTGGGACACAGACAAATACAAGGGGAAGACCATGTGAAGACACATGAGGAAGACAGCAAAGGGACATCTACAAATCAAAGACAGGGGACTCAAAAGAAACCAACCCTGACAACACCTTGACCTTGGAACTTTTAGCCTCCAGAGCTGTCAGGAAAGAAATGTCTATGGTTGAAGTCAACTTGCTTGTTGTACTTTGTTATGGCAGCCCTAGCAGATGAATACAATTTGTCTACTAACATCTTCGCCTCCCAAGGAAAATAAAGCAGAGGAGGGAGGTGTTTGTTAAACAGCTGGGTTGTGAGCTCATTGGGTAACTCACCTTACTGAATTCCCATCAAAATCATGTAGGATAAACAGTCTTATCATTCCTTCTTTTTATTATAGAAGGAAGTGAGGTTCAAAGAGATGAGAAATTTCCCTTACATCACAAAGATAGAAGTCAAATAGGCAAAGTGTAACCTGGTCCATTTACTTTAAATCCTAACTTCTCAAACTACCCCTTATCCCCTTTCTCAAAGTCAGTCCAATGAGCCTATTGAGAAAATCAAAAGGGAGCATGAGTGAAGGAGCCATGGAAAATTTTTGTAAACCCTGTCCATCCAAGCAGCATCGAAGCTTGTAAAACAAATATGATGCTATTCCTGAACAAAGATAATGTAAGAAAATAGCATTGAAAGTGGGGCTCTGGCCTTGCTACCCACAGTCCTAACCTTTCGACACCAAACAGCATACAGCAATATCAAATTTTACTCATGGGCTTGCTCTTTACACTCAAGTTGGCTTTGTGAGTTGTAGATTTTATCAAAATTGAGTGAAAGTGTGTTTAATACAATGTTGGATTCATTGGAGAGAAAAAAGAAAAAGAAAAACCTTGCTTCTTCAATGCCAGGAGCTTACAAAGACATATAAACCATGAGGAATTCCAAGGACTCACTCAGAAGCTGTTCTGAAAATGCTTTTCTTGAACAAAGGGCCAATGTTCCTTTCAGGGAAGAGTGCAGCACTGATTTCCGGCATTTTTCTTTAAGTCATTAGGACTGTGCCAACAAACAAACATATACTGGTCCCTGGAGAAAGAATCTCATTGAATGCAGCTTACAAGAGTCTGATTATTGGGGAGGGGGTGCTTCATGGCACGTGCCTCGCCAGCCGGCCCTCAAATGTACAGATCTGCTTAAAGGGCCTTATTGATGGTGGCCACAGACAGACCGAGCTTGTAGAGAGAACGGACATCTCCTGGATACTAACTGCTCAGCATCATCCTGACACACACACAGTGCCATCAGAGAGAGCTGGAAACTCAGCCTCATTCTTGGTTTCTGCAGAAACAGTAAATTCATTTCTAACAATATTGAGATTTCCTTCACTGTGATAATTGAAGGATCTTAGAGGACCCAAAATGAAATGACATTGGATAGAATGGTGGTTGAATCTTTAGGCACCTACATATTTCAGATTTTGATTAACTGGAAATCTTATAGAGCAGGCCCTGAAAATACACAGCATTGGATTAGGACAAAAGCCACAGTTCACACTCCTGTTCCACTACTTGTTATGTGTCCTTGATAACTACCTCCTACAATCTACAGGAAGACAGAAGGATATCATTCATACAAGAGTGTTAAGAGAGTACCTAGCATTAGCGTAAACTTTTAAGTTGTTTTCTGCTTCTCTTTCTTCAAAAGAAATGGTTTCAAATATATAGCATGTTTAAAGTACACCTAAGATGAAAGCAACTACTGACAGTATTAGTTAGCAAGGTATAGATTGCTCTACTTGTCCAGGAGTAGTAATTAATAGGGAATGATTTCCTACTCATCTGTACCATGGCTTCTAAACATACTCATTTATTCAAGCAAGATTTATGGAGCACTTGCTCTGCACCAACCACTGAACTCTAAATGACCACGTGGCTCAAGTAGTTCTTTTGCTTGGTGCTCTATGATAGGACCTCTTTCTGGTATGGGCAGCCCAGTCTGTCTACCTTACAATTAATTACCAGGCAATAGCATCTCACAGGTCACGGGTGCCTGAAGGTGGAAGAATGTTGAATCTGTGTAGTAGCCTCACTACTCTTGATAAAATTACACAAAAATAACATGTCAGCCATGGGCTGAACATGGAGACTGGCACTAGAATGGAGAAGAACAGAGATGAATGAGAAAGAGTACAGGGACTCATACTCTGAGGTGGGGACAGAGGTATAGAAAGAACACCATACAACAGGCAGAAGAAAACAGAAGTATAATGGAAGATTAGCCGTGATGCAAAGAGAAGGCTGAGTGACTTTACATTTAGGCACTGGAAAGGGCTTGAAAGCAGTGGTACTGGAGTTGAGATGTGGAGATTAGAGCTTATAGGATATAGGTAGGGAGAGGATGATGGGAGGAGCCCTGTAAGCAAGAGAACAGGCTCAACAGGGGTGAGCAACTGGCCTGGCAGTTAGAAGTCCAGTTAGGGCTGGCAGGTGGCACAGCAGTCAAGATTCTAATCATAGCAGGTGTGCTGCCTAGCAATTAAGATACTGCTTGGGACACCTAAATCCCATATCAGAGTTCCTGGGTTTGAGTCCCAGGCTCTGTTCCTGATTACAGCTTCCTGGCGATGCACATTCTAGAAGGAGCGGGTAATGCCTCAAGTGCTTGACTCCTTGCCTCCTGTGTGGGAGACCTGGATTGAGTTATGGGCTCCTGCTCTCAGCCTAATCCAAGCCTGGCTATTGCAGGCATTTGGGGAGTGAATCAATGGATGGGAGATTTCTATTTATCTTACTGTTTTCTGTCTTTGTTTTTCCTTCTGCCTTTCAAGTAAATAAAATACATAACTTAAAAACTGCAGTTAGAATACCCACATCCCACATCTGAGTTCTGGAGTTCAATTCTGAGCTCTGGGTCCTAGCTCTAGCTTTCTGCTGGGAGGCAGTAGTGATGGCTCATGTACTTGGGTTCCTACCACCCATATGGGAGACCTGGATTGGGTTTCCAGTCCCCAACTTTGGCTCCAGCCAAGCCACAGCCATTGTGAGCATTTAGGGAGTGACTAAAGAGATAGAATTGATCTACATCTCTATCTGTGTGTGTGAGTGTGTGCACATGTGCACGCACCTCTAAAATAAATTTTTAAATATTATTTATTTATTTTAATTTAAAAGGTAAACAGATTTTTTTAAAAAGAGAAAGAAAAGGCTTGACAGAAGCAAAACCTTAAGGGAATGCAGAAGAAAGCAGAGTGATCCGATCCACCTCCCCCCCTCAGGAAGCCCATCACCATCACTCACTACCCTACCTCCCAATGAGCCCCACCTTTCTTATATGTAACCTGACTTCACCTTTATCATAGTACCAAAGTACTGAAGTATTCTTTATACTGCTCTATACGCCCATCCAGTCACACAGGCAACATACCATCATGAACTGGGAATACTATGTACATTGTTTTCTAAGTTTTGTACATCAGCATTTGGCACATTGCCAGATACCCATGTGCTCAAGGAAAAAAAAGAAAAAGAAATTAAGGGGGTCTGGTGCTTTGACGCAGAAGGTTAAATCCCAGGTCTGAAGCACCAGCATCCCATATGGGCACTGGTTCTAGTCCTGGCTGCTCCTCTTCCAATCCAGCTCTCTGCTATGGCCTGGGAAAGCAGTAGAAGATGGCCCAAGTCCTTGGGCCCCTGCAGCCACATGGGAGACCCAGAAGCTCCTGACTCCTGGATTCAGATAGGCTCAGCTTTGGTCATTGCAGCCATTTGGGTAGTGAACCAGCGAATGGAAGATCTCTCTCTCTCTCTCTCTCTCTCTACCTCTCTCTACCTCTCTCTAACATTGTCTTTCAAATAAATATAAATAAATATTTAAAAAAGAAATTAAGGAATAAGTCAATAAATAATTACCTCATGGTCAATGAATTTTCTTATTTTATTTGAAAGGCAGATAGGGAGAGGAAGAGAATTAACAAAAGCACCAGAAAGACTCAAATTTCCCATCAACTGATTTACTTCCCAAATGCCCACAACAGCTGGGACTAGGCTAGCCTGAAGCCAGAAATCCAGAACTCAATTTGAGTCCCCTATATCCAGACACTGTGATAGGGGATATAATGATCCAAGCAGCATCTTAACTGCTGCACCCAATGCTCAGCCCAAATTAAATAATTTCAATTAAAAGTCATAAAGACACTAGGTACAGAGAGTTGCTGTTATCTGACAGAGAATGCAAGAGTGGTTGACTTTGCTAAAGATATTAAGATGCAGGGCCTGTGCTATAGCATAGCAGGTGAGGCCACTGCTTGCGGTACCGGCATCCCATGTGGGTGCTGGTTCTTGTCCCAGCTGCTCCACTTCTTTTTTTAAAGTTTATTTATTTATTTGAAAGTCAGAGTTACACAAAGAGAGAAGGAGAGGCAGAGAGAGAGAGAGAGAGAGAGGTCTTCCATCTGCTGGTTCACCCCCCAATTGGCCGATCCAAAGCCAGGAGCCAGGAGCTTCCTCCAAGTCTTCCCACACAGGTGCATGGGCCCAAGGACTTGGGCCATCTTCCACTGCTTTCCCAGGCCATAGCAGAGAGCTGGGTTGGAAGTGGAGTAGTCAGGACTTGAACTGGCGCCCATATGGGATGCTGACACTGCAGGTGGTGGCTTTACCTGCAACACCACAGTGCCAGCCCCTGCTCTACTTCTGATCAAGCTCTCTGCTATGGCCTGGAAAGGCAGTGGATGAAAGCCCTTGTGCTTTGGGCCCCTGCACCCACGTTGGGGATCCAGAGAAAGTTCCTGGCTCCTGGCTTCAGATCGGCCCAACTCTGGCCATTTCAGGCATTTGAGGAGTGGACCAACGGATAAAGGACCTTCTCTCTCTGCCTCTGACTTTCAAATAAATAAATAAATAAATCTTCAAAATAAAAAAAAGAAGATATTCAGATGCAGAGGACCACTGGGCATCTTCATGAATAGGATGGGTGACCAGAAACTGGCCAGGCTGGAGGTACAAATCTTGGATCACCTGTGTAGAAAAAATCAGTGGATCCAAGTGAGAAAAATATCCAGAAAAGACACATCATGAGAGCCAGAAGAGAATGCAGTATGCACGACAAGTTAACAAAGACCCACTCAGAGTAGAGTTCATCATTGTTGGGTCAGGGTATAAATAAGGAGTCAAAGCCCGAGCAGCCACCAGTGAGGAAATGCCAATGGGAAAGGCAGCCTGGAAGAAGACACTTGTCCCCTGGGCTCCCTAGCCCTGGTGGGAAATGTTATCTTCATACAACCACACTGTCCCAAAGGCCCATCTCCCACCCTCATCCTTCCTTCACTATTTGTGTTGGTGTTGTGGTTTTCCTTTTCAACCCTTCTCACTGAAACTTTGGAAGAAAAGGGGAAGAAAGCCAGGATGTCACAGAGGGACTGGGGCTTCCAGTTGGTTAGGGCCTTGACCCTCTGTGGCATCTGGGGAGGCAGCATGAGGCCATAGGAAAACATAGACTTCTCAGCCTCCCACTTCCTGGTGACCACAACAACTCCTTAACTTTTCTGTGCCTTCATTTCCCCATTCATCTATCAAACTGGCAATAGGTTTCTCTCTCTCTCTCTCTCTCTCTCTCTCTCTATCTATCTATCTCTCTCTCTCTCTCTCAGATAGATACACACACACACACACACAATTTCATAGAGCTCTCCAGACAACAGCAATAGGGTTATGGACAAGCAAACCTTTCACATCACATTCAGTGCATAGTAGGATGCCAACAAATGGGAGCTTCCATTCCTCTGGGAAAGTCTTAAATCTTCTCAATGTTAGAGCTGCTCTGGGCCTCCATTGTTTCAGAAGAAAGAGGATAAAACGAAGCCCAACGTACCACACATGGTTGTTATGAGGATCAGGACAGAAGCTCCTGGGTATGACATGACACAGGTGTCTCTTGATCTTGCTGTGCTTTTTCTTTGCCTGGTTCTCCAATTGGTGGACTGAGACTTAAGCAAAGGAGCTGGGATGCAGTGCTGTGGTGTACCTGAGAGACACTTTGTTAATAAATATGTAAACAGATGGTGGAAGAATGGGAGGATGTGGGCTGGGTAGATGTACCTGAGTTCATTCCTACAAATTCAGGATCTTCCACATTCAAGCTGGTTCACCTTACAAATGAACTACTGAGAAACAGGGCCATGGACATAGAGACTCAGCACTCTGAGGACAATGAAGAGACTTTCTTCCATATTTTGTATACCCACAAATTAGCCATTCTTCATCAAGACTTGTTTAGAAATGGCTGTGCAGCCTGAGAAAATTGGGTCTGACTTGCCATGTAGATTTTGTTAATGGAGTTGGATAAACATAACTCTCTATTAATCTAAATTACTGGCCTTCAGGGTGAGTTTATTTTATTTACACACATGATCCACAATCCCTGGGAACCCTGGAGGACAAGTGTGTCCCAGTGAGAACAAGCCTTCTGTGAACCACTTAGAAATAGACCCTCGGGAAGTGCTACATAAACAAAATGTAATGAATTGCTCCCCCCTGTCAAAAATGAACAATTCATAATGTGCCCCTGAATTGAACCAACTGGTCCTTGTTTGAAACACTCTGTACTTTGATGTCCTTTCTGTTGGTCAGGAAAAAAGAAGAAAGTAATAGTCTTTTAATGATTTTTTTCAGAGTGAAGAGAGAAAATAAACTACCTACCAAGCCACAAGCACTCTTCCAGTGAACTGTTAAAGGGCATTTTGAAAATCTTAGACTTCCTTGAATAAAAACTTGAATAATGCAATTAAATTGTTCTTAACCAGTGCTGGAAATTGCAAACTATTAAGAACAACAACAATATTCTTAAATGACCAGTTGGTACTGTGGAAAAATTAATGAATGTAATTACTAACAATTATTTCTCTCTTGCTATGTGCCAGGTATTAGAAATGCATCCATTATATATGCAATAATAAGCAATATAATCTAAACAACCACACACACAAACACATGGAGCAGGTGCTATTATTGTCCCCATTCTACTAGTGAGAAAATTAAGCCAGGGGCTGGTGCTGAGATGTATCAGGTAAAGCCACCTTCCGTAGGGCCAGCATCCCATATTGAGTGCCAGTTCAAGTCCCACCTGCTCCACTTTCGATATAGCTCTCTGCTATGGCCAGGGAAAGCAATAGAAGATGGCCCAAGTCTTTGGGCCGCTGCACCCACATGGGAGACCTGGAAGAAGCTCCAGGCTCATGGCTTTGGAAAGGCCCAGCTCCAGCTGTTGCAGCCATCTGGGGAGTGAACCAGTGGATGGAAAACCTCTCTCTGCTTCTGTTTCTGCCTCTCCTGTAACTCCACCTTTCAAATAAATAAATAAATCTTTTTAAAAATAAAAATGAACTGAAAGAGGTTAAGTGACTTTCCCAAAAATCACTTAGAAAAATATATGTTGGAACCAAGCATTCAAGCCAGGGGACTCTGGGAGTGGGGACCATTCTTGAACCACTATGCTATAAAGATACTAGACTAAGAGTGTTGAAGATATCCTTCCTTGTAATTCAGATTTTTCCATTAAATCAGTGTATAACCTGGGGCAAGTTACAGATAGAATGCAGTTCGCTTACGTTTAAGAGAAAAGGTTTTCATTGAATGAAATCCACATCAACTGAGGTTCCATAGTGGCAGAAAACTGAAATCCACTTGATAAATTTAAGCTAAAATAGGAGGAAGAAGTGAAGGAAGGAGAGAAGGGGAAAGCTGAGGAGGATGAAGACAAAAAGGAAGAGAAGTTTTTGGCAAGATATTTAGGTAGGTCACAGAATAGAGAGAAGGCTAGAGACCAAACAACTGGGCTCAGAACAGAACACATATCAGGTCATCAAGGCTTTGTGGGTCTAGGTGAAATCCTTAAAATTTAAAGTCCCAGTAGAAAGTCCAGTTGGCCATGCAAAAGTCCTTTACCCTCTTGCACTGGTGTTAGGGTACCTGATTGAAATTCCCACCAACACTGCACACAATGAGAGTGAGTCCCAAGGAAATCTGAGTTTAGTTAGGAAGGTATGAGTTTAAAAAAAAAAAAAAAAAGTCCACTACTACATCAAAAGCCTCCTTCCAGTGGATGCATGGAATGAATGAGACGTATATATTCTTTAATATGGCCAAATTGGCATAGTGTCATAAATTCTGGAGATTGCTGAAGGAAAGTAGTGGCGATAGCAGCTACCATCCCCACTGCTTTTACCCTTTTATTGTCATTCTCAACATAGAAATGGTACAGCTCTTTGAAGAAGTTGAGACTAGGTCAGAAGTATTTGTATCCTCAAGTAAACATTTCAGATGGCAGACGATCGATGTCTGAACCAGGTCAGAGATCATAGGAATGGAAGGAACAGAATGTATTCAGTAGACTTTAAAGATTGATTTGACAGGAGACAATGACCTAGCAAGTGGCAATGAAGAGTTAAGGATGACCTTGAGATTTCTGGTACAGATGACTCAGTGAATGGAAAAGCCATTTAGAGTAGACATACAGGAGCAGCTGGCACCTTACCAGAGAAGATAATGGACAAGGCTTTGAACATATTGGAGTCCTTGAACACATTTCCAGAAGAAACATCTAGAAGTCACTGGATATAAGAATCTGAAGATTGGCATGGGGCTTCAGACTGAGATTTGGCAATAATCCCTAGCAGCATCAGTTTAAACCCTAGGTTTGCTTAACCCCAGAACAGTTTATGAGTTCAGAAGGAGGCATGGGTGGGTAGCCAGAAACTTGTGGGGGAAAGCAGCACACAAAGGACATGGGGAGGAAGAATCAAGGAGATGTGAAGTAAACAGGGAGGGTGAGACCACTGAAGGCCCCAACTAGAAGAAAGCTACTGGCAGTAATACCTGAAACTCAGAACACAGGAAGAGTGATCTAAACAATCCAAGTGGAAGAACGGCTTTTGCAAATGTCCTTGTAGGTAGTCAAGACCTGACTCCAGGCACCATATGAGCAGATGGCTAATGGACCTGAAGCACAAAGAGGAAGAGTGACTGTGGCAAGATGAGAATGAAGGGTTGGCAATGCCAGACCATGCAGAGTTTTGTGGACCATGACTGAAATTTTGAATTTATACTTAAATCTCCAGAGAGCCATTGGGACTTTCAAGAGGATGGAATAATGAGAATCAAATTTTCATTGTATATATTCCAAGTGTACAACATGCCTTTCTGATAAACATATACACAGGGAAATGATTACTGTGGTCAAGCAATTTGTTTGGGTTTGTTTGTTTGTTTGTTTTTGTTACTGTCATAAGAGCACCTAAAATCAGGGTTGTTGTTGTGGTGCAGCAGGTAAAGCTGCTGCCTTCAACGCCAGCATCCCATATGGGTGCCAGTTCAAGTCCCAACTGCTCCACTTCAGACCTAGCTCTCTGCTAATGGCCTGGGAAAAGGAGTCGAAGACAGCCAAAGTGTTCAGGTCTCGGGTACCCACATGGGAGACCTGGAAGAAGCTCCTGGCTCCTGTCTTCAACTTGGCCTAGCCCTGACTATTGCAGCCATTTGGGGAATGAACCAGCTGATGGAAGATCTCTCTGTCCTCTAACACTGATTTTCAAATAAATTTATTTAACAAAAAAAAGAGCACCTAAAATCTACTTTCTTAGCCAAAAAGGAGAAGGAAATAGGAAGAAATGGGCCCAAGGATACAAATATAGGATGAGTAAGTCCAGAGATCTAATGTACAGCATGAAGACCATGGTTTATAATATTATACTGTATACAGATTGCACTTTTTTTTTTGAGAGGCAGAGTTAGACAGTGAGAGAGAGACAGAGACAGAGAGAAAGGTCTATCCTTTCCCATTGTTTCACCCCCCAATGGCCGCTGCAGCCGGCGCACCGCACTGATCCAAAGCCAGGAGCCAGGTGCTTCCTCCTGGTCTCCCATGGGGTGCAGGGCCCAAGCACTTGGGCCATCCTCCACTGCACTCCCGGGCCACAGCAGAGAGATGGACTAGAATCCAGCGCCCCGACCGGGACTAGAACCTGGTGTGCCAGCACCACAGGCAGAGGATTAGCCTATTGAGCCTCAGCGCCAGCCTAGATTGAACTTTGAAAAAGTCACAGGTGGAGAAGTTGCTAGAAGATCAAGAGTAGATAAGGGGATACCAGTTGGGAAACTTGCATGCATATTGAAGTGATCAAAGTGGGTGGTGATCCAAAAGCATGAGCTCTAAAGTCAGATGTCACAAGTTGTGGGAGAAAAATTAATATCTTAGTGCCGCAGTTTCTATATCCAAAGGTGGGTAGGCAAATTCTTCCTGTCTCCAAAGATATTAGGATTAAATATGATTGTATATGTAAAGAACCCTGGTAGAGAGTAAGTACTCAAAATATCTCCCACTACTGCAGCAGTGTGATGAGGAATAAAAGTTAAAAGAGAGATTTAAACTGGGCCAGGGAAAAGTAGAAAAATTTAGGAGACTTTTTCTAGGCAGCAAGAGGCATAAAACTTCAGCATGAGCTAAATTCATGGAATTCGTCTTCATAGGAGGAAAATAGTAGAAGACAATGTTGAAGTGGTAGCTTGTGAAAGTATTTTAGAAACAGATTTTTAGATATTGTTACAAATTCAGATCTCATATAATGAACATGGAAATGGGAGTCCAGATAAGTAAACAGGCAATGTTAAGGTTTGCATTTCTCAGAATGGCTGTGAAAAGCAAATTGAAACCTCATCTGCAAATGGGCCCATTATGTGTGAAGCATTACCAATTGTTCTGCCTGGCTTCTTGGAGAGATTTCCCACAACAACTGCTAAAGACAGCAGAGATGAAACAGGAAAGCTTGTAAAGTCAACAGCAATACCTCATTCTTCTCTTGACATTGACATCCAAGAATCTGGGATATTTTATTAAGGAGGATTAAAAAATGTGACAGTAAAAAGCATACAGTACTGTCCCTAGCTCATAGAGGCTGAAACAAATATAGCTTTCACTAAAATAGTTACTTTTTGTGGGGCTGCTAACATTACAAACTACTGAAGTATAAACTGGAACACTGAGAGCTTCATTAATTAAGTGTTCAAACTATATCACTTTCTTTGATATAATATCTCATCATTTGCCATGTTCATTTTCATGGTAACATACTTGATTAATGATTTTTTTAAAAAATTACATAGGCTGCCTATTTGTTTCAAATTTCTAAGAACTAAATAGTAATGCACACCATAAGACAAGCAGCAGTGTCAAGAACATGCTAGAGGTCGGCACTGTGGTGCAGTGGGTTAATGCCCTGGCCTGAGGCACCGGCATCCCATGTGGGCAATGGTTCAAGACCCTGCTGCTCCACTTCCGATCCAGCTCTCTGCTATGGCCTGGGAAAGCAGTAGAAAGTGACCCAAGTCCTTGGGCCCCTGCACCCATGTGGGAGACCTGGAAGAAGCTCCTGGCTCCTGGCTTCAGATTGCCACAGCTCCGGCAACTGCAGCCAATTGGGGAGTGAACCAGCAGATGGAAGACCCCTACCCCTCCCTCCCTCTCCCTCTCCTCTCTCTGTGTAACTCTGACTTTCAAATAAATAAATAAATCTTAAAAAAAAAAAAAAAGAACATGCTAAAAGTCATTGCCCACTGCCTGTGATCTCAATGATCCAATCTTATATAGAGAGTAGATTGTTTTGGTCAAAACTGAAAAAAAAGAGAAAGGAAATAAACCATACATGTTCCTCAACTTACAATGGGTTATATCTTGATAAACCCAAACTTAATTGAAAATATCATTAGGTAGAAAATGCATTCAGTACACCTATTCTTGGCAACATGATATGTTGTGGGGAAGTAGTTGGTTCCTCTCACAACTCATGGCTGTCTGGGTGGTATGGCTCTCTGCTGCTGTCTAGGATCACAAGAGAACCTCCTTTCTCACATCACTAGCCCAAGAAAGGATCAAAATTCTAAATGTGAGGTGTAGTTTCTACTTAATATGGATCATTTTCATACCTTAATAAAGTCAAAAAGTTCTAAATTGGGCCATTGTAAAATGGGCACTGTCTGAACTACCAAGTTGAATATTCCCCAAGTACTGTGCTGAGCACTCTCACACATATCTAGTGTGATCCTCCACACTCTCCTGTGAAGTAAGCATTGTGGTTCCATCTTAGAGAAAAATAGAACTTGAGAAGGTGAGGAATCAAGACAGCAGAGCTACTGAATGGCAGAGCAGGGGTTCAAGTTTAGGTCTCACTCCAAATTGCATTCCATTGTACAGGTGCTCCTGTGTGCTTTGATTATTTACTTATTTATGTGAAAGCAGAGGAACCAAGAGACAGAGAGACGGAGACTAACCAACCTTCCATCATTTGGTTCATTCCCCAAATGTACACAATAGCCAGCGCTGGGCCAGGTTAAAGCCAGGAGCCAAGAACTCCATCCAGGTCTCCCACATGGGTGGCAGGGGTACAAACACTTGAATCATCACTGATGCCCCCCAAGGAATGCATAAGCAGGAAGTTGGAGTCAGGAGCCAGAGCTGGGAATCAAACCCAGGGAATTTGATGTGGAATATGGGCATCTTAACTACTAGGCTAAATCCCTTGTATATTCTTTTTGATGGGATGGATGGGAAGATAAAAGAATGAAGAAAAAAGGGATATTAAAGAAGTGAATGAGTATGAATGGGGGCACTAATGAATGTATTTCCATTGATAATATCTCTGAAAAATAAGTGGTTCGAAGTTGAGATTTTTATCAAATCTGTTACCTTTTCTGCCCTGTTCGAAAGAGTCAGGACTACACTTCTGGACAGTAGCCATGTGGACAGCAAATGTGTTTCATAGAATCAGGAAGATGGAAAGGGAGGTCCTTAAATACAAAGGAAGCCAGTAGGGTGAGCATTATTTTAATAGAGTTCTGAGATTCGAATGCTAAGAAGAGGAGTGTGCATTTGACACGTCCATTAAAACATGGCATGGTATGCCTGCATCTCATTTTGGGATGCCTGTGTTCAAGTCCCGGCTCTTCTTCTAGTTCCAGCTAATGTGCACACTGTGAGGCAGTAGATAATGGCTCTAATACTTAGTTTCCTTACACCTACATGGGAAACCTGGATAGTGTTTCTGGCTCCTGGCTCCAGCCTGGCCCAGGCTCAGCTGCAGATATTTGGGAAGTTAACCAGCAGATAGAAAATATCCTCGATCATTCCCTCATTCATATTCTCTGTCTCTCTCTCTCTTACCCTTCCCTCTCTTTCAAATAAATAAATTTTTAAAATGCCAACAAGATCAAGCCTACACCTCAGTACACATTGTGGTTGTATGTTCACCATCCATCGTCTTCTTTCCCAATGGTCTGACTTCTGTTCATGTCTGGGAACACAGGTCACGACTTCAGCCAAGGTCATTAGTTCATTACATCTCTTAGCTAGAGGTAAATTTAGAGCAAATCTGTGATTTTCTTAGCCAATTCAGAATGAGTCTCCAGGACTTAAGCCGAGAACTCTCAGGGAAAGGAGTTTTCACATCTGCTGGATGAGAAAAGGAGACATGTTACTCCAGGAGCTGTCGGTCTGCATCTTGGAATCAAAGAGTAGAGACAGCAATGAAGCCAGGAAGAAGTGTGGAAAGAAACCCATTCGTCAGTGACAGTATTATCTGATGCTAAAACATTGAATCAAAACTTCTCAATTGTTTATTTTCCTGTTTTTCATCATAGACCACATCCTAACTGATCACACCATCATCGCTTCCCAGATAAAATCAGATCTGGAGCAATGGGTAGGGGAGTGATCCTGAGTGATCTCAGCTCCTGCTGGAGTTCACACTTGCCTGCATGGGCTAATAAATGTGTGCTGCATGACAGTGCCCAGCAATTTAAAGAATCATGAAAGTCAAATGAAAGTGAAGATATCGCTATGAGAAAATTGGAAAGAATCCCGATGCCCATTATGTTGTTCTTGTGCTTTTTTTTTTTTTTAATCTGGATGGGTCAAACAATCCATCCCCACAACCTGCCTTTGGCTCATTGGAGAAGCTAATTCCTCTCCCGTCAAGATGCAGTTCTACATGACTCCCCCACTCCCCAGTTCATTCCTAAAATGATTCTATTGCTAAAACAGGCCATGTGAGCAGGTATCCCTCTCCCTAATTGCAGCTGCAGCAAAGGCAATTATTACAGAATATACTAAAAATGGGGAGTTTAGGAATTGGAGAAATGAGCAAAGCTCTTAAGTGGCTATCATTTGAAATCTTTAAAAAATCCCAAGCATAACAGGAGTTGAGGGTAGCAGAAGACTGAGCAGCAGCTGTCAGCTGGCAATCTGACACAGAGAAATGTAATCAGGTTGGATTTGCAGGTCCACTTGGTTTACAGCAGGGGGTGGGACCTTCCAAGACCACATCATCCATGTTCAGGAATATGTCATCTTCTGGATTGGAACCAAGGCCTCCAGCCACAATCAGTTCATTCAGTGAGCTTTGACATGGATCTGATTATTTAGGGAGTTTCTTTGGTGGGCCAGAGTAGGCATCTCATTCTCCAAAGTAGATGTTGGGCCCCTCTGCTAGCCCCAGACCATGTAATCCCACTAGGAAAGTACAGGGATGATGCAATGAATTCCAACAGGATGGGGTAGGAACAAGAAAGAGAAACTCTCAAAACCCCCAAATCTTTTCTAAGTCAATACAGCAACTGGAGGATTTAACATGAAATTCCTCTCCATGGGATGATGACCAAGCCAGGAGACCGCATAATTACAGGAGATAAGGCTTGGAATAGGATAAATGAGAAGCATCATCCCAAAGCTATGGATTTGACAGGAAATAAAGATCACACACAGTGAAATTTCTGTGATCAGGAGAATAAAACAGGATCAAGTATGCATGCTTTTAAGGGCCTTTGTCTGTACATATTTAAATTTATATAAATATACGCACACAAATACCTGCTGAAGGGTTCAGTTTAATTCAACAAACATGTAGATTGACCTGACAATTGGCCAGGTACTGAACCAGGCCCCAGGAATAGAACAAGGCTTTTCAACCTCAGTACTACTAAAAGGTCATTTTTTTCTTTGAGAAGGGTGTACATGGTGCCCTCCATTATAGGAACTCTATCCACCGAATGCCAGTGGAAACACCACTCCACTCCCCCACCACCAGTTGAGATGACAAAAGATTAATGCAGATATTGCTAAATACAGTTCCTGCATGGGAGACACAAAACCATCCCTGATTGAGAATCACTGGAATACAGCAATAATTAAGACAGAATCCTCACACAATTCTATGTATGGTGCTCTGAGGTAAGATCCTCTGTGTTTCCTCTATGTCACCTATGGGCTTTCTAACCTTGGAGAAGTTATTTAATGTATTTCGTACCCCAGTATTCTCCTCCATAAAATGGAAATGACATGAAAAAATACTCTGTAGAATTGTTACGAGGATTAATGGAAAGAAATACAGAAAATATTTGACATGATACCCAGGCCAGACTAAGGATGTAATAAAAGGTAGATGCTGTTTCCAAAGAGCTTGAGTGTAACGCACAGCAATAAAAACAAGTATGCAATTGATTTTCAGAGGTTTCCTTTATGAGTCATATTCAATATTTCATCCATATTGCCAAAATCCCATTCTACCCCCAATTCCTGAATTTGATATCCCCCTCCACCCTACACCCACGGCCATGAATCAGACTTGAGACTTTGTACCAACAATCTAGCTTCAGTCATCCTCTCCCATGCATCCTCCATCCTGCTATTAAAGTTTATGCTTGGAGATCAACTCTGAAAACCATGTTGCTTCCTTCACTTTATTGGCTCCATATCACTTTGTATGGCATGCAAAGTCTTGCATGATTCGAATTCACCATGGATATCCAGAAGTCTGTCCTTTAAAAGGCATAAACCCAGTTACTTTAATGCCAGTTCCAGGGGAAAGTGGTCCCCTCCACTCCTGTACTGAGGCTATTGACTTGATCTATGCCAGCAAAAGGGACCTAAAAGACAGCCCCCTGACTAATGCAAATAAAGTTTGGTTCATAGATGGAAGCAGCTTTGTCAGACAGGACCTGCTTCTCAGAGTATGCAACAGTTACAGCATGGCACGTTATTGAAACGTGCTCTGCCCCCAGGAACTTTTGCTCAGCTAGCAGAACTAATTGCCTAAACCAGAGCTCTAGATCACACAAGGGATTTTTAAGGCATCTTCACTCTGCATGGAGACCTTAGTCTTCTGGTAAGGTAAGAAGAGCCAACCAGGCTCTATGGAAAACATCAAGTATAGAAATGTGTGCTTGGTAAGAAAGGTTTAGAAAAAAAGAGTGTTGTTGGTAAGAAGGGCTAAAAAGGAAAGAGCTTTTTAAATAAGGAAAGGACATGGTTTGTAAGAATGACTTTATCCTGATGGCTAGTTTACTCTAGACTGGAATGGAAATGGTGAAATGTTTAAAGTAAGTTGAAGAGGGTGTGTGGAAGTCACAAAAGGTTATAAGAAAAAGAAGTATTAAACATGCTAACTGCTGCACCAGGGGGTATCTGTGCCATGCTCCAGGAAGAATGTTGTTTCTGGGTCAATCAGACTGGACAGGTACAAACCCAAATTTGTACTTTTCCTGGAGAATTCCAAACAGCTCCAGGACCAGGCCAAGCAGGGCTGGGATTTCTGGCCTAACATCTGGTCATGGAAATCCTGACTATTTCCTCTCCTTGGCCCAATAACGTCTGTAATCTTGCTGCTTCTCTTTGGACTGTGTGTTTTAATGCCCTTGTTCCTTTTGTCTCTAACAGACTAAAGGCTGTCAAACTCCAAATGGTCGTCAGACAAGGCTTCCAGCCCATTCCATTGGATGACCTGAGCAGCCCTCTGGACTGAACAGGACAGTCTTTCCAAGGCCACTGTCACACACCATAAGACAGATAGCAAGAGGAAATACCCAAATCTCCCTCGACGCCCACATGCCAGCTTTGAAGAAGTTACAGAAGACGGAACTTCATCCATAATCCCAAAAAGAATTTTGGGTATTAACCTCTTGAGGGGGGAATGTTAGGTAGGAAGTCAGTTATGAGCTTATGTGTGTGTGACAGGCCTAAAGAGAAGACATCTATATGCATCTGCATCTCAAAGTCATCCTAACAATGTTCCAGGGGAAGCCCAGATTTTCGCATCCTGCCTGCCCTGCCCCCTTCTACCTGGTAACCTGCCAGGTGGAGGCCCTCACCCCTCCTGCTAAATCTTCCACAATCTCCCAGGTGCAGCCCAGTATCTGCATGTCAAACACCCTGCTCCCTTCCTCAGGTCTGATAACATTTGCATCCATAAAGTCCTTTGTTTCAGACCTTCAAGAGAAGTTTTTCTATTTACATCCAAAAAGCCCTTTGTTCCAAGAGGAGCAGAGGTGGGGAAGCAAGACCCATCTCCTTAAAACCCCCAGCCTCAACTGGACTGCGCGCTCAGCTCTCTGCATCTTTGCTGAGCCGCCCGCCTGGCCTGGCCGGGTGTACTCTCCACTCACCCATGCAGCCCCGCTCTCCCCCAGTCTGAGGGACTGGGCACTCTCTCTCAGGCCCTGTCTGGAGAGGTGCCCATCCGTCCTTACAGATGTTCCTTCTTAATAAACCTTGCTATTTTACCTCCCACTAAAAAAAAAAAAAAAAAAAGCTAATTCAACTCCACCCTCCTCCAAAAAGTTTTCTTACATTCTCGCAGGTAGAATGAAGGTCTTCCTCTGTCTCATTTTGCCTTGTACCTTCATGCATTCACAAATTAACTCTAAACAAGCTGTCTCCTTCAAGAGTTGTTAATGCCTACCTATCTCCTTCATTAGTACAAGAACTACTAGAGAATCAAGACCAATCTTTCTATCATTTCTGTATCCTCAATGCCCAATCTGCAGTAATGGATTAATTACACACTACACCTAAAAGAAAATAAACAGAACATGCATAATCCAAGGAAAATTGGAGTTTAGATGAGAACCAAGTGGTATAAACACCATTTGGTTAGCCAGTAGTTCTCAGCTCTTTAGACTCATTAATTAATCAGAATCTCTTCATGAGGACAGCACACATTAGTATGCTTTTTAGTTCCCCAGGTCATGTCAATTGCAGAAAACTACAACTGTACATAAGATCTGAGAATAGTTTCCTCACTCAGGATGTCCGATTTTCATTGTTGGGCACAGTCCAGGGGATTGATAGTGGCTGCCTGGAGCACTGCCTTGCAACGAATTTTGAGCTCCCTTGGGTCTCAATAGAATAGAATATTGTGATTGATTGGTAATGTCTGCCAAGAACAAGTAATCAGGGAGATGCAACAATTATGCTGTTAATTGACATCTCTGTGATTGATGCATTAATAAGAAGGAACTTGGTGGAACTAATGATTATCATTTATATGTATAAATGTTAATAATATATATGACTATCATTTATATGTAAACATATTCATATGCATATATGTGCTATATACAATAAAAGCTGCCATTTTTAGAGTGTCAGCCATATGCTAAATACTGTGCTAAGCTATGGCAGCATTAATGAGGAAAACTGACATAGGCTTTGGCCTCAGAGGTTGGACAACTTAGAGGTAGGCAAGTTTTTGTAAAATAATTATACAAGTAGATAATGAAGAAGAGTGAAAGAAAATTAAGGATACTCTACAAACTTCCACAAAGGAGATACTGAGTTGGTTCAGGCAGTTAGAGAACCTCCCCCCAACCTTACCAGGGAAGTGGCATTTGAGTTGAGATCTGAGTGTTGAGGAGGATTTATCAAGACGAGGAGTGAAGAATTCTCAGGCTAGAGGCCAACACACAGAGGAAGAGTGGGAACCTAGGATCCCACATAGAAGATTGTGTGCTCTTGGCAAGTTACCTTAACACCGTGAGACTCATCAGTAAATGGGCCACTAACAAATCATGGCGCTTGGGATTATTTCAAGGCTGAAGGCTGCAACTGGATACTTCTCACTTCATGTGTAGCACCATGCATAGCACCACATAGCAGGGAGGGGCTGTTCCACCACAAGCAACATGAATACTTTGGAGCCAGAGAGACCTACTGCTAGATTTTGGCTCTGCCACTTACCTACTGTGTGGCTTGCTCAAATAATTTCACCTGTGTCTCAGTTTCCACATGTGTCAACTGAAAGTAGTAATTAGTTGTAATGAGAAAACCACAATGGTTAATAGTCTGCCCTTGTTCAAATTCTGGCTCCCTCACTTTCTAGCCATGTGACTCCAGCAAGCCAACAGTGTCCCTCGATTTCCTCATCTGTGAACAGAGGATGATCATTAACCAGAATAACATAGGGCTTCTCACAGGGATGTATTTGGCAAATATTGAATATGTTGGTAATCTGACTTGAAGAATTTATCCCATGTTATGATGCATGTAAAGCAGTATTTACTCACAAGAGTTCATTCTGATTATGCCAAAAACAAGCTACCAAAGATGTTGACCTTTCAAGAACTCTGAAGCTAAGCGACCCACAGCACAGCTGCCTCACAAACTGCTTCCATGACAACGCAGAGCTGGTGTTGGCACAGATGCTGCTGCAGGTTCATCTGGCACCTTGCTGCCCTAGCTATACTACTTTGAGGTTGTGAACTCCACTTCCACAAATCCAGAGGCCTCGCAGCACCTCCTTAACTTCATAAGACATAACTAACCTACCTTCTCAGCAGCCAGGGATAAGTCAGAGGGGCCTTGGAATCACACAACATGTTTTATAAAATCAGGGGATGAAGACCAGGGTTCAAAGAGGGAAAGACTGAACAGTCCTGGGTCTTTAAGACCAAGCACAGCTCTGAATACACTGAATCGAATGGTGTTTTGATCTCGGACTACACAGCTTGCGGAACTGTGAGCAATAAATTTTTGTTGTTTTCAAATTACCTAAGGTAATTTTAGCCTTTAGTTGTAGCCTGAACAGTCTAAAACAAGGTTTTCTTGGAAGAACAATAGACAGAAAAGAGCAGTGATGGTAGTGACTGCTGTTCTTGGTCCAGTCTCCAAAAGTATCACTTTTCAACTTTTAGAAGCTAATATTTTGTATTAAAAGACATGTAATCAAAATGTGTGGGTAGTCAGACTGTGAGACACAAGGGAAGGGACTAAAATGCATCATGCTGATTGAACTCTCTCCTAGTGACCCCCCCAGCCCCATGCCCAGCCCCTCTTCCTGAGAGGTCACATAGGCCCATACCCCTCATCACAGGGTCTCAGGAAAGGCAGAGCATGAAAATGTCAGAAAGAAAGTCCTAGCAGGGGCCTGGGGAAGTGGACCACGTATTTGTATGCTGGGTTTTGTCTGTGAGAATGCTTTCAGCTTAAATAATAAGGAAAAAAAAATCCAAAGGCTCAAACACTAGGGGGATGGCTAAAGGAAGGGCATTAATAGGTATGGTCAAGTGACTTCCTGAAGGACCAGCGTTCCTGCCAGCCTTCCACACTGTCATGCTCATCCTATTCTCCCAGGCTCACACACCCTTCACAATCTCAAAACTGGGAATATTAATATATTTCCTATTAGTATATTAGTACTACTAATTAGTACATTACTAACTTTACTAAACTGTATATATGAGTACCCAGGAGCAGCAGCAAAGTACCCCCCAATTCCTTTATGAATGAGCAAAACTTTTCTCAGAAGGCCCTGAACAGACATCCACTCATATCTCATTGAACAAAATGAGTTCACATGACAATATCCAAACCAATGACTACGAAGTAGGTAGATTTCCTGGTAAGTGGCTTAGATCAATCAGGAGTCACTTCCTGAGGCTGGGACCAGTGGTGAGGCCAGCTTCCCTTTACAGTCACTGAGAACAGACACCTAAACAAGATCAGAGCTCTGCTCACAAGGAAAAAGGACGGGCAATGATGTCTGCTGACATCCCACTGAAGAGTGGGGAAAAAAGCTGAAGCTAGGGAGAGGAAAAGGACCCGACACAGGCACTGGGGCACCAGAGGTCAGGAGCAGAGTCCCCACCATCCAGGTTAAATGAAGAGGACATAGTTGCCAAAATGGCTCTCTGAGAGGAACATAGGAAATCAGCATGCTGACCCACATAATCTATCTTGAAGCAAGAGAAGGCGAGGAGGTATGAGACCAGTTATATGAACAGGATAATCAGTCACTCTTCCCCTGGTCTACTGCCCAAAAGCACAGCAAACCCAATGTTCCAACTCCTCCCCTAAAAATCAGCCTGACTCAACTGTTGAGGTGAGGTCAAAGAACGTCTCACTCATGTTTCACCAGACTTGTGTCTCCATGCCCATCTGGGCCACTTCCTGCGATAATGACATGGGCCAGTTTCCTCAAAATCTTCATTTCTTCGCTGAAATATACAGGTGATAACCAAGCCTCTCTTTTCTCAAAGCCTCACAAGAATTAGAGGAGATCATGCACGGGCTGGGCACCGTCATGAATTTGCATCTACATTGATAGCCATTTGTATTCCAGGTGAGTCTCTGACAACTCTGAACTGAATAACGTGTCTAACTCATTATACACCATGGAAGATTTGCACTACCCTACAACTCAAGGCAGCCAATAATTCAATTAAAGAAATCATATGATGTGGCCAGCGCTGTGGCACAGCGGGTTAAAGCCCCAGCTTGCAGCGCCGGCATCTCATATAGGTGCTGGTTCGAGTCCTGGCTGCTCCACTTCCATTCCAGCTCTCTGCTATGGCCTGGGAAAGCAGTGGAAGATGGCCCAACTCCTTGGGCCCCTGCACCCATGTAGGAGACCTTGAAGAAGCTCCTGGCTTCGGATCAGCTCAGCTCTGGCTTTTGTAGTTATTTGGGGAGTAAACCAGTGGAATGGAAGCTCTCTCTCTCTCTCTTTCTCTCTCTCTCTGTCTCCACCTCTCTTTGTAACTGTGTTTTTCAAAATATATAAATCTTTAAAAATAAAGAAATCATATGAAATTCATTTCTAATGAATGGAGAACATGGTGAGGGGTTATTTAGCTTAGTGCTTAACATGCCCATGTACCACAACAGAGTATCTGGGCTCCCAATTCCTTCTTCCTGCAGGTACAGACTTTGGGAGACAGCAGTGATGGGTCAAATAACTGGGTTTCTGCCACTCATGTGAGAGACCTGGATTGAGTTCCCAGCTCCTGGCTTTGACCTTGATCCAAGCCAGCTGTTATGGGCATCTGGGGAGTGAACCACCAGATGGGAGTACACTTACTCATTCTCTCTTCTCTCAAATCAGTATTTTTTTAAATGGAGGACTTGGACTTCGGTGGCTTCAAACTACCAAAACATTTTCTTCCTAGCTATCATTCAAGCTTTCCTCCCATTCATATTTTTTTCCCAGAAACAGAAATAGTTCCTGTGCCATGCCACTCAAGCAGTAATAACTACTCTGCATGTCAGCTCTTGGGTTACAAATTATGGCTTTTCATTTCTGCTCCAAAGAAAATGCTGACCAGAAATATGATCATAATATTCCAAAGGGAACATGTAGTCATTTCTCAAATCTCTCAGTTATGTATGATCCTATCTCCCAATTTATATGCACAGCAAACCCTAACTTTTAAGATGAAGGTGGATGTTGATTACAGAACTCCTTTGATGCTACTTGATTTTAGACCCAAGAGCAGAGTATTTTCTTCTTGGCTCTGCTATTGACTTGCTATGCAGCCTTCAAACAAACCACTGCCCCTCCCTGGGATTTACTTTCTTCATCCACAAAATGAAGAGTTGGAGTAGTCAACTACTCATATTCACGTTAGAATCCAGAATTTAGTAAGACTCTACACTGTGCAAGCATTTTTATCTCTAATTCTCACTACAAACAAAACTGAGCCTAGAGAGGTCAAGCTTGGGCTCATGCAGCCAGGCTGCATGACAGCACATTGCCCTATAAGTAATTTCCTATCCTAACTGTAGTCTGCAACACTTTGTGACATATATCAGAATAACAAGGAAAGTCCCAAAATTCTCAACCAGAAATGATCAGTTTGAGGAGATGGAAATGCTAATGGCCCTGAATTGACCATTACACATTGCATGCACTTATTAAATCACCATACTCATCCTCATAAATATGTACAGATGTTATGCAATGATGAAAAATATTAATTTTTTTAAAATAAAAAGTCAAAAGAAGAGAAATATTCAAAGATTGTTTCCAGCAAAACATTTGTGAACCTCAAAAAGTTTGTGGAAAATAGAATTGAAAGATAAGTTTATTTTGGTGCAAAAAATGTTGCAATCCATACATAATTTTTCCATATTATACATTTTCCATGAGCTTTATGAAGAGCCTTCACATGCATGGATTTCAAAAAATCTTTTGCACCACAATAAATTTAGATTTTAATTCCAATTTCTATAAACTTTTTGAACTATCCTTGTTTATATAACTCCTTATATCAAGACTGCAGACAGAGTAGTAAGACTGCACATTACAAAATCATGAAAAAACCTCTTTAAAGAGTTCACAGTTTGGCAAACAGTTCAATTCACCATAATAAATATAATAATTCCCTACACTATTTTGAAATGTCTGTTTTATAATTTTTGAATTTATTCAATAAACCACTTTATTCTGATCCGTTCCAGTGTCTAAGTGTGAGTTCATGTACCTGACTGCAAAGAATCAGAGTGGGAGAAGAGGGTACTCCAATCAGGAGAAAAGGGACTAAACCTAAACCTGCTGCAATCCTGCAGCCTCCCTGGTCCTGATTCTTGTGACAGGCAGCTGTTCCCAGCTAAGTGCTTCCTGTCCTTACCTAGTCATTAGAGGCAACCAAACCCTTCTGAACTGTGAGTGAGGGGGGCACGGCCCCTCCCCAGGCCCACTTCCTTTCACAAGCTTCACAAAGACCCTTGACACAGGTCATTCCAGGGGATTAGGCCTCAGAGTTCAGGGGTCACCTCCTGCAAGGCCCTCCTCTTTGGCCCTTCCCAAGCTTGGTGGGCCGCTACCTTCTCCCCTCCTGGCCTGATCATCTACAACAAAGAGCTGGAGGAAGGGAGAGTGGGAGGAGGGGGCAATGGTATTTAAAGAGGGGGAAATGCCCATTCTCAATGCAGACAAAAGATGAGATTAAATGGAGCAGGGAGGGCCCCTCCAAGTTGCTGAGGAGGCCTCTGTGAAATTAATATACTCCCCTAGGCCTGCTGAAAAAGCAGCTCCCTCTCTTAATCCATATGCATGAGAATGTCAGCCTCGGAACCTGGTTTGGGATTTGCTTCTTGTCAGGAAGAGAAAGGGCTGCAAGAAAGAACTGATCCGAGAGCTTTGTCTTTCTCAAGTCATCCGTGGGGCTTCGCCCGGGACACAGGTACTCCAGCAAAGACTGAATTCTCCGTTCTTGCTAACCTTGGGAATCGAGGCCACAGTCTAGGACACGAGGCTCCAATTCTGTGAGTTACCACGACAGAAGTTCCACTACTTGACAATTGGACTGCATGGCCTTCAGCAAGTGACCCCACCTCTCTGAGTTCTTCATTACCATCTCTCTCATCCAGTTATTGAAAGGAATAAGTCTGGCGGGCGCCGTGGCTCACTAGGCTAATCCTCCGCCTGCGGCACAGGCACCCCGGGTTCTAGTCCCGGTTGGGCTGCCGGATTCTGTCCCGGTTGCCCCTCTTCCAGTCCAGCTCTCTGCTGTGGCCCGGGAAGGCAGTGGAGGATGGTCCAAGTCCTTGGGCTCTGCACCCACATGGGAGACCAGGAGGAAACCCCTGGCTCCTGGCTTCAGATCGGCGCAGCGTGCCAGCCTTGGCAGCCATTTGGCGGGTGAACCAACAGAAGGAAGACCTTTCTCTCTGTCTCTCTCACTGTCTAACTCTGCCTGTTAAGAAAGAAAGAAAGAAAGAAAGAAAGAAAGAAAGAAAGAAAGAAAGAAAGAAAGAAAGAAAGAAAGAAAGGAAGGAAGGAAGGAAGGAAGGAAGGAAGGAAGGAAGGAAGGAAGGAAGGAAGGAAGGAAGGAAGGAAGGAATAAGTCTGAGATGAGATTTGGGAAGTAACTGGAAACTAGGGTCCTTTTTTGCTCATTCTCTCCCCCTTTGTTTTTTGCCCTTTGTGTTTGTTCCTCCTTCCTTCTTTCCTGGAGCACACATTTCAGTAACTGCTCTGGGTGAGTTATTTTGCCAAAAGCTAAGGTGTTCCAGGCAAGCATTATAGTACTTCTGCCTTCTTGTCAAGCGAGGAGATCATTCCAATTTCATCATTCACAAACAATTGTATGACCAACAGAACGGGGAGCCCACGAACAATAATTACCCTCACCCTGGGTATTCAGATGGTGTTCTGGGGCTCTCCAAACCCAGCCCTGTGTCAAAGTCACCAAGAGTTATTCTGATGGCTCCTGCATGTCATCAGGGCAGAGCTAGGATCAAGGCCCACATGTGAGGACTCCTGTTCCAAGCTCTTTCAGCATGAACTTGATGTCAGAGAATTAAGTCAGGAAGCACGGTTTTAAATGATACCACTTAATTCATGCTCAAAGATGTACTGTCCTTTTTTTTTTTTTTTCTCTGTCTCTAAAGAAGAAAGAGATAGCAATTAAAAGTGAGATCACCTTGGTGATAACCTAAGTCTGTAGGGCTACAAATTTCAGCTTTCAAAAATAGCTGTGTGGAAATGAAGACCCAAACAGAAAGGTCACTGGGGGAGGGCAGCATCAGCTCTCACCCGACACTTTTTGAAACCAAACCACACAGAACCCTGAGTGGGCTCTTGAAATTCCAGCTGAGACTGTAGACCGAGAAAAATATTTAAAAAAAAATAAATCATACACACAGATGATCTTTTTAATATCGTTGATGACATATAGAAGAGCACTGTGTGGCACAGTATCCAGGAGAAAGCTCTAAAGCTCTATAACTGTTAGCTAGGAGACCTGGACCGGTCCCTGCTCTCACCAAGATACACAGGTCTTCATGTATAAGACACAGTGAGGATCCATAATGCCAGCATACAAGGAAGTGTTTCCAAAATATAAAACTGCCCCACCCATTACTGTAGCCACTAGCCACATGTGCCTGCTGAAATATCAGTTTAACACTCGATTGTTCAGTCACAGGAGCCACGTGTGGCTAGTTCCTGCTACGTGAAACAGTGTAGCGATGGAGCATTTCATCATTGCAGAAAGTCCTTTTGAAGAGAATGGGGCTAGCGTACTCCCCTGTTAATACCAGCTCCTCCAGGTAGATGGGAACTGGGAGAAATTTCAACCTGTGTTGTTGCCATGAGCATTGGTCTTCTTCGTAACTAATGTAAGTAAATAACAACAAGGAAGTGATTACTATTGTGGACAGGAGAAGAGTCATTTTTAGGAGCCTCAGGGTAGACTTCTGGAACACTGGGAAGGGAATTTTAGACACAATTAATCAGCAAAAGAAATTTACTTTTCCATTCCTAATCACTATACATAGAGTTATATGTGTGTTCACATATAAAATTATTTATATGTAATAGTTAAGTTTGCTGTATTAACTTTGTCATGTGCACTTTACTTTGTGATAAAATTTTAGTAAGACATTCTCAAATGGGCAGAGAAGTGGTGTGGCTTCTCTTCTCAATGAGCAGGTGCTCCCCTTAGCATCAGTAAATGATCTCAGCTTTGGTGAACCATCAAAGGGGTTCAGCCTTCACCTTCCATCTGCCCTTACGACACAGCCCAGCCCTCACTTGCTCATCAGGTCTTCTCTGCCTGACTCCCACCAGGGATGCACACAAGAAACCACAGAAGGTAGCAGACGGTGATGCGAGAACTGTTCTAGGGGCAAACTGACAATATTTTTCCCCATTTTTAAACACGCACATGCTTTGGTATGTCTATTTTAGTTGTATTTTTTATCTTCAGAAATTAATAAAAGATTAATCCAGATCTAACAGGGGTAGGAAAACTTTTTTCTGCCAAGGGCCACTTGGGTATTTACAATATCAGTCATGAGCCATACAAAATTATCACCTTAAAAAAATCAGCCTGCCATGGCCAGCATTGTGATATAGTGGGTAAAGCCACTACCCGGAATGCTGGCATCCCATATGTGTGCTGGTTTGTATCCCAGCCGCTCCAATTCTGCTCCAGCTCCCTGTTAATGGCCTGAGAAAGCAGTGAAAATGGCCCAAGTTCTTGGGCCCCTACTACCCATGTAGGAGACCCAGAAGATCATCCTGGCTCCTGGCTTTGGCCTGATCCAGCACTGGCCATTGTGGCCATCTGAGGAATGAACCACCAGATGCAAGGTCTCTCTTTCCGTCTGTATCTCCATAACTCAGACTTTCAAAACAAATAAACCTTAAAAAGAAAACTCACCTTCTTAAAAAATAAAAAATAACCTTCTACAGATATATTGAATTTAAAGTCCTGCCTATAGTTGCCTTGGCAGGGCCAAGACAGATGATTTTGTGGGCCTTATGTGCCCATGGGCAGAGCATTGCTATCCCAATAGAAAAATGGTACTAACAGGGATTTTCACAATATATAACCAGAGACAACATAATATAACAACAAAATATAACCAGAGACAACATAAAAACCCAAACTAACAAATGATGTATCCTGATTTATCCAGACAGCCAAATTCTGAACAGCTATTAAAAGTCATGGCTAGGGGCCAGCACAGTGGCGCAATGGGTTAAAGCCCCAGTCTGAGGCGCTGGCATCCCATATGGGTGCCAGTTCGAGTCCTGGCTGCTCCACTTTTGATGCAGCTCTCTGCTATGGCCTGGGAAAGCAGTAGAAGATGGCCCAAATCCTTGGGCCCCTGCACCCACGTGGGAGACCCAAAAGGAGCTCCAGGCTTCAAATTGGTGCAGCTCTAGCCATAGCAGCCATATGGGGAGTGAACCAGCAGACAGAAGATCGATCTCTCTCTCTCTCTCTCTCTCTCTCTGCCTCTCTGTAACACTGCCTTTCAAATAAATAAATAAATCTAATTTAAAAAAAAAGAGTAAGTCACATTAATCGCAGGTGCCCATGAAATGATGCGGTGAGAAGGACACTACTCCTCCATGGTATTCTGCTCCAAACCCTTAACTCCAGACTAACCATGAAAACAAAACATCAGACACTCCCAAACCAAGGGGCAGTCTAGAAAACACCTAACTTGCCCTCCTCAAATCTGTCATCATCACAAAAAAATAGGAGAGACAGAGAAATCTAAGATCAAAGGAGGTGACTCAGACTCTACTTGACACACCTACATCCCATATCAGAGTGCCTGGGTTCCAATGCCGACTCCACTCCAGTTTCAGCTTCCTCCTAAAGTGTATCCTGGGAGGCAGCAGATGATGATTCAAGTTGTTGAGTTCGTGCCATGCTCATGGGAGACCTAAACTGAGTTCCGGATTGGCTTCAGCCTGGACCAGCTTTGTCTGTTGGGGGCATTTGGGGAGTGAATCAGTGGATGGGAGATCTGTTTTTCTCTCTGCTTTTAAATAAAATCAATTAATTTAAAAAAGAAAACTAGGGGCAAGTATTGTAGCAGATTAAGCTGCCACTTGTAATACCAGCATGCCATATCACAGTGCCAGTTCAACCCTCAGCTTCTCTACTTCCAATCCAGCCTCCTGCTAAGGTGCCTGAAAAGGCAGAGGATGACAGCCCAAGCACCTGGGCCCCTGCCACCCATATGGGAGACCAGGATGGAGTTCCTGCCTCCTGGCTTCTGCCTGGCCCAGCCCTGCTTGTTGCAGTCATTTGGGAAATGAGCAAACCAAATAGATATGTCTATTTCATTATTATCTGTCTACCTCATTCTCTCTCTCTCTCTCTCTCTCTCTCTCACTCTCACTCTGCCCTTGGAATATACCCTTTAAAAAAATTAAAAGGAGACTAAGAAGGCTGGTACCTTGGGTTGGATCATAGAACAGAAAAATTACATTAGTGGAAAAAGTAATAAAATCCAAATAAAGTCTTCAGCTACTTAATAGCACTACCCTATTTTAATTTCTTAATTTGATAAATGTACCATGATTATGCAAGATGCTAACATTAGGGGAAGTTGCACGAAGGGTAAACAGAAACATTATCTTTTTTTTTCTTCGTCAGGCAGAGTTAGACAGTGAGAGAGAGAGACAGAGAGAGAAATGTCTTCCTTCCATTGGTTCACCCCCAAAATGGCAGCTATGGCCGGCGCACTGTGCCAATCCAAAGCCAGGAGCCAGGTGCTTCCTCCTGGTCTCCCATGTGGGAGCAGGGCCCAAGCACCTGGGCCATCCTCCACTGCCTTCCTGGGCCATAGCAGAGAGCTGGACTGGAAGACGAGCAACCAGGACAGAATCCAGCACCCCAACTAGGATTAGAACCCCGGGGTGCCGGCACTGCAGACGGAGGATTAGCCAAGTGAGCCGCAGCACCGGCTCAAAACATTATCTTTTTAATTTTCTGTAAATCTAAAAGTATTCCAAAATAAAGACTTTTCATCTACCTATGTTGTTATTTTTAGATAATGTATTTCTTTGGACTTTTAAATTTTATTGTTTAAAATTTCTAGAACAGATAGGCATTGTTTTGTAGTCAGAGAAGCAGTTCATTACATAATCAGAAGTTAATTGGAATTTCCCTGTTCCATATTTCTAAATGTTATGTTTCCCAACAGAAATCTACAGGTTATTATAAAAGCAAGTCAAATCAGTAGTTTTATTTACCGGACATTGGCTGCAGATGATGTAAAATGGATCAATCTGGGCCCTCCCTGACTCTGTATCACTGTAGACCTGGAGTGGGGGAGTCTTAATTGCTCTCCAGTGATGGGAAGTGGGACCCAGTGCTATGTTCCAGAGGGAAGATCCAGACTGAAGTAGATGAGGAGGCTCACATGCAGGGAAGAGAGACAATACATGAGGAGAGCAAATCCTGGTGATATTTCACTTCTCCTTGGCCTAAGTACAGGCTATCTTCCCTCTCAGTTACATGAGCCATTCCCCAAATTTCCTTTTTGTCCTAAACTTGTTGAAATTGGGTTTCTGTCACTTGGAACTCAAATAATCCAGCCTTAACTTTCCCACAGGGGAGTTCCTCAACCTGATTTAAGCTTACGGGAAACCTCCAAAGGCACATTTGCCTTGTCTTTAACTGGATTATTCTCCAACTAAGTTAGGTTATCAGTAAATGATGAGTTAAATTTAACCGGAATGAACTGATTGAACTGGGTTCGGTTGAATCAAAAAATTATGAGTCCAACACAAGAGGTATCAAATCAGTATCTAATTTTTCCCCAACCAATAAAGATCACACAATCTCTGCATTACCATGAGGGCAAGAGATATAAAATATCTCAATTACTACATTATCTGTAGTGTCTACAATAAGACATGGCTGATAGTTATAACCTGATGACCAGGAAATGCCTGAATATGTTTCTCTTCTCTATTTATATATATTGTCCCATCAGTTAATGTGTGAAGTGGAAGTTGTCTGCTCCTGTGACCTCCTCCTCCACTGGAGGAAACACTAAGCTGTGAAATGAATCTGTTCATGGAAACTGAATCATCACAATGGCCTTGTAACTTCTTAAATCACTGACATCTCAGTGCAACTAATGCCTGCTTTTTGGCAAAAATCAGAAATACACTGGACTCACAGGGAAATCCAGTGAGAGGAAGAAAAAAAGCAGAGAGAACTGATAAACAGATGTCATAGAAAATCAATGCAATACATACAAGGGAGACATGATGCTTGGATCACAAAAGAAACTTTTTTTTTTTGACAGGCAGAGTGGACAGTGAGAGAGACAGACAGAGAGAAAGGTCTTCCTTTGCTGTTGGTTCACCCTCCAATGGCTGCTGCGGCTGGTGCGCTGCGACCGGCGCACCGCGCTGATCCAATGGCAGGAGCCAGGTGCTTATCCTGGTCTCCCATGGGGTGCAGGGCCCAAGCACTTGGACCATCCTCCACTGCACTCCCTGGTCACAGCAGAGAGCTGGCCTGGAAGAGGGGCAACCAGGACAGAATCCGGCTCCCCGACCGGGACTAGAACCTGGTGTGCCGGCGCCGCAAGGCGGAGGATTAGCCTAGTGAGCTGCGGCGCTAAGAAACTTTTTTTTTAACATTTATTTAATGAATATAAATTTCCAGTGTACAGCTTATGGATTACAATGGCTTCCCCCTCCCATAACTTCCCTCCCACCCGCAACCCTCCCCTCTCCCGCTCCCTCTCCCCTCCCATTCACATCAAGATTCATTTTCAATTCTCTTTATATACAGAAGATCAATTTAGTATATATTAAGTAAAGATTTCAACAGTTTGCACCCACATCGAAACACAAAGTGAAACATACTGTTTGAGTACTAGTTATAGCATTAAATCAAAATGTACAGTACATCAAGGACAGAGATCCCACATCAGGAGCAAGCGCACAGTGGCTCCTGTTGTTGACCCAACAAATTGCCACTCTAGTTTATGGCGCCAGTAACCACCCTAGGCTGTCGTCATGAGTTGCCAAGGCTATGGAAGCCTTCCAAGTTCCCCGACTCTGATCATATTTAGACAAGGTCATAAAAGACAGAGTGAGGATAGTAACCAATGATCCTAAGAGTGGCCTTAACCAGGTCTGAACAATTATACAGCATTAAGTGGGGAAGAGGACCATCAGTACACACAGGTTGGGAGTAGAGCCATTGGTGGTAGAGTAGAGGTTATGATTACGAAGGAATGAGGCCCAAGTGTGCTAGACAGGGTCTAGAACAAAGGACAGAGTCATTATTAGAGGAGCTAAGAAAGATGCTATCTAAGCTATAATTGAGTTTTCTGATTGAGAGGCAAATAGAACCTGACAGAAGGGGCTTGATAATAATCTGTTGGGCTTTAGGCCTTGTAAATTAAGAGGCCCAGACCTATCTATCTCTTTCCATGGGGTACATCCTAAGGGAGGTGTGAACCTCCTAGGGGAAGGCACTCTGTTGACTTTCATTACTTGGCTGGCCTGGGAGGAGAGCTGGCCAGGTAAAGGCAGATGGCATCTCTAACAAGAAATTTACAGTTCTGCCTGCAATGTTGCTGACCCTACTTGACCATCCCCTCAGCTGCAGTGGTCACTTTGGAAGCTGGGCTGAGTGAAGGGCTTTTCAGCTTAGAGCCAATAAGATCTGTGGCTCTGACCTGGGCATCCTTCGACTCCAGGGCAGGTCCATTTCCAGTGATCCAACTCTTGGCAGAGCTGCCAGGGCTCTTCACAAGCTGACTTCTGCTGAAGCCCAGGCTTACCACATTGAAAGCCACTGCAGTGGACTGGCCTGTTGGGTCTCCTTGAGGGCAGATCACTGTACAGATCAGCCATTTATAGGCCTGCCACCCATTGCTTCTGATGCCTAGCTTTCTTTTCCTCCTGGTTTTTGTTAAAGCAGACCACAGGATGCAAGTCAAGGGAGTGCCCAAGTTCCATCTCTAATCTTCGGTGGCCTGAACTACAAGTCTATAGTCACAGGCATGTTCTGTAGTATTTTTTCTAAGGTAGACAATGCCCATAAGGAAAATTATATTCTCACTTTAAAACTTTCTTTCCCTTTGGTCTGAAATGGAGGTTTTTTTCTACTTACTGTTTACTTCGCTGATGGCGAAGTAAATCTAGCTATGAGATTATAATCTAAGCTCTTATTTTGGCTATGCTATTACAGAAAAATGTTAGCCATCTCTTTTATAAGGTCTAAAGATTAAATTCACAAAAGAAACTTTTAGGAAAGAATTTTTGAAAAGTGGGAAACCCTATGTTTAAGCACCCCACCCTCTATATTATGTTCTATTAGCTGCACACGATTCCTTCTACCATTACTGGTAGTATATGCTTGTCACCTGCTATGTGCCAAGCACTGCTTTCTCATATAAACCTCTCAACAGCACTATAAGTTAGATATTATATTATAGGAAACAGACGTAGTGAATGTCTGAATAACTTGTCTATAACCAAACAGATTATCAGGCGTGCACCTGATATTTCAAACCAAGAACTATGAAATACTGACTCTCAATCATAAAACAAACTCGGCGGTAATCAACTATTCACCATTCAGTATCGCCCACAAAACTATAAGATCCTAGAAGTAAGAGACTGTACATAGTTGTTTTCTCAACTCCTAGTGTCTCATGCTATTTGTACCCAATGAATGGATGAGAGATGCAAGCCTCTTGATTTATATATTTTCCTTACTTTTTTTACTTGCAAGAAACCAATACAGCATTGAACAAGCTTAGAACTCTCAATTTTTAAAATATGGTCTAGCCGTGTCTGTATCCTGAGGTCCTAGCACCGTCTACAAGTTATTTGAAATGCATTCAAGAGAAATAGAATGCATACATTTTCCACAAGCTGCATGTCCATGGGTGTACTGGCACTTCAGTTAATACACAAAAACCTACAGTGAAAGACACAAATGAAAATGAGTTGGCTCGGAGCCAGCACTGTGGCACAGCAGGTTAACGCCCTGGCCTGAAGCACCGGCGTCCCATATGGGCGCCAGTTCTAGTCCTGGCTGCTCCTCTTCCTATCCAGCTCTCTGCTATGGCCTGGGAAAGCAGTAGAAGATGGCCCAAGTGTTTGGGCCCCTGCACCCATGTGGGAGACTCAGAAGAAGCTCCTGGATTCAGTTTGGCACAGCTCCAGCCATTGCCACTATCTGGGGAGTGAGCCATAAGATGGAAGACCTCTCTCTGTCTCTACCTCTCTCTGTAACTGTCTTTCAAATAAATAAAATAAATGTTTAAAAAAAAAAAAAAAAGAAAATGAGTTGGCTGAACCAAGCATTGTGTGACTAACCCAACTAACCCCAAAGCCAAGCCCTCACGTTTCTACATAGGAAAAAAAAAAAAAAAAACAACAGTATGTTTCTAATAATCTGTCCTGTTCAAGCTACAATAAAATTAGACCTTTGTGTTGTGGTTTTAATTTACTCTATATTATGCACCTACTTAGGAAAAAAACAAGATTTGAGATATAATAAGTGACACGAAGTATTTAAAAATGAAATCAGAAGGAAATGGAGATTCTATGAAGAAAAACAGGCCAACAATACTGTAGTCTTCTCTGTCCAAAACTAAAAATAAACCTGACATGGTCATATCCTCTTCTTTAGATCTTCTTTGGTATCTGCCTATCTCTTGTGGTTCTTCTAACCTTTCACTGCAAGGAGTAGACTAACTTCTCTCATCTTGTCTGTACCATCAGAAGGCCCGAGAGGTGGGACAGTGTCTTGTTTGTGTCTGCATGTGCAGCACGCAGCCCGTGGCCTTGTGCATACCAGCAACCCAAGAGTTTGATGGCTCCTGACATGGTTTGGGCATAGTTTCCATATTTTTTTTTATTTTTATTTATTTTTTTTTTTGACAGGCAGAGTGGATAGTGAGAGAGAGAGACAGAGAGAAAGGTCTTCCTTTTTGCCGTTGGTTCACCCTCCAATGGCCGCTGCGGCCGGCACATCGTGCTGATCCGAAGCCAGGAGCTTCTCCTGGTCTCCCATGCGGGTGCAGGGCCTAAGGACTTGGGCCATCCTCCACTGCCTTCCCGGGCCATAGCAGAGAGCTGGCCTGGAAGAGGGGCAACCGGGATAGAATCCGGCACCCCGACCGGGACTAGAACCTGGTGTGCCGGCGCCGCAAGGCGGAGGATTAGCCTGTTAAGCCACAGCGCCAGCCAGTTTCCATATTCCTGGAACATAGCATGGTGCCTAGAATACCAATGACAGTAATCAAAGCCCGCTTAATTAGTTGATTGACTTAAACTGAATTGTCAAAATATTAGTGTCCATTCTTTGGACTCCATTCTACTTTATTTCCTCACGCTACTTTAAGAAAGCTACTACAGTCCACTATATACGTCACACCTTGCTAGGTATCTAAAGCCAGTGTTCCCTCCAAAACAATCACTAGAACCATGAAAGGTGAAAACTAGTTTCTCCTTTTGCAAGAGGAAGAACTGAGACTAAAGACTGAGACTAACTTCTTTTTCCTAAAACCGTACGGGCATTAAGTGACAGATCCAGTGCATTTTGCCTGTTTTTTTTTTATTACCAGAAGTTCCAATACAACTTCATGAAACAGGTTTGACTTTACCCACAGTTTTCCAATTGCTAAGATAGACAACAAACTTGGAAATAAATGGAAATGGGCAAACATATACAAATAAAGGTAACCTCTGTGAAGAAAATCCAGCAGTATAACAGGATAAAGATAGAGTGGTAAGGCAGTGAGAGGAGACTGAAACACTAACGCCATGGTTCCTGAGAAAGAGTTGTCCAAGTGGTAGAAAGAGCTGGAGCAAACAGCCCAAGTGCATTTCAGGAACAGAAAGAAGGCAGGCCAGCATGCCTGGAACAAGAGTGTTAGGAATGACATCAAAGGGTAGACCAGACAAAATCAGGACGGGCCTTAAAGGCACCGGGTGAAGGTAGGGTTTTCTCAGTACAGCATTAAGCATTTGGTAGGATTTTAGCAGCACTGTGGCATGCTTGACTTTGTAAGTTTGAAAATATGAGTGTTACCTGCTGTGGGGAAAATGGACACTAAAGATGCAAATAGCGAAAGGGATAAAAGCAGGGAAGAGACTAGCAAATGGAGGTAGCAGAGCAGAGGAAGAAGTGGATGGATTCCAAAGAGATACTGGAGGTTGGTGGAGCCGCCAGGAGTTACTAGGGGCTGCATGTCAGCGGAGTAAGGACAATAGAGAGGTCCAGCATGTATGCGTTTGCTTTCCTGCATAGATACAGTACAATTACTGGCCACTGAAGAGAGTATTAGGTCAAAGGGGAGTGGAATGGACAGGAGACACCATGGGTTTGGGCACTCTGAAGACTGATCTTAACTGACCAGCAGTGTTGCTCAGCTCAACATGATCTGATAAGAGCCCACTTCAGAGGCTGCCAGGTAATGCCTATTGTATCATACAGGCTTTTGCAATTTGCAAACCAGACAAGCAGGAACTAGTTTAAGGCTGTTCAATTCCTCATCACCAAAACACCAAACTGCAAAGAACCAAAATTCCATGGTCCAGTCCTCTGGGGCCCATTTGGCCTAGTGACATTCACATATTCCAGGGCATGCTCCTCCACAAACCCCTCCTTGGGAGAAGATCTGAAAAGCATTTACGAGGAGTGTGAATAGGAGACGTTTCCTGAGATGGAGGGCTGCAGAGACATGGGACCAGGGACACAGACTGAGGCCGTCTGAGGAAATCAGGCACTGCTATAACGCTCCAAACGGCTGACGACCAGACGAATTCTCCTGCACAGCACTTGAAAGGAGCTTCACTCTGAGAGGCGTACTTTCTGTTCTCCTCATTATCAGAAGTGCTGTCAAAGCCATCGTCAAAGTTATGTAATAGGAAGCAATACTTTCCGGCCATTTCTCCATCCTCCTGTTATATAATAATCATGCCAAGATGAAGTGGCCAACGTCTAACCCACAGAGATGCAACCCTGTCAAGGAAATTTATAGTTTATACTTCCTGTTCTTTTTTTTTTAGCAAGCACTCCCCACCGGTTGTTCCCCTTCCTCAGGCCTTCCCAGCATGCCAGTTTCCAAACTGATTGTTTTGTTCTCATTAGGTGAACCTGTTCCATTCATGAAAAGAGGGAGAAAGGCTGCTTTAATCCATTCATTCATGTGTTCATTCAGTCAATCTGTCAACAAATAATGATTTAATAGCCAACCACATAAGGGACTCTGCAACAGCAATAATCCTTGAATAATGGATTGGGGCCGCTCAGCCAGGTGACCTGGAACAAAAGACTTAAACTTTCTGAACTTCATCTGTAAAATGGTCTAAGTAGGCCAATCTGCTGGGGTCCTTGGGAGGAGGAATACGATGACAGGTAATGGAGGCATAGCATCTCTTCATGACTAGTACTGTTCTTGATAGTATCCTATATTGGACACTAGGATTAGCAAAATGACAAGAACAAAATCTCAGCTATTAGAGCTTAAATCTACTGGGGAAGACAACAAGGTAAAAAAGGAACTAAGAGCTATCATTTGGTATAAAACACACATCACTAAAAGTAAGAAGGGGGTGTCGTGGGAACAATGAGAAGTAACCAACTCAGTCGATTCACTTTCATATCAAATGGCAGCATCCCATGTTATATGCATAACTGTAGGGCCTAAAAAATAAGCAACACAATAGCTGAATCAAAAAGAGCCCAGGGTTTCAGCTTGATAGAATTAATACAGGATGTGCAAACTGCCAGTACCAGGAATTCAAAGCTCCTTTAAGATTCAAAATTAATACAATTCACTATATCAGAATAAAGGGGGGAAAGCATACAATCAACTCAATTGGCACAGAAAAAAAAAACATTTAGCAGAAGTCCAAATATACTCATGATACAAATCGTGTCAACAAACTAGGAATAGAAGGTAATTCCTTAAGCAGATAAAGAGCATCTAGGAAAAACCTTCCCTAACATCCATAGTATCAGGCTTACTATCTCTAAGTTTGGGAGCAAGGTGAAGCTGTCTACCTTCACTATTTCTAGTCCACATTTTACTAGAGGTCTTAGTGTGATATGGTAAGGAAAGAAAAGGCAAACATATTGAGAAGGGGAAAATGAGATTTTCTTTATTTCGGGATAACCTACAAAAATAAAAAAAAGCTATTGGAAACAAGAAATTAGTTTAACAAGGTCACAACATAGAAAGGCAACTTTTTTAGATAATATGAATTCTATTTCTATAATACCAGCAATAAACAAGAGCAGTGAAGTTTTACAAATACCATTTACAGCAATATTATAAACATGAAATATATGCAAATATGAATCATACAAAAGATCTACATACCATAAACTATCTATAATTTAAAGACCCAAGTAAATACAGTAAGTATGTTAATGTTCATGTACTGAACACTCCAACATTGCTAACATGGCTGGCCTTTCCCTTCAAATTGATCAGTAGATTCCAGTCATAATCCTACTATGGCATTTTTGTTTCTAGAATTTTTCAACCACATTCCAAAATCTATACAGAAATTCAAAACGTCTGGAATAGTCAAAGCAATCCTCAGGGGAAAAAATGAATACATTTGGAGACTAGCAATACGGGAACTCAAGAACTAATACAAAATTTAAGTGATAAAAATAGTGTGGTACTGGCATATGGGTAGACCTGGAACTCACTGTTGAGTTGAGAAACAAACCCTTGAGCTGATTAATCAATATTTGACCAAAGTGCTGTGGTAACTCAATGGTAAAAGGATGATATTTTCCAAAAATGGTGCTAGCACAACTGGATGTTCAAATAGAAAAATTAAATGTTTGTCACCATTTACCATATATCATACCAAATAATAAAATTGAAATGGATTATAGACTTATATGTAACTGCAAAAATTATAAAACTGGCCGGCACCGCGGCTCACTAGGCTAATCCTCCGCCTTGCAGTGCCAGCACACCGGGTTCTAGTCCCGGTCGGGGTACCAGATTCTGTCCCGGTTGCCCCTCTTCCAGGCCAGCTCTCTGCTGTGGCCAGGGAGTGCAGTGGAGGATGGCCCAAGTGCTTGGGCCCTGCACCCCATGGGAGACCAGGAGAGACACCTGGCTCCTGCCATCAGATCGGCGCGGTGCGCCGGCCGCAGCGCACCAGCCACGGCGGCCATTGGAGGGTGAACCAACAGCAAAGGAAGACCTTTCTTTCTGTCTCTCTCTCTCTCACTGTCCACTCTGCCTGTCAAAAAAAAAATTATAAAACTGTGAAAAGAAAAAAGTAGGAGAAAATCTTGGTAGCCTCAGTTAGACAAAGATTTCATATCACCCAAAATGAAACATAAAGAAAATATTTGGTAAATTAGACTCCATCAAAATGTAAAATTTCTGCTTGTCAAAGAAATCACTGAAAAAAAGAAAAGTCTAGAAACACATATTCACAACACATATATCCAAAAATTAATTTTTATTAAGAACATACAGGGGCCAGCACTGCAGCTTAGCAAGTAAAGCTGCCACCTGTAGTGCCAGCATCCCATATGGGCAGCCAGTTCGAGTCCTGGCTGCTCCAGTTCCGATCCAGCCCTCTGCTATGGCTTAGGAAAGCAGTAGAAGATGGCCCAAGTCCTTGGGCCCCTGCACCCCACTTGGGAAACTCAGGAAAAGCTCCTGGCTTTGGATTGACATAGCTCTGGCCGTTGCGACCAATTGGAGAGTGAACCAGCGGATGGAAGACCTTTCTCTCTCTGCCTCTCCTTCTCTGTGTGACTCTTTCAAATAAATAAATAAATCTTAAAAAAAAAAAAAGAACATGCAAAAAAATTTGCATCCCTATAGTAATAAGCAAGACTGGATAACCACAAAAAAGTAAAAATGAGCAAAACATTTCAGCAGATATTTCATAAAAGAAAATCTACAAATAGTCAATAATTACATTTTATTAAATGCTCAAAAGTATAGTCACAGATCACTTAACACTGGGGATACATTTTGAGAAATGAGTTGTTAGACTTCTTTGTTATGTGAACATCACAGACGATACTTACACAATATACTTAATTATATGCACTTAAATTAAGACAGCTATGATGTCACTAGGCCATGTAACCAAGGGATCCTCATCATATATGGAGTCTATCATTGACTGACACATCCTTATGTGGCATGTGTCTGTATTAGTTATCACAGAAATGCAAATTAAGATCATAATGAGACACTACTACACATCCATGAAAATGTCTGAAATTACTAAGACTGATAGCACCAAGTACTGGCAAGGAAGGAACTAATACACTCACACATTGCTGATAAGAATCTAAAATGATACAAACACCGCAGAGGACTGTTGATCACTCTCCTATAAAGCTAAATACATAAACACCATACAACTTAGCAGTTCCATTTTTAGATTTTTATCCACAAATGAAAACATTTCCATAAGAAGACTTGTACATAAGTATTCATATCAGCTGTATAACAGACCATATCTAGAAAGAACTTTCAAAGGGTAAATGAATCAATGCATACCAGTAACAATGAATGAACTACTATGTGCAACTGGATGGTTAATCTTCAAAACATTCTCCTAAGTGGAAGCAGTCAAACATAAAGTAAGTGGTATATGATTTTATTAAAATGAAGTACTAATGAAGATCAGTCTAATCTATAGTGACAGAAAGCAAATCTGTGGTTACCTGGAGCTGGGATTGAGACAGTAGGTAGGAGAATCAAGTAATCTCTTGTAGTAAGGGAAATATTCTATATCTCAACTGCCATGATGGCTACGTAAGAATATACACTTTTCGGCCAGCGCCGTGGCTCAACAGGCTAATCCTCCGCCTTGCGGTGCCGGCACACCAGGTTCTAGTCCCAGTCAGGGCACCGGATTCTGTCCCGGTTGCCCCTCTTCCAGGCCAGCACTCTGCGATGGCCCGGAAGTGCAGTGGAGGATGGCCCAAGTGCTTGGGCCCTGAACCCCATGGGAAACCAGGAGAAGCACCTGGCTCCTGGCTTCGGATCAGCGCAGTGCGCCGGCCGCAGCGCACCAGCTGCGGCGGCCATTGGAGGGTGAACCAATGGTAAAAGGAAGACCTTTCTCTCTGTCTCTCTCACTCACTGTCCACTCTGCCTGTCAAAAATAAAAAATAAAATAAAATAATAAAATTAAAAATTAAAAAATAAAAAAAAAGAATATACACTTTTCAAAACCTATCAGACACAGCCAGCACCGCAGCTCACTAGGCTAATCCTCCACCTGCGGTGCTGGCACTCCGGGTTCTAGTCTGGTTGGGGCACCAGATTCTGTCCCGGTTGCTCCTCTTCCAGTCCAGCTCTCTGCTGTGGCCCGGGAAGGCAGTGGAGGATGGCCCAAGTGCTTGGGCCCTTGCACCCGCATGGAAGACCAGGAGGAAGCACCTGGCTCCTGGCTTTGGATCGGCGCAGCACGTTGGCCTTGGCAGCCATTTGGGGGGGTGAACCAATGGAAAGAAGACCTTTCTCTCTGTCTCACTCTCTCTCACTGTCTAACTCTGCCTGTCAAAAAAAAAAAAAAACCTATCAGACTTTGCCTTTAAAATAGATGCATTTTCTTACATGAGTATTTTGCCTCAATAAAGCCTATTTAAAATAATTTTGAAGAGGGTGAAGGAAAACATATTTTGGCAGGACATTGAGCACAGGATCTACAGATTTCCAATCCTGTGGACTTCGTGAGAACGAAAATATCAGCAGAGAAGCCAAAATCTGGTTGAAAATTTAACCACAAAAGAGGTTCTCTATACAGTTCCCATGAATTTGAACTGAGACATAATACCAAGTCCTATGATGTCCGCACAGATGCTTGCCACATAACATGACACATTCAGAAGAGAAATGGAAGAGTTCTCAACAAAGGAACCGTCTGTCAAGGTGTAGGCAGGCTTAGGAAAACCACAAAAGGATGGAAGAGTTCCAGGGCCTAGCCATGGTGGGGACCCATTGCCACAACAAGGCCTGAAGAGGGAGAGTCACTAAAATCTAACAAGGGTTCAGGTGTGGGAGGGCAGCACCCATAGGTACTGCAGACAGGTGGTGGAAAAAAGCCTCTGCCAAGTGAACTATCCTGACTTCTGTCTCCTCCAACCCACAGGTTCCTTCCACTGGTCAAACCCAACCAGGCTGCAGAGAAATAGCCCAAGTGATTCAGTTGCTGGAGATCAGACTCCAGGGACAGAGCAGGTGGAAAATGGGATCTGAGGATAAAAGATGATCCAACACCAGATCCAAGTAGTATTTTAGAATCATGAGTCAAGCACAGGTTGAGCACACCCTTGTTCTATGCCCTACTCAATACTTGGCATTGCAGGAGATATTTTTTAATCAAAAGCAAAAGGTAGGACTTTGTTTTATAAAGCACTTTCCATCCCTTGTCGACCGAGTCCTCACAAAAGCCCCACAAGAAAGGAAAGGCAGGGTGAAGAATGTTGTATCCAAAATAACAATACCAGTGACTGGGGGAGCCTCACATCCTGGGGCCCACCCAGCTCTCCAAACTTGCCCACTTATTAATCAGACCACAAGTGAAGAACTAGGTAGGCCCTCCATGACTTGGCCTCTATTACCATCTCTAAATTTACCTCCCCCAGTGCTCACTAGAAACCTGTACGGAGACATAACTTACTACAGAGTTGTTCTATCTGATACCCGCTTTGTTGCTCACTGGAGGTGTCTCAGGCCTAAAAATCCCTACACACAGAAGACTTCCATTTGGCCCCTTAACAGTTCCTACCTTTGAGAGAGCAATACAAGTAGTACTTCATTAATCTAGTTTTATCAAATACTTTTTTTCAAATTTAAAAAAAAAATACAAAAAAATTTTAATTGTGAATATCTTAGTTACTTAAGAAGGAAATGTGTGTCCTCTCTCTTGGCCTTGCAGACTGAGGATACTGAACAAAATTTTAATCCTGCTCAGTGGCCAAGAGCCATCACTCATTGCATTGTAAGTCATGGGAATACTGAGCTCTAAGAGGCCATTGTTCCTGCAGAAAAATACCAGAAGATGGCCACTTCCTGCGTCTCCTCTGCTTCCCACTAGTTGTTCTCTGTCTGGGTCTTGATTTTACGTGGTTTGCCTGAGCAAACCTTGTGCCCCTCCTTCCTCATACTTTTAATTTGTTGTATCTAATCTGCTGTGTCTTGAAAAAGCAGATTGCCAAGTCAGAAGTTTCTTAAGAATAAAGAAGCCTGTGCCAAAGCCAGAAAGCACCTGACTTTGTACCTTGGTCTGTTTCACACTGACTTTGGCATCTTTTTTTATTTAGCCCATTTCCTTGTTCTCAGATGTTTGTCACAGGGCCATGTGGCCAGATAAGTGACCTCTGACTAAGTCTTATCAATGCCCTAGTAAATTACTGGGTGTGATCCCCCTACTGTTGGCTCATTAAACTGTTCCGACTAATGTTCACATCTGCTCCCACACCTCTGGGGCACATTCCAGAAGGTTACTCTCTCCTTTTCTGCCTTCTTAGCAAAATTGGATTATTTGCAGACAGAGATGTTTAGGAAGGAGTAATCTTGCCATCCTGCAAGAGAAGCCATTCTTAATCAGCGTCAGCCCTGTTTCTGAGATTCGCCCAGGTCTACCCTAGATGACAACCCAGAAAGGACATCCCTGGGCCTGTATTTCCCTATAGGTCAGGGTATGAATATTTCAAGGCACACAATGCTGGCTTCCCTGGCACTCCTGGAGAAGTTGTAAAGTGAGTGCATTTGGGAGTAGCCATAAAGGGGCAGGGGATCAATTTCAGCATTCACTACGTTAGATTCCCCAGAAGTAACACAGGCTGCACTCTGAATCTTTCCTGATTGCAACCTGCAATTCTTCTCCCATCTGCAATGAATTCTCCCTTCCATTTGCCCTCACTGTTTGTAAATCCAACAAAACAACTGTGATGCCTTCTTAAACTCATGCATTTACTGCTCTGACTTCTACACTTGTCTGAGTCCCTTGAAAGAGTCAGATTTTTTTAAATTATTTTTATTTAATAAATGTGAATTTACAAAGTGCAACTTTTATATTGTTGTAGCTTCCCCCCCACCAACCTCCCTCCCTCCCACGGCCCTCCCCTCTCCCAACCCACCCTTCATCGAGTTTCATTTTCAATTACCTTCATATACTGAAGATCAACTTAGTATATACTAACCAAGGATTTCAACAGGCTGCACTCACACAACTGCACAAGGTATAGGGTATTGTTCGACTAGTAGTGTTGTTTTTAAGTTTCATAGTAAAACACATTAAGGACAGAGATCCTACATGGGGAGCATGTACCCAGTGACTCCCATTGTTGATTTAACAATTGGCACTCTTATTTATGACGTCAGCAATCACCCAAGGCTCTTGCCATGAGCTGTCTAGGCTATGGAAGCCCCTTGAGTTCACCAACTCTGAACTTGTTTAGTCAAGGCCATATCACAGTGGAGGTTCCTTCCTCCCTTCGGAGAAAGACGCCTCTCTCCTTGATTGCCTGTTCCTTCTGCTAGGGTCTTGTTCACCAGGATCTTTCATTTAGGTTGTTTTTGCCACAGTGTCTTGGCTTTCCATGCCTGTGAGACTCTCATGGGCCTTTTAGCCAGATCTGAATGCCCCAAGGGTTGATGAAAGAATCAGATCTTATTCACCAGCGCATTCCCAGTACCTGCACAGTGCCAATATGAGCAAAGTGTTTAACATTTAAATGTTGGTCTGAATTCACTCCCTTGTGTTATTTTTTTCCCTAGATCCAAGTGTTTTTGGATGAGACAGTGTCATCTCTGCTTCCCATCAGGATTTGGGGTAACTTTGAGCTGGTAGCATCCCATTCTCAATAAGCTGGGCTCAAAGATAGGGTCACCATACAACAGCCTTGCTCCAATTTAACTGTCATTTTATCTAGTATAAAAGACTGAGGGTATTTCTCCAACTTGTTGGCATTCTTTTCACAAAATGGGGTTTGTGTGTCCCTAGGCAGTAACAGAGGGAGATTCAAATAATTTCTGGTTTTTCACTCGTCCTTGAAGGGGCACTGAGGTAGAACATGACTGGTGCAGCTGAAAGGGAGCCACTTGGCGCATCCAGGCTGCACTGTCTAATTTAGAAAGTATTTGTCTCTGGACTAATGAGACCTACTTCTGGGAGTCAACTGAAGAATATAGTCAGATACATACACATAATGCTCATCACTGAATTACATAGAACAATTATTTTTCCATGGCACCTCAGAGGTAATCACCTGCTTCAAAATGAAGCTGAGTATCTCCTTCCCAGCCACTGGCTACCAGAAACTCATTAAAGTAGATGATGGATGTAAACTTCATAATTTGTATGAGAAGCATATGGCCATGGAAGTTGCTGCCAGTGCTCTGGGTGAAAAATGGAAGGGTTATATGGTCTGAATCGGTAGTGAGAATGACAAAGTTTTCCCATGCATCAAGGTGTCTTGACTCATGGTCCAGTCTGCCTACTGTGGAGTAAGGGGTGTTTCTGTTATGGACCAAGGAGAACTGAAGGAAGAAAGTACAAATCTATTTGAGGCTGCATTGTCAATGCCCATTTGAGTGTTCTCAACTTGGTTATTGTAAAAAAATAAATAAATAAATAAGAAGGAAAGAAGGGAAGGGAGGAAAAGAGTGAAAGGAAGGGAGGGTAGGGGAGGGAAGGAAAGGGGAAGGAAGATATTCCTGGATTGACTGATACCACCAGTGCCTCATTGCCTGGGGTCCAAAAGAGCCAGAAGAATCTGCAAACATTTCAATCCTTCTAAAGATGATGATGTACACTGGTATGTTGTAAGAAATCCCTTAAGCAAGACGGTAAGAAAGCTAGGACCAAGGCACCCAAGATTCAGCATCTTGTCACTCCACGCAACAAGTGTCCTGCAACGCAAACACTTGCATATTGTTCTAAGGAAATGGTGTACTGGGGCAAGCGCCATGGTGCAGTATGTTAATTCTCCACCTGCGGCACCAGTATCCCATATTGGCGCCAGTTCTAGTCCTGGTTGCTCCTCTTCCAATCCAGCTCTCTGCTGGGGCCTGGGAAGGCAGTGGAAGATGGCCCAAGTGCTTGGGTCCATGCATCCACATGGGGGACCCGGAAGAAGCTCCTGGCTCCTGGCTTCTGATCGGCGCAGCTCTGGTGGTTGCAGCCCCTTGGGGAGTAAACCAACGGAAGGAAGACCTTTCTCTCTGTCTCTTCCTCTTACTCTCTGTAACTCTACCTCTCAAATAAATAAAATCTTAAAAAAAAAAAAAAAGAAATGGTGTACTAAGAAGAGGCTGCAGAATATGCTCAGCTTTTGGCCAAGAGAATGAAGGAGGTTGAAGAAAATCATAAGGAACAGACGCCAAGAGAAACAGCTCATAGTCAACCATAACCAAAGAATGTGTGGCTCATTCATAAGCTAGGACACTAGGCAGCCATGAAAAATGCTCACAAGATGGTATTACATGGCCAAAGCATAGTATATAACAAGTGGATGTATGCATTGGAAACAATACGATAAACACACAAAAATGAAATGCACATGGTAACAACTCCAGATGGTATCAATTTTAAGACATCATCTAATATCAGATTTCAGTGTTGATAAACACTATCATACCAATAGTCAGGTCACATTATTGAAATTATGTTCCAATTCTTTAAAAGCACTAAAATGTGAGAGGAAATCCATCTTTGTTAGAAGAGAGGAATACACCCTTTGATTTCACATTTAGAAAAATAATACTTTTAAGTATATGTTAGAAAAGAATAAAATGAAATAGTTAAACAATGGCAATGATGTGAGAATTTTTTGAATGGATGCTATCTCTCTTACAAAATGCTCAAGACCTGGTAGAAGGAGACAGACACAAAGTAATGTGAGGGAGGATTTCCAGTGTGTGAACATATGTGTGGGGCTCACCGTGTTGGCAGTGGTCTATTCTACAGGAGGTAGGGAAGCATCAAGAAAGGTCTGAGATGGGGGTAATGCTGAGTCGAGTCTTAAAAGGGGAGAATTAGGTAGATGTCAGCAGGTTGAGGGAAGTGCATTCCAAATGAAGGATGCAGCATGAACAAAAGCGTGGCTTTTTCTTGGAACTACTAATCCATCATGGTTTGTTTACAGCCAAAATGAGTACTCATATGAGATGGTCAACTTTTTCACATGATTTGAAAAATATTTCAAAATTCAGGTGCCAGGAGACCTAACTTCTGAAACCTAGAATGGTTCACATCACAAAGAAGATATTCGACCTACCCATGAAATGAATGAATGAATGTAACTCAGAACTCAGGTCTTCTGGTTAACCACTGTATTTATGCCCTTACTCTATCTTCTGATTTTAAGAAGATCTTTTCCTGGGACAATTATCATTAGTTTGTATACTTCAGTGTCTATGAGTTACATTTGAATGCTTGAAAGACTTTTGAAATTTTAGAGATAGAAAACAAAAGGACTGAATTTTTATTTCCTCTCTGCTGTTAACCAGTCTTGTGAACTCAGGGTGGGAGGTGGGGGGCAATGTGGGGAATGGTTTGTATTCTTGAAATGTTGGGAATTTGTTTCATCCATAAAATAGCTATATCTTGCCTGACCTTATAGAACTAAGATAACCACAATAACTAGTAACCTTTAAAGTCATTTGTGATATCTAAAATTCTACAGAGCCACAAAGGATTTTTAACATATAAATCATGGCATGAGCTAAAAAGTACCAAGAGTTTGCCCAAGGGTATGTAACATGGCAAAATTAGACTCTTGAACATCCTCACCTCTGTCCATAAAACCCTACTATAGAGTCCCTTTTGGGGTGGAAGGGCATGAATGGGGGAGGAGTGACACATAGTTGGGGGATGCTGAATGTCAGGTTGGGCCTGATCCTATAATCTTGCCCCCATCTATTGGTTGCACCCTCCAGTTGACATCTCAGAGAATCACGCCCTGTAATCCAGCAGTCACAAAGCTATGCCTAAGCACCATCTCTTCTTCCAGGACAGTGATTGCCAGACCAGGCTCGAGAGGCCAGAGCCAATGCAAGTCTACCCTTCATTATGATTGAACTTTTCCCTTCAAGGGCCAGGACGTGAGCAGTCACCTTTTGGGGTTCTTCAACCATGAGTGCCCAGGACTCTCCACAGGCTATATATCACAGCACCAGAGGCAGGAGGTACAGGCGAAAGCTGTCACTTGTGTGGATGTGGTGCAGAAATGATGATTAATGAAAGTCACACATGGCCGCCCAGCTTCAGACTTACCTGTGCTTACTGAAGATGCTGAATTCACCATTTTCACAAAGGATCTTTCCCAGGCCGCTCCCCATCACTGTTTTCAATAATAGCTTCAGCTGTGGAAGACTGAAAGAAAGGAAGGGAAAACATTTGCTGTCGTCAACAAAATCACACCAGTGTCTCTGACAAGGCTGCATGTATAACTGTTCATTCTCCAAATTCTGCTGCTTTTGTTGAATTGGAAATTCATTCCCTCATTCCAACAAATAGTTACAAATGCATGCTCCAGGTGCTTGGGATACATCAGTGAGTAAAACAGACAGAAGTCCTTGCCCTGGGGAAGCTTACATTCTTGTCCTAGAAGATAGGAATTTATTAGTAATTGGTAATGCAGGCTACAGGGAAAACAGGGCAGCGAATGCGGGGTAAGTTCTGGGGTAAGGAGGCAGTCACAGTTTTAATAGCAGCAGTGAAAGCAAACCTCATTGATGAGTTGATGTTGGAGCAAACCTTGGAGGTGAAAGGTTAGCCAAGTGGACATTTGAGTGAGCACTTAGAAGGAACAGGATCGTCTCTGCAGAAACCTGAAGGAGGAAGCAAGTCTGGATTGCTTGATGAATAGAAGCCATCTTACAGAATAGTCACAGGGAGGTCAGACAGGAAAGGGGGCAGGGCAGGAAGGGCCTTACAGGCCATTACAGCATCATCTTCTTTTTCTATGGGAATTAGAAGTCATTGCAAGGTTTCTATCTGATTTATTCTTTAAAGATTCACCCTAGCTGGGATAGGCATGTGGCATAGCAGTCAAAATATTACCTGATTAAGGGCCAGCATTGTGGTATAGCAGGTAGTGCTGGCACCTGCAATGCTGGCATCCCATGTGGATGCTGGTTTGAGTTCCAGCTGCTCCACTTCTGATCCAGCTCCCATTTAATGTGCCTGAGAAATCAGCACAAGATGGTCCAAGTCTTTGGGCCCCTGCAACCATGTGGGAAACCAGGAAGAAGCTCCTGGCTTCAGTGTGGCCCAGCCCTAGCTGTTGCAGCCATTTGGGAAGTGAACCAGCAAATGAACGACTGATCTATCTCCCTCTCTCTTCTCCTTCCTCCTCCCCCTCCCCTCTTCCTCCCTCCCTCTCTCTCTCTCTCTCCCCTGTAACCATGCCTTTCAAATAAATAAAAATAAATCTTAAAGAAGAAATGATACCACTTGGACACCCACATAACATAACAGAGTGCCTGGTTGGAGTCTCGACTCCTCTGCTTCTGATCCAACTTCCTGAATGAGTACCCTGGGACGTAACAGGTGATAGCCCAAGTGTTTGGTTCCTTGCCGCCCAAGTGGGAGACCTTAACTGATTTCCTGGTTCCTGGCTTCAGCCTAGGGTAGCCCCAGCTGGTGCAGGCTATTGGGGAGTGAACTAGTAAATGGGCAATATGCATGTGTATGTGTTTGCCTTTTAAATAAAATGCAAAATAAATTTTAAGCTTTTGTTTTTTAAGCTCCGCCCTAGTTGCCACTTGAGAACAGACAACAAATTGCAAGGTAGAGGAAGGGAAACCACAGCTGTCAGTCAGGTGAGGAAGGATAGTGATTGGTCAGGGTATTAGCAGGGCAGGGCTGAGAAATGGCCAAACAATGGATGTAGCACACCTCACGGACTGTAACGCATCACACTTGTAGAACACATTCCCACTGTATTTCGGTGTTGAGGACATGTGGTATTTTAAAGTGGAACTAAGGAGTTCCTGGCAGATTGGGAGTGAGAACAAGAGATAGAAGAGGCGAAAGGGCTCCCAAAGTTAGAAACCTGAGCTACTGACGGTGGAGGCTGCCCTCATCTGAGAGGGGTGAGGAGTGGGCTAGCAGGGAGTGGGCTGGGAAGGGCGGGTGAAGCCTGCATCAGAGTACAGCTTGTGACATGTTAAGTGTTGACATCTATTAAAAATACAGGGGTAGATGTCCTGGAGGCAGCTGAATGTGAGTTAAGGAGAGAAATGTAGACCAGACATACAAATGTGAGAGATGTGGGAGACAACTAATCATTGAAGCCAAAAGATTTGAATGAGATCTCTGGGGGAAGCTCAGAGAAAAAGAGGACCCAAAGTGCAGCCCTGGGCTTTCCAGTGTAAGCAGCCCGGGAGGAAGAGAGAAACCAGCAAAGGAGATGAAGAAGAAGTAACCAGTGAGGGAAGTCAGGACAACACAACTAACTGAAAATAGCCAAGAGTTCTGCATTGGTTTGGGCAGAGGAGGAAACCACCTACTCACACTCTCCTAAAACAGATAATAGGAAGCATGGCTCAGCCCTGAGTTAGGACGCCGAGGCCCTGGGTTGTCTGATCCATGGCTCCAGCTCCTGACTCCACCTTCTTGCTAATGTAGACTTTGAGAGGTAGCAGGTGATGGCTCCAGTAGTGGGGCTCCTGCCATCCACATGGGAGACCTGGATTGAGTTCCCGTCTCCCAGCTTCAGCCTAGCTCAGCCTGGACCAGCACAGGCATTTGGGGTATGAACCAGTGGATGAGAATTCGGTCATTCTCTCTGTGTATGTCTCTTAAATAAGCAAAAACAAATGTTTTATATCTGTGTTCAGCTGGTGGCAAATGATGAGAACAGGGCTAATAAGAAAACTACAGAAGAGAGATGGCAGAGAGCAAAGATGGAGGTGAGAAGAAAATGGAAACAAATTATTACATTTATTTATTTAACATATCTTGTCACAAGCCACCCTGTTCTAGCAAAGATTCAAGATTGTTCTGAGAAAGCAGCTTGTTTGCGTTGAATACTTTCAACTTTACAAAGCAATTTTACTTCAATTCTGACATACATTCAGCATTATTGTATCACATTCACCGATTCCTTCCTGGCACAAATGCTTACTGACAACATTTGTGAGCCGGCAATCCAGGTGCTGAATTTAGCGGGCCAACTTGAGGAGACATGGTTCCAATCCCCTTTTGAGCTTGATGCCAGTCCAGACTCAAGACTGAGCAGTTGAAAAACTAATTTGTCAGACACTCACAAGCCCTATTTTTAAAATCTACAAAACACAAAGAAGAAACCCAAGACACACAAGCCATAGATAGCAAGGCAACAGGCTCCAAAACTCCCCAGGCTAAGCCAGGGTCCACACAACCTCGAAACTTATTTATCCTTCATGAGATAGCCAAGGAAAGTAGAAAGTCACCCAACCCACACCACCAAAACATTTAGTCTTTCAGGTGTAAAACCCATGGCCACTCCTTGCATTTAAGTTGAACTGAATGGTAGAGCGGAGAGGTAGGAACAGTTGTCATCCTCGTCTTGGATGAGGGCACTGAGGCTCCCAGGAGGGGAAGTGGCTTCCCTGGGGCACAGTGAGGAGGTGGCTCAGCTGGGCCTGAAGGCCTGCCTCTTGATCTTTGCAGCCAGCCATGGCTGGGGTGCTTGGGGGGAAGCTCCCAACAGATAAACGGTAAAAGGCCTGACTGGAAAACAAGAGCAACTATCACGGCAGAAAGCAGGCAATTGAGGGAGCCAGGAAACAGCTGGGAGGAGACAAGGTTCTGAGCAGCGCCAGGGAGCAGGCCCTTGGAGACAGATAGGGAGGGGCATGGCATCCCCCAAGGGGAGGCCAAACCACGTACTGCTGCCAAGAGAGGGGCCCAGGAAGCTGGCAAGCCTCCGCATGGCACGGCGGAGAGAACCCCACACATTTGCAAAGCAGGCTGATCCACGATCCCGGCTTACCCAGGACAGACGCGGTTGCTGGGGCAAGGGACTTGCAGTCTTGACACCAGGAAAGTCCTGGACAAACTGAGATGCGTTGGTCACCCTAGTTAGAAACCCAACTATGTCACGCTCTAGTTACACGAGCTGTGAGCAACCTCTGCCGTCCCCCATCTTCTGATCCCAGTCACCACTAAAGGGGGGGGGGGGGGGTGAGAATGTGACCTTGGAATTTGAATCACGAGATGTAAGTGAAATGAGTGGGAAAAAGAAAACCCGAACACACCATCTGGCATTCGGAAGGCATTCAATCAATGGCAGCTATTATTACAACTATGATGTTATGAAAAGGAGATTTCCAACTTACTCATTTCTCACTGTTCTTGGAGTTGAAGTGCAGTCCTCGGCTTTCTCCCAGAAACTGCTCTCTCAGGAGCTCGTTTGGAGACAGCTGTGAAGGATCTTCCCAAACACCATAAACTCGAGAAGCTGAGGCAACTAAACAAGAATCAAGTGAAAGCCCAGCGGGAAGTTCCATGATCCTTTGCTGTTTCTTGGAAGTTTCTTTAATGTTCAAAATTAGCACACCCCAGATACACTCCTTTGCCCAACCAGCATGTATATCACCCTGGGTTGATGCTGGAAACCACAGTGATGCCAACCAGGTTTCCTCTTGGCCCCCAAATTCCAGGCACTTGAGGTTGCTCACCTGCTTATCCCACACTGTGCCCATACCCCTTGCCCATCCCACCATTCTATAACCTTCCCCAGGGACCACCGATGTGATAACTGACCACAGGCACACATGTTCTAAGTATCTCCTCCACGGATATCATTTTAATTTCCAGCTTTACTGTAGGCGGAAAACTTAGTCAAGTGACACAAAAACTTTCTCTCTGTAAAAGTCCTTTCTTTGAAGCTCTGCATTGCACTGTATACTGTTTGCTCTCCAGGCATCAACCGTCATTGTATCTATTACACTACAGTGTAACCATCTGTCTACACACCAGTGTCCTGAACTCAAGAGAACTCCTGGACGGCAGAAACCTTATGTGATGCACCGAGATACAGAACAGTTCAAAATACCACCTCCCAACAGTTAATGGCTTTGGGACTCACCTGGAGTATGATTTTAAAATGTTCTAACATTGACAATGACAATGTTTCCACATGTCTGTCAAATACACAAAAAATTCCTGAATCATATTCTATAAATGGGTGATCAATAGACTATGAATTACATCTCAATGAGCTTATTTTTAAAAGGCAAAAAACCAACTCCTGCTTATCTTCAAATCCCAGCTTCACTACTTACTGTGTGATCAGGGGAAATTAATGTGATTTCTCTGTGCCTCAGTTTCTTCACCTGCAAACGGGCTGAATGATACCTTCCTCAAAGGACTGTTATAAGGAATTAAATTGCCAGTACTTTTCCAAGTATTGGAACAATTCCTGGAATAGATAAAAAATAAATAGAGGTAATGATTTTTCAGCTCTATATTCCCAGATCATGGTTAAATGCTGGACATGTAGAAGTAGTAAATGATAAAAATTTTTCAAATGCATAATCTCATAAATACCTGTAGGAATCCAAGTGTCAGGCATTCTGGCTAATATTGTGTTAATCAATTGAAAGAGGGCTAACAAGTCAAATGACTCGGGTCTGAGTTCTGATTACCACCTCACAGCAGGATGAACTCTCACTTTCCCTGAGACCCAGCTCCAAATGTTAGAAATGAAACTGACAATTGCACTTCCACCAAGCCCAAAGGCTTATTTCAAAGAAGAAACCAGGGGGCCAGCATTGTGGCACAGCAGTACCAGCCTGTGGTGCCAGCATCCCATATCTGCCAATTCAAAACCCAGCTGCTCTGGTTCAGATCCATCTCCCTGCTGTCATGCCTGGGAAGGCAGTGAAAGATGCCTCCAAGTGCTGTGGTCTCTCCCACCAACGTGGGAGACCTGGATGAAATCCTTTCCCTCTGTGTCACTCTGCCTTTCAAATGAATAAAATTAATCTTTTTTACAAAATGAAATCAGTTAATACACGTGGATGTTACTGAGAAACTATTAAGTACTGTACAAATATAAGCACCTCCCAGAAATTGGTTTGGTTCTAAAGATGACCCCAGTTGTCTTCATATCCCAAATGGCCTATCCTACACCCCCAGCTACCCTCACCAATTCATCATGGCAGGAACATGGGCCAAACATCAAAAACAATGAAAGAGAAAAGAAGTAAGTGGGTTCTGAGACCAGCTCGGTCCCATTTCGCGGTGCCTGGGCTGGGCTGTGACCATCTACGGGGTGCTGTTCCTTTAAATTTTGCCCCTTTGTGCCTCACAGATGAGTAAATTCAGGCAGCAGCTGTCAGCTCAGCAGCAGGGAATCCTTCCAGGGCAGAATTCCCAGCAAAGCCAGAGTGGGAGCATGAAATCAGCTGGGCCCAACAGCCCAAAAAATCCTGATTGAAAAGCCTCTACTGCCATCTACAGACCCTCTGGGGAATCTACTGGCAAAAAGCCAAGAAGATTTGTGTGGATGATGTGGGGAGCGAGCCTTTGCAGTGGAAGGAAATCTATAAACCATCTTGTCCAGCCTTAATCCCCAAGATAGGGAAACAGAGGCCCAGAGAGGTAAACAGGCTTGTCTGAGGTCACACCTCTTACCCTACAGCAACCTGTATCTCCTAGACCCAGGTACGAGCTCTGCTGAACCCCACACCACTGTTGTGTCCATAAATAGGAACTGTCTGCGAAGCTGACTTGCAGAGAAGAGAGTCTGTCCTGCACCTGGTTCCACTCCCTGTGTACCAGCAATGCCAGGCTGGACCTGTGTTCATGTCCTCGCCATCCAGAGCCCAGTGTCTCATACCCCCAGCAAGCACTTTCAGGCAGAAAACGTTGAACTATTCACTTGCTAAGTATTTGATTTCTTCAAGAACACAGGGGATAGAATGAACCCTGTTAGTAGACACTCTAGTCTTCCACATTTGAGATAAGGAATCCAGGGCTCGGGGACATGGAAGAATTTGTGTGTATAGTGGTTCCCACTGGGCTGACATCAGCATCACCCAGGATTCTTTACAAACTCTCAAGTCCCAGCCATCCAGATCTACTAAGTCAGAATCGCTTGGGTAGAAAACAAACATTACAGTTTAGGTTTGGAAGCCACTGACTGATGGTCACCCCTCCAGTCTGTGGGACCATAGAGCAAAGTCTTCCATCTCCCAGGCAGGAAAAGAATATTATTACCCAGATTCAGCTGTTTGCATCACACTTTAACGATGTTGGCCATTTCCACATAATAACTGTGCTGGTAATAGTATTTTAAGTGACCTTTTTGTTTTTTTACTCAAATCAATGTGTTTTAGAACACTGTTACTTTCTGAAATGGGAAAACATTATCATTTGCCACCAAACAAGAATTAACCGTAAAAAGAAATACACCAAAGTCCAACAGTTAAAATAAAAATGTACATCTGTGTATGAAGCAACATCCTCTTACTTTCCAGTTTGGGGGCACCATTGTTTACTGATAGCAAAGAATGGGATCACTCTTTGCTCCTGACAGGACTGAGAGAAAGATGACACACTAAGTGCTGAGCATCTGTGTTCCATTGGTGCCCTGATGTGTGGGTGCACCACTGTGTCTGGCGTCCTCTCTCTCCTGCCCCAACACCGAGCATGGAGGAAACCCCCATCAGGATCCTCCATGTCGCAAGTCCTGTGCCCAGGGAACTGTGGGTTCTTGGCCAGATTGTGACAGCATCCTGCCCACAGGCCCATCCAACAGCTGGGCTGCCCTCACACTTGGCTAACTGAGAGCAACAGGCACTCTCTTTATTCTGTCCTAACCCTTCCTTGACAGGCTGGCTCACCTGTTGGAGTGACCCAGGGCACCCTCCCCTCCCCCCACACCGGTCCCCGACTACCCACCAACTCCACGGTTTCCATTTCCTGCAGGTGAGTGTCATCACACCGCCCGCTCAGAGCACAGCTGCTTGGCAAAAGCGAGCAGCAGATGTGGAGTCCCGGCCCCCAGTGCACTTGGCAGCAGACTCCTCGATTCCACCGACTCATAGGCGGAAGAGGGTGGCTGTTTTCACTGAACAAAAAGAGGGTTCATTAGCAACTGCTCTGATATGTGTGTTGTGAAAATATTGGGACTCAGTCATTTCCAAGACCTCCTGGAAGAAAGCTGGTTGTCCAGTGTTTTCCCGATTGTCATCATCACCTTCACACCTTTCAAAGAAATGACTTTCTTTTAAAGTTGATTATGACATTAATATTTGATCACTGTAGATACTTTAAGTAAAAGAAGAAAATGAAGAAAATGGAAGGCAGAGTGCCCCTGCCTGTAGAAAACAACTGCTGCCCACTTCTCTGACCATTAAATACCTCATTTTGCATTTCTATACAAAAATGAGTCTGCACAAAGTTGTTTTGTGTCATGTGTCTCACATCGTAATATATTGTGATCACCTTCCTGTCACCCAATGTCCCCATATGACATCACACGTAGTGAATGCAGAAATTCCATGAACACTTGGTGAAGTTGGGATGAAAAGAACAAAAGAACTGATGTGTCGAGTCTCCCAAATATTCGATATTAAGACACCCTTTTTAAAATAGGAAGATAAGGGCCAGCGCTGCGGTGCAGCTGGTAAAGCTGCCACCTGCACTGCTGGCATCCCATATGGGCGCAGGTTCGAGTCCCGGCTGCTCCATCTCCAATCCAGCTCTCTGCTATGGCCTGAGAAAGCAGTAGAAGATGGTCCAAGTCCTTAGGCCCCTGCACCCACGTGGGAAATCTGGAAGAAGATCCTGGCTCCTGGCTTTTGATTGGCCCAGCTCCGGCCGTTGAGGCCATTTGGGGAATGAACCAGTGGATGAAAGACCAAGCTCGCTTGTTCGTTCTCTCTCTTTCTCTCTCACTCTGTAACTCTGCCTTTCAAATAAATAAATAAATCTTTAAAAAATAAAGATAGGAAGATGAGGTAAATATGCAGTTATTTAAGTGCAGAATTGAAATATCCATGCAAATATGTATAATTTCAAACCTGAACTCCTTCTATCATATTCATGCTTCCTTTACAAGCCTGGTTACAAGATTCACCTTGGGAATCTGCATTTTTAACTGGTATTACATACACTGTATTACAACCTAAACACCAGCTGCACACCTATGAGCCAACTAAGCTCAGATCACCATTCAGTAAAATCAAGTCGGGAGATTTCACGTCTGAAAGAGATCAGGGATGGTCAGCAGCTTTTCACTGTGTCAGCAATCTCTCATGTCAAGCCTGGAAAGAACTCTGAACTAGATGTCAGAGGATCTGGGTTGTGCGCTCACCTCCTCCATTCACCAGCAAAATTGTCACAGGTACGCCACTCAGTTTATCTGAGCCCCAGCTTCCTAATCCGTATGCTGGGATAACACAACTTGCCCTGCCAAGCTCAACAGAGTCTAACAACAATGAAATAATGAAGCACTATACAAACATGAGAGATCTTCATGAATTCTATCATGGATCTATCCATGGTGAGGCATGAAATACAGTGGATGAATCTGTCCCTTGGGAGATCTGTATCCCATATCAGAGAAGTTATACCTCTGCTTCCAAGCCAGCTTCCTGATAGCACACATCCTGGGAAAGAGTAGATCATGGCTCAAGTACTTAGTTCCTTACAACCCATGTAGGAGACTCAAATAGAGTTCCTGGCTCCTGGATTCAGCCTGGCCAAGCCCCAGCTGTTGTGGGCATTTGAGAAGGGAACCATCTCTCTCTCTCTCTCTCTCCATCTCTCTCTCTCTACCACCACCACCATCTCTCTGCCTGTCTCTGCCTTTCAAATAAATACAAACACTTTTAAATTAAACACTTTTAAAATAAATAAACATATCAAAGAATTATAAATAGGGAAGGAAACTCTGAGCCCAGCTAATTTTAGAAATAGGGAAACTGACTTCCTGAGAAGTTAGGCAGTTTGCTCAGTTTCACAGTGCATTAGGAGCCCGGCTAGTGTGAGAAGAGCCAGTGTCTAGCTTCTCACAGCACTGCTCCTCTCACAAGGCCCCTTCGAGGGCTAAGTGCTCCAGATGTGCTCGCACGAGCATGTCAAAGACGGCACAGCTCAGTTCCGCTTGTGCCCATTCCATAAGGATCAGCCGAAGGTGCGCCACTTACAAGGACCTCTCCCGACATCAGACTCCAGTGCCTATTTTTGTACTCAACTAAACTTCTCTCAACTTGGAGTGTTGCTTTCTAGGTTCCTTGCCTAACAAGAGTTGCTTTTCAGAGCAGAGAGAAACAAAGAAGCTCGTGGAGCTTGATTTTTCCACATGCTGTGGGGCCCTTACTCCAGATTCCAGATACACATTCTTGCAAATCTGACCTGCAGTGGTTTGGTTAACTGATCACACCCTAGGAATGTAGAGAGCCGCCTGGGCAGGGAAAATGGGTTGCTGAGTGACAGAGCAGTGCAGCCTCGTCACTTGAAAGTCACTTCCAGATCGGAACAGGTTGCAAATTCCTGCCTTCTGAGTGGTGTTTCAGATGCCTGGGAGCTGGCCTCTCTATGGGCAGCGAGCAAAGGGAAGTCAGGAGCAAGGGGCATTCCAACACCCTGCAGACACCCACAGTCACAGAAAAAGAGAACCTTCTAGTGTCCCACCAAGCCTTGCCTCGACTTTGTGTATTTTGCTCTGAGCAAACATAGCAAGTTTTGATTGCCTCTCATTTTGAAATCCAGAAAGTATTCTTCATTTAATAGCTCAAGGACACTCCTACCACAACCTAGTGCTGTTTCCCAACTGTTCACGTGGCATCAGTGAATATGACAAAGTTTCCCATTCCTAAATGGGGACCAAGCACTGTGCTAAGGATCTTACATGCTTCTCTCATCTAATCCTATACACATGCTCAGGAGAGAAGTGTTATTATCACCATTACAGCAAAGCAAGCTGAGACTCAGGACAATGAAGTAGCTCATACGAGGTCAACTGGTAAGTGACAGTGGGTAACTTAACCCAGGTCTGTCTGATTCCAAATCCCAGGCTCAAAACAAATTGCTTAGGGGCTGGTGTTGTGGCATGGGGGGGGGGGGGGGGTTCAGCCACTACCTGTCATGCCAGCATCCCATGTGAGTGTTGATTCAAGTCCTGGCTACTCCACTTGTGATCCAGCTCCCTGCTAATGTACCTGGGGAAGCAGTGGAAGATGGCCCCTGCCACCTATGTGGGAAACCCAGATGGAGTTACAGATTCCTGGGTTAAGCCTGGCTCAGCCCTGGTTGGTGTGGCCATTTGTTAGTGAACTAGCAGATGGAAGATATCTCTCTAGCTATCTATCTCTTCCTCTCTCTGTGTAATTCTGCTTTTTAAATAAATAAATAAAATCTTTTTAAAAATCAAAGAAACAAGAAGCAGCGTGATCTTAAAAACAACAGACAAAGGTTAAGGCTCTGGCTGTGTTTTGTTGATTAAAAGGTCTCATCATATCGTAGTCCTCGCTTATTCACAAGGGATGTGTTCCAATATCCCCTGGGGGTGCCAGAAACAACAGACAATACCAGATTCTACATACAAGCATCGCAATACTGCAACAGTCGACCTGATAACCTAAACAGCTAGATACTAAGTGACTAACAGGTAGGTAGGCTATACAGCATGGATCTCCTGGCAAAAGGATGAGTGGTGTCCTGGGTGCTACAGTGTGAAATTTCATCCCACTGCTCAGAATGACATGCAATTTAAAACCTATGAAGTACAGGGCTGGCACTGTGGTACAGTAGGTTAAGCCACCACTGGCAATGCCAGCATCCCATATGAGTGCCGGTTTGAGTCCCAGCTGCTCAACTTCTTGTCCAGCTTTCTGCTATGGGCCCCTATCACCCATGTGGAAGACCCAGATGGATTTTCAGGCTCCTGACTTCAGCCTGGCCCAGGCCTGGCTGTTGCAGCCCTTAGGGAAATGAACCAGCAAATAGAAGGTCTCCTCCCTCTCCCTCCCCCTCCCCCTTCCTTTTCCTCTCCCTCTCTTCTCTTCTCTCTCACTCTCTGTAATTCTGCCTTTTAAATAAATAAATCTTTTAATAAAAACTGTATATTATTTATTTCTGGAATTTCCCATTTAATAATTTTGGGCCACAGTGAATCAAGGGGAACTGAAACTGCAGATAAGGGGGGCCTACAATACCTCCAAGAGACCATCACAAGGTTCTCTATAGCTGTAACAGCAAAGTCCCTTCATGCCAAAACGTCTCATCTCCCTTAATTCCTGCCCTCTGCACCCCACAGTCCTCTTCCCAGACTCTCCTCTGAGAAGCCTGCCTCAGATCCTATTCCCATGAAATACATCCCCTGACATCACAAAGGGATTCTTATCTAACTTCCACCCTTCTAATTGAAGTGTAAGCAAAATATTTCTTGTTCTAATCCAAGTGAAAGAGCATGATTGTCCTGTCTCTCTGCTGCCCTGCAGTTCAATATGTGCTGAAATCTAGTGCCGTATAACATGATTAAACTGTTTCATAAAACCCGAGGGCTTAAGGAGCTTGGAAATTTTATCTTTTACTTCCTCCTGCCTTCAGATCAGATCCTTCTAAATTAACAAAGCATAGGAGCACCTTACGAGATCTATGGGGAAAGTACAATTAGCCCCATTTTACACTAGAAAATCAAGGCAGCATAGTTGACCCTCAAGTAGACTGTAGCTTGGGCAGGAATTGAGGCAGGAACCTGGGTTTCTCAGAGAAAACTCGCCCTTTCCATACAACATTTTTTCCTTAGCATCTATCACTGTTACAAACTCTAAGATATCTACAAAAGTATATGAACATAGAGGAATTACTTTTTTTACAAGCAGTCAACTCCACTTTCTGTACTGCACTAGAAATATAGAAGCAGATAGATTAATTCACCACCCCCTGGAAACACAGGTGAAGGCCACGAAGCAATAGCCTCTCTATAAGACAGACATTGAGTGCCCTCTGTAGGCAAGTCAGAGTCTTGCAAGCTGCCTGGCCCACACACCTGTGCCTTACTCTACAACACTGGTTGAAAGAGTATAAAGCAGACCTGAAGTGAGTTTAAGCCCAGCTCTGCCACCCACCAGCTATGTGGCCAGAGCAAGTTGCCTCCCTGGGTTGAACCTGATTTCCTCAGTTCTAAATTGGAGTTAGTGACACCTTCAATTGCATCGAATAATGGCCTCTCAGAGCCTATGGGTGTGACCTTATTTGAGAAAAGGATCTTTGTGGGTGCACTATGTTAAGGATGTCAAGATGGAAATGATCTTGGATTATGCAAGTGGTCCCTAAGTCCAGTGACAAGTGTCATTATGAAAGATACTAGAGTGGGCCAGTGCTGTGGTGTAGTGGGTAAAGCCACCATCTGCAGGGCCGACATCCATATGGGTGCTTGAGTCCTGGCTGCTCCTCTTCCAATCCAGCTCTTTGCTATCGCTTGGGAAAGCAGTGAAAGATGGCCCAAGTTCTTGGGCCCCTGCACCCGCATTGGGAGACCTGGAAGAAGCTCCTCGCTCCTGGCTTCAGTCTGGCCCAGTTCTAGCTGTAGCAGCTGTTTGGGGAAGACCTCTCTCCTTCTCTGCCTCTGACATTTTTCCACATACTATTTGTTGAACACCGTACTTAGTGTAGGGTTAATTTTACGAGTATAAAGTTAACTGAAAATAGGTCTTTGTAAAAAAAAATAAATAAGAGTGGGAAAAGGAGAGGGAGGAGGAAGAAGGGTGGGAGTATGGGCAGGAGGGAGGTAGGGTGGGAAGAATCACTATACTCTTACGTTTACTGTATATATGAAATGCATGATGTTTGTATTCCTTAAATAAAAATTTTTAAAAATACCAGGAAGAGAGATAGGGAGGAGGGGAAGTTACCTGAGATGCAGAAGGAGCAGGGACTCACACACCACAAGCTGAGCCAGGGGCAAAGATGAATTACCACTCAGAGCACTGGCCCAGTAGCCCCCAGGACGGGGAGAGGATACATTTCTGGCTATTTTTTAAGCCAGGAAGCATGTGGTCATTTGTTGAAACAGCCCTAGGAAACTAACAAACACCAACATCATGGTATGACAGCCATGGAGCCGATCCCAGATCACAGGCATCATCCTTGTCCCTCCCGAGCTCACAGCTCACGGACGCCCTCCTCGCTCTGTTCGTTTCTCCCACAGACCACCCCCTCCAAAGCTCCAGAATCGAGGTTTTAGCACCTTGATTTGGACTTGATGCTTTATTCAGAGGAGATAAGAGGGAGAAGGCGCACACATCTAATTTCTATGCCCATTTTTGAAATAATAGCCCAAAGTTTTGACTCAAGTCAAGCTGATGGAATCCTAACAATGTATTTCAAAAGCATTTCACAGAGTGGGTATCTAACCCAGCAGTTAGGACACAGCTTGGGATGCCCACATCCCTTATCAGAGGGCCTGGGTTGGAGTTCCTGCTTCATTTTAAGATTTATTTAATTTATTTGAAAGGCAAAATTACAGAGAGGAAGAAACGGAAAGAGATCTTCCATCTGCAGGTTCACTTCCTAAATGGCCACAATGGCTCAGGCTGAGCCAAGCTGAAGCCAGGAGCCAGGAGCTTCTTCTGGACGCAGGAGCCTCAGGACTTGGACCATCTTCAACTGCTTTCTCAGGTGCACCAGCAAGGAGCTGGTTCAGAAGTGGAGCAGCTGGAACTCAAACCAATGCCCACATGGGATGCCGGCTCCCGCTAAGCCACAGCCACAGACCCCTGCTTCATTTCTGACCCCAGCTTCCTGCTAATGCATGCTGGGAGGCAGCAGGTGATGGCTCAAGTATTTGGGCTCCTGTCACCCATGTGGAAGACTCAGGTTGATTTCCCAGCTGCCAGCTTTTGCCTAGCTCAGGCCTAGCTCTGCAGAGATCTGGGGAGTGAACTGGCAAACATATTCTCTCTCTCTCTCTCTCTCTTCCCCCTTTCTTCTCTCTCAAATAACTAACATTCTCCATTGCAGGCTGACCAGGGTCCTCTCTGGTCTGCGATGGCATCATGTGGTCAGATGTTTTGACCTTCACCCCTGTGCACTGTGGCTGCTCTTCAACACAGATGTCATGGGGAGAATCACGGAAGCAGACAGATGGACCCAGCACAGACAGCTGAGAGTAACTGGTCCAGGGGCTCTCATTGTGTTTGAGGAAGCCATGGGCACAGCAGGAGAGATGACAGGAAAGAGCCAGGCACAGCACCCTGGTGGTGCAAACTCCTTCATGTGCAACTGCCCTTCTTACCTGCTTTATAAGCCAGAAATATGCGATGATGCTTTTGTGGGTAAAATGCATTCTGATCATTTTATAAAATAAATTTTAAACCCACTGATAAGACTTATTTTCTAGGCAAGAAACTGAGATCCAAAGAGACTGACAGACACCCAGCATCACACAGGTGAGGCACTGACAGCCAAGACCAGAATTGTGGACTCTTGACCTTCGACCTTTACCCAGGGCCTGTTGCTTCACCAGCCACAGTCTGAGCCACCTAACTCCTGTGTCGAGGCTCAGAGTGCTAACACCTTGAGTTCCAGTGCCTCTCTACAAGTGCAGTAGCCCCCGAGCCTCTCAGAAGGTTCATGGGATGGGAAAGGATGCAGGGCAGTACCGCCAGCTTCTCCTCTGGGGGGCACTTGGTCTTCATCAGCACCACGGCAGCCCAGTCTCCAGGCCGTGACTAATGGAGGTGGTGACCTTGTCTGGGAAAGCTTCTTGCTCTGAACCAACACACAAGGCTCATCTCAGATGAGGAATGCCCAGGGCACAGGACTGTTGAGATATTTCTTGGAACACAATTGCAAGACACAAAGGAAGAGGAGAGACATGTAGTGAGCACTGTGCTGGTTCTAAGAAGGAACCTTTATCTGCTTAGCTCCAGCTCAGGACCTGGAGTCAGCCTGACAACTGGTTAATGGGACAGCTGGGAAAAGTCCAGAGTTGAGTGGAGAATTAGGCATCCAAAGACAAAAATGCAAAAGAATAATGTGTATGTGTGCTGTGGCCGCAAAGCCCTGGGCTGCACCAGCACACCGACCACAGCAAAAAGTTAATGAAGTGTTGGTAAAATATCAGCACCTACCTCCCAAGCCACAGACATAGAGGGAAGGTTCATTAAACTTCAATCAAGTTAGGTATGTCCCTCAAGGGACCCCCAGTGCGGTAAGGAAGATCCTATGTAAGAGGTTATTTCAAAAATTTATGGAAAATGGCATTAAAATATTATTTTGCTGTAAAAAACTTAGAAATCCACACATGGTTTTTTCATAAACAATTTTCTGGAACTTTTTGAAGATCCCTTATACGCCTGGATTACAAGATTTATTTTGCACCAAGATAAACTTATCTTTTAATTCCACTTACTGTAAACTTTTTGAAATCCCCCAGCATATTTGAAAGCTAAATGGCCACAAGATGCCAATAAGCATTCCAAGAAAGAAATATATATAGGGGCCAGTGCTGTGGCACAGTGGTTTAACGCCCTGGCCTGAAGCGCCAGCACCCATATGGGCACCGGTTCTAACCCCGGCTGCTCCTCTTCCAATCCAGCTCTCTGCTATGGCCTGGGATAGCAGTAGAAGATGGCCCAAGTCCTTGGGCCCCTGTGCCCATGTGGGAGACCTAGAAGAAGCTCCTGGCTCCTGCCTTTGGATCAGAGCAGCTCCGGCCATTGTGGCCATCTGGGGAGTGAACCAGTGAATGGAAGACCTCTCTCTGTCTCTTCCACTCTCTGTAACTCTGTCTTTCAAACAAATAAAATAAATCTTTAAAAAAAGAAATACATATATATATATATACGTATATATATGTATATATACGTATATATATATGTATATATATATATATATATGTATATATATATGGAGAGATACCAAGCACCACATGGTTAATGAATGTCCTTCTACATGGTAGATTCAATCATGGCTAGAGGGGAAGTTCAGACAGGAAGGACTAGCAAATCTTGCCTGGCACCTACCATTCATTAAATCTACCACATGCCAGCATCTGAGACTTCCTCTCAGTAACTCCTTTAGGTCTGAGCCTACTTCTCAGAGGTAGTCTGAACCAAAGAGGCCAAGTGACTCCCACAGGAACTGAGCTGTGGGCCCCCGTGGGATGTGAGGCTCTGTCTGACTCTATCTCCTGGGTCATTTCCTGAGTGTTCTTGTGTGGGTGACAAGGAAGTTTTGGATAAAGGCAAAAGCAAGGAGAGATCATTCCAGGCAGGGGAAAGGAGCATCTGAAGTCACAGAGACAGGAAAGTCAAAAGCACACTCAGGACCATTAACAGAGATGGGTTTAGCCAGGATGGAAGATCCTGGAGTAGGTACCCTTTATTGAGTATTGAATATGCTGAGTGAAGTTCTAAGAACTTTATAAGTGTCACCTCATTGCACCCTCACAGTAATCCTCCACAGAGTGTCATCATTCCCAAAGTATGGAAAGGAAATCAAGGCACGGAGAGGTTAACTTGCCCGAGATCACACAGTTGGTGTGTGGCAGAGGTGGCATTCAAACACCAGCTGGATTGAAAGTCTTGCTCCTAATCACCACGTTACTCTTGAAAGAGTAGGTCACAGACAAGCTGAAACAGGCCGAATTCAGTGGCGACATTGCCTGTAAAGCTCTGTGTTTGCTCTTAACCCTTCTGTAGAAAAAATAATGGAATTAAAATAAGGCAACTGTCCTTACAAAAATAAGTCTGTGAAAACAGTGAGGCTCATCTCAAGATCAAAATCCAGCCAAGTAAGGGGCAGAAGCCTGCTGGACCCTTCAAGTTCTCTGCATCTCTTGTTTCCATAGCAATCACCAGCTTAAAGTAGCAAGGGTCTATTGGCTGTGAGGAGACAGGGAGCTGGGAGGGAGGAGAACAGCCATGGGATGCTGGGCCCAAGGCCAAAGCCAGCAATGAGCAAGGTGTGCAGCATGTGGGTGTCTGCAGGAAGGTGGGACAGGCCAGGCAGATGAGAACAGTGGAGAAGAACGGACAAAAAGGCTCTGGTGAATGACTGCAGAAAGGTAGCTATTACTGCTTGTGGCTGTTTAACTCCACTTTCTGACCCATCACCCACTGTCAGGTAGGTCCTCAGAAGAGGAACGAGGCAGAATGCCAGAAGCTGTATTTGCCCCAGAAAGTCAAGGACAGTCTGTAGGGTGTAGGTGTCCCCTTCAGTGTGCTCATAATAGAGGAATTCCCTAGGCCTGGGAGCCCTCCAGGGGAAAGGCTGGCCAGTGACTTAGCATAGGCAGAAGGTGGGATGCAAGGAGAGGGCCAAGTCCTACAGGGCTTGGCCTTGAGAGCCATGGACTCTCCCACAGAGAACGCCCCTGTGTTTGTGAAGAGCATCGCCTTTCCCTATATGGAGATTTCCTGTCTGTTACCTTTCTTGATTCCACCCATCCCTTCCAACAAACAGCAGAGCTGCAGGGCTGTGAGGCAAAGAAGGAGTATTTGTCTGAGGTCAAGTCCATCCCAGGATGCGTGCTCTGGGCTCTCTGTGGTTGTTTTGGGTGATCCCACACCCCTGGGGACACAGTTCTTGTTCCTGCCATATTAGAGGTGTGGGTGTGAACGCCACCAAAAGGACTTCTCATGGTCACACAACAAGTAAGAAATTGTACACAACAAGTAAGGAATTGTCTGGACATGCACACTGCCCTTTCCTTCTCCCAGAACAGGGGGGCAGGTCTAGCATCACCATTTCACAAGTGAGGAAATAGTGAAGGCTCAAAACTCCAGACTGGTAAAGGGAAAAGCGAGACGCAGGTTAGTTTTGCTTTCTACGGTGTTTTTTGAGCACACTTGTGTGTTTTCCTCAACTGGTGGCAAGTTCTTTAAGGAAAGGGGCTAGGCCTTCCCATCCTGACATCCCCTTGGTGCCCCCCACCAAGCCTGGCCCCTGAAGACATGAAGCACGGCCTGCTGAGGTGTCGCATAAGTCAGCTATTCAAATTCACCTCCTTGATTCCAATGTTTTGAAGGAAATTAGACAGGTTTAAAGAAAGAAATTAGGCAGCCTGGGTTTAAAATGGAGTCGCTTGGCTAACTGCATATTGTTCTGCTTTTGTACAAAATAGCTGGGCTTGCAAAATGCTTTCATGAGCTAATTGAACTTTAGTTAATGCGTTTATGAGATAACTGAGCATATGACAAGTTTTTGGTCATGATGACCCCGTGTTTATGCTTACTCAAGGTCTTCTGTCCCCTTACCCTGGATCTTATGATGGTTCGTCATGCTGCGGTTTATCTTGTGATCCTTTGTGTCATGCTATGGAGATATGCTAATGTTGTGGTTTTTAGTCTTAAATACCTTGAGCAGTTGATGGTCGGGGCCTCTCTTCTTGCACAGAGATGGCCCATCTGCGCAGATGTAATAAACTTCCTCATGCACTTGCAGCGATTGGATTGGAATCGTGTTTCTGGGGTCGGTAAAAGTGTGAGACACCTGTCGGGGGTCTTACATTCTTGGAGGTTCCACCGAGATTCGAGACCCCAGACCCACGCTCCATTTTCCAATCGGAGGTAAGTTTTTGCTGTTTTAAGTGTTTTTTTGTGTTCTGTTGATTTTGTTGATTTTTTATTTTTTTCCCGGGGCGCTTGACGTACCGGAGGTTCATGTTTTACTGAGATTGTGCCTGCAGGACCTGTATCTGTATTGAGCCAGTAGTAGGAAGGACAGACGTGTCAAGACCCCTGGCTCAGGCCCTTGGAGGACGCTCCATTGGCGGTATTCTGGGGGGGGCCTGGCGGGTGGCAGCCGCTTCGCTCCCATTATTAAGCTTACCAGGGGAGCGTGGCGGGTGGCAGCCGCTTCGCTCTCATCGGAAGCTCTGGTTAGGATTCAGTAGGGTTTTTTCCCCGGGAGAAGAGCTGGTGGCAGCAGCCACTCCCGTTTTGGTTTCAGTTTTGTTGCGCGCAGGTCTTGTCTCATTAGGGCGCGCAGGTCTCGTTCCAGTGTTGTGCGCAGTGTCTTTGTGAAGTCTTGTGATTTGTGAGTCTTGTGGTTGTTTTCTGTGTTTTAATATACTTCCCTTATTTGCCTTTCCCCTTCAATATGGGACAGGAATTAATTACACCTTTGAGTCTTACTTTATGAGTCTTGATTGGGAAAACTGCAACGCGAAGTTGTTTATGTTGTTTATCTGTTTTCAGTGTTTGAGTGATTACCCAATTGATTAGAGGTGTACTAATTGTTGGCCAAACCGCTTGACTCTGACAGCTTAAATTCTAAACTGAGTCTTCCAACTTTGGGCTTCCAGTCGGATCCCTGGAACTCTCAAAGGAAGAGACTCTAAAAATTTGTTAAAATAAAATATATTAAAATGCTTTAGACATGTTTCTCTTAACGATGAAGATCTTTTCAAGGTTATGTCCATGTTTGCTGTCCAGGACTTTTAATTCAGAACTCAGTGTCTTAAGCCATCTAGGCATTAATGCTAAGCAAAATGTAAAAAAAAAAATGTATTGTACTTTTCACATCTTAAATTCGATGGGAGAGACTGTTTAAGTTTGTTAACATGTATTGTTATAGATTGTCTATACATAACAATTCAAGACTATGTAAAAGTAACTACAGGTATAAAGTTTCAGAAAATGTGAGCAAGTCATAAAAAGTTTTAAAGGGTTTGCAACTTTAGAATTGTTTACAGAGTTTTCTTTGGGTTAAGTGCTAATGCCAAAATTACATTGACCTAAAGTTAAAGTCTGATCTTCTGTTACAACAAAATACCTAAAAATGGTCTAAGTTTTAAAATCTGTTTTTGCAAAAATTGTAATGTCTATTTTAACAGTGTCTACTGAATCAGTTATTCTGCCATTTTTAGAGTTAGGTCCTATAAGCTCTTTTTGGCTCTGTTGGGTAGTTCTAAATTATGTAAACCCTTATGTTCAAGGTTTTTATTTCTGGTTTACTTAACAACAGACATAAAATTCATGTTTTACCAAAGTGATCTATTGTGTACTCTACTGTTTCTGTTAAGTTTAAATTAATAAAAAGCATTGTTAAGTATTATGATCAAATCTGGTTTAAAAGTGTAAAAATCACCCTGACTAATAAATGGCTACTATTTCAGGATGTTAAGAAATTCTATTTTGACCAGATACTCTAAGTTCTCTTGGCACCTTTAACAGACTTTCTAAAAATCCAAGTTCTAAATTATCCGAACTTTTGACACCCCCAGAGGGCCCCTGGAGATGTCAAAAAGAGATCTCTCATCTTGCAGAGATAATAACCAATCGGCTGTTTAAATTACAAGTGGTGCCAAGATGTAAAATGATGCTAAACTTCAGCTATAAACATGTTTCTTTCTAGCTGCTCCAGTCTCTGGCTCAGAAGCCAGATTCTTTAAAAGGGACCGATGAAGTCTCCGTCCAGCTAACGCTAAACAACCAGGCGTTGCTAGTTCAAATGTATTGCTAGTTCAAATGTGGATCAAACGGGAGGTCTAGCCAAAAGGGAAATAAATAGTTAAGATTGTACAAACCTACAAAAATGTAACAGTTAGAATGAAGCAGAGGAGGGAGGACCCCCGGCCCGTTCTAACTGGCCGTCCTCCTCCTCCATATAACTGGGAAGACAAGCCCTGACAGGACTTGCAGGGCCTGTTTTATTAACATTAATTTTACTATACTTAAATGGAATTTTGTAAAAGACTCAGTCTCTACTGCCAGACTCCCCTGAGGAGTTTAGCTGAAGGGGTTAAAGTTTTTTAGTTAAAAAAAAAGGGGAAGTTTAAAATGGGCTAAGAAAGAGGAACTAACTAGGATCCTGACCACCACAGTTAACAGGAAGCAGAGTAAGGGAGAATCAGGGTAAGCAGGGACCCCCGGAGACTGGCAAAAGCACAGAAAAGTGCCCAAAAGGACAAGTCTGCCTAAGGTCCGACTAACAACGAGAGTCAAGTGGTGTACGACTGCCACACGAGACTGAACTGACCGAAAACGGCCTCTGCAAGCCAGCGAGAGGAAAGACGACAGCAGCGGAGTGGTGAGACTGGGCGACAGCGGCCCCTCGGCCCCTCCCTCATTGGGACACGTCTGGGTTTCCACCTTCAACCCCCCGAGGACTCTGCTCGGCAGGCAGGGCTGATCGCTATGGACCATGCACTCCGTGCAGCTAAGAAAAAGGAGCGGGTGGCAATGCACAAGAACAGCAGGTACGCTCTCGCCACTACCTACGGGGAACTCAAAATGGACAGAGGCTTTATCGACCAGGAAGAAGAATTGTGCCAATGTTTCCCTGATTTGGACTACCAAAGGTACTGGGGTCAGACACCGGGCCGGCCTTCGTCTCCAGGGTAAGTCAGATGGTGGCACAGGTGTTGGAAATAGAAAGTTACATTGTGTTTATAGGGTAAGTCAGATGGTGGTAGCGGTAGCCAAGGTACTGGGGATATAGTTAGGAAAAACATATAATTAATGGTGGGGACTGGCACTGGAGACTGGGTCAAATTGCTGCTACACATTTTTATAATGCTACATGTCCTTTATATGCTGCTACTCTTTTGCAACTTCTCTATTTTGCCAGGCTTTGCTTAAATGTTTGCCTTTTAGGGCTTTCTTTAAAGGCTTCCTGAAGAAGCAGTCCTTGGCTCTGCTCTCCGAGCAGCGGAAGATGAGTGACTGCGAGTTTGCCTATGTACATATGCTGGCTTAGGATTATTTGCTGTATATCCTGAAGACGCCGCAGCCTGGACTGGGATCGAGCAAGACGTCCAGAGTGCTGCAGAACATCACCTTTTCCATCCAGCAAGAAGTGGAGGAGGCTCTACTTTATATATAATTCTGGTTAAGAGATTTTTCTGGAAGTTACCAAATAGATCTGTGTGATACTGTTATTGCTAAAGAAGAAGTATTGCTGACCCTGCATAATGAATAGACTTCTTTAGTTTATTAAAAGTAGAAGTGTTTATCACCCATACCTTGGTCCTGACCCAGCAGTGCCAAAGTTTAAAAATGAAGGACATAAAAGAAAAGAGTATTGTTGGTGAAAAGGGTTTAAAAGAGAGAGAGCTTTTTATATAAGGAAAGGACATGGTTTGTCAGAATGACTTTACTCTAGACTGAAATGGAAATGGTAAAATGTTTAAAGTAAGTCGAAGAGGGTGTGTGAAAGTCACAGAAAGTATTTGGGTCAATTCAGCTGAACAGGCACCAGGTATTAATCCAAATTTGTATGACTTCTTTAGAAATGTGTTTTTTTGTTTTTTTTTGTCTCTGTTGTATTTTCTGTTTTTGAATTTTGATGCCTTTTTGTAACTTTGTATTCTGCGGGGCCTACTTCCCCTACCCTGCAGACTTGCTTCTGTGCTTATAAGATTGGCTGTATTGTTTTACCCCGGTGATGGGCAGCCCACATATCCCAATGAAGATCACGTGGGAGGTAATATCTGGTACCGCTGAGGTTGTGTGGCCCGCGTGGCCCCTTCTGGGATATGGTGGCCCTCCTTGCACCTGTTTTCTGATTAGACTCCCCTATGAAACAAAGGAATTGTTACCAATATGGGACAAAATTTAAAAAGTAATTCCTAAAATTTTAAGATTAAAATTTGACCAAAAGAAAAGGGGGGAATGAAGGAAATTAGACAGGTTTAAAGAAAGAAATTAGGCAGCCTGGGTTTAAAATGGAGTCGCTTGGCTAACTGCATATTGTTCTGCTTTTGTACAAAATAGCTGGGCTTGCAAAATGCTTTCATGAGCTAATTGAACTTTAGTTAATGCGTTTATGAGATAACTGAGCATATGACAAGTTTTTGGTCATGATGACCCCGTGTTTATGCTTACTCAAGGTCTTCTGTCCCCTTACCCTGGATCTTATGATGGTTCGTCATGCTGCGGTTTATCTTGTGATCCTTTGTGTCATGCTATGGAGATATGCTAATGTTGTGGTTTTTAGTCTTAAATACCTTGAGCAGTTGATGGTCGGGGCCTCTCTTCTTGCACAGAGATGGCCCATCTGCGCAGATGTAATAAACTTCCTCATGCACTTGCAGCGATTGGATTGGAATCGTGTTTCTGGGGTCGGTAAAAGTGTGAGACACCTGTCGGGGGTCTTACAGTTTCTTCTCTCCAGTCATGCTCTGTACTGTCTCTAGAGGGCTAGTGCTAAAGTCTGTGTGTTCTCCTCTTCAGCAAATGCAAACCCTTTCCTCCTGTAAGGCCAGCTCAAAAGCCATCTTCCTCATGTGCCTCCTGCATTCTCCAACAACTATTCCTTGTCTCTGCCTCTCCCAAGCTGCGCGGCTCTATCTCTGCCACACATTCCCAGAGGCCTCCTCGGATTCCTCATCCAGTCCTCCAGGAGCACTCAGTCCTATTCGTGTACATAACAAATGTTGATGAATGAAGACATAAAGGAATGTATGAATTGATGGATGGATCTGCCAATAATTACATAAATAAGCAGAGATTAGGAGATAGAGAGGTGAGATAGTGGGACATAGAATTTAAGTGGTTGTACAGTGGAGAAAGCAGCAGACTCCATGAGAGAGGCTCCCAATTCTTCACAGAGCCTTACCCTGGCTTTCTGTGTGATCTAGAGAAAGTCACTTCCTCCCTCTTGGCCTCTTTTTCACTTGTGAAGGATCTGTACTAGAATTGCTGCCACTCCCCTTTCTCCAATTCTGTGAATGAAAAGTGTGCCTTTGTACCAACACCAGCAACGGATGTCTTGTGCCTCTTTCCTTGAAATTACCAATTATCCTCAACCAGCCTCTAATCTCAAGGGTCCCTCCTCAACCTCATCTCCACCAGGAGCTTTGCTATCTCATAAGGGACCTCCTCAGGGTGTCTGTGAACAAAAGCAAGGGCCTTATCTGGTCCCTTTCTCATGTATTATCGTGCCCTTGAAAAACATGAATGGACTTGCAGAATACACAGCCTCTGATAGTCTTCCCATCTCACAAATGGCTAGAAGGGCAGCCTCAGCTTTCTTGGAAAGATTGTGCAATTTCACGCTGCTATCAGGGCTGACAAGGAGGCAACTGCTAGCCCTGGACTCTTCAGCTAAGTTCAACTCGAGGTCAAGTCAGGGGCCCCCAGCAGCCCCGGGGGCACAGGATCCACAAGGAAGAAATTCCAGGATGTTGCCAGAAGCTAACAACAGTTCCCAGCTGTTCCCAGCCGCCTGCTGCCATTGAAGTAGTTTGGAGTGGGGGTCTTCCCACACACACGGCAGAAGGAGGGTCAAATGAATGGCCATGCCTTTGGGCCAGGGCAGAGGATGGGCCAGGGAAAACAGGAGTCCTTTTGTTATTAGCAGCTCCTGCACATGGGCCCAAGACCCTTGACGGAGACCTCCCTCTCCCTGGAACCCTTGGGGACCTTGACATCAGTTGTATTGAAGCAATCATCTTATATAATGAGCTTACGACCTCTGCTTCCAGCTTGCCTATGGCCTGGAGCCTTACTCTGCAATTCCTCGTGGAGCACATGCTGTGAAACTCTCTGATTAAAAAGTAGTTCCAGAATTGATCTCTCCTGAGTGGAATTAAAACAATACCTATCTCAGAATGAAGTTTGTGGGACTAGCATTCTTGTGGTGCAGCAGGTAAAACCACCACCTGCAATGCCAGCATCCCAAGTGGGCACCATTTGGTGTCCCAGCTGCTCCACTTTTGATCTGGCTCCCAGATAATGCACCTGAGAAAAGCAGCAGAAGATGGCCCAAGTGCTTGAGACCCTGCCATCCACGTGGGAGACCCAGATGAAGTTCCTGGCTCCTGGCTCCTGGCTCCTGGCTCCTGGCTTCAGCCTAACCTAGTCCCTGCCATTTGGGGGAATGAACTAGCAGATGGAAGATCGATATTCTCTCTCGCTCGCTCTCTCTCTCTCTCTCTCTCCCTTTCTCTCTCCCTGTAACACTTTCATAAATAAATCTGTAAAAACAAAAGGAATAACTTTTGCATGGCATGCCTACTACCCACACCTCCACCTCCTGCAACCCCAACCCCTGCTCCAGTTTTTGTCTAGCCAGCTCCTACTGATCATTCATGTCCCAGCTTTGATGGCCCCAGCCCTGAAATGACTTCCCTGCCTACCCTGTGTAACCCAATCACAGCCCTCCCAACACATCCATGCATTGTCTTTGTTCTTTTTCCTCCTTGCAACTCACCACAACTTGCACTTGTGCAGGTGCATGTCTGTGCTGCGATCATCTCCCCCGCTAGTACTTCAACCTCCAGATGGAAGGTGCTGTGCTTATTTTCTCACTGTCGTTTACCTAAAACCCACACATTAACTGGTACACAGTAACTAATCCACAAATACCTGTTAAAAAGAAGAAACAGATTCACACATGTGTGAATGAATGATTTAACAAAGAAGAGCTGGCGCCGGCACTGTAGTATAGTCATCTAAGCCTCTGCCTGCAGTGCCGGCATCCCATATCAGCGCTGGTTCGTGTCCTGGCTGCTCCTCCTCTGCTATGGCCTAGAAAAGCAGTGGAAGATGTCCTAAGTGCTTGGGTCTCTGTGCCTGTGGGGGGGACCCTGAAGAAGCTCCTGGCTCTTTGTTTAGGATTAGCCCAGCTTCAGTCATTGTGGCCATTTGGGGACTGAACCAGCAGATGGAAGACCTTTCTCACTGTATCTCCTCTCTGTAACTCTACCTCTCAAATAAATAAATAAATCTTTAAAAAAATAAAAATTAAAAAAGAAGAGCTTTGTCTTCAGAATCCTAGAATATGCTTTATTAAGAGCTGAGAAGCCTTAACACCTGGCATCTTCACAGTTTGTTTTTATGTAAAAGAAACAAGGAAATGCAGAAGAGAACGCTCTGCCTTTAATGAGTTCATAGCTAATCTGGGAGCCAGATATGCAATTTGCTGGTTCCATATCCTACATTCTCATTAAACGCTCATATGTGGTCAGTGTCCAGATTTGCATTTGTAGAGGAAGGACTCAGAGCATTAAGGTCTTTGCTGAGACCACAGAGCTGGTGAGTGGCAGAGTTAGAATCCAGGTCTCCTGAACCCAATTTCAAAGGCTTTCCCAAGAGCTATTCTCCTGCCCTTCCAAGCTTGGGAATTAATTTAATTCATTCAATTCTTGTATTTGAAACTAAATAGTTACAAAGTTCTGGAAATCCATACCATTTTCCAGGCATGCCTCTGGCAGGACCCACAGGTGGTCTTGCTTCTGGAGTCTGGTGCCCTGCTATCTACCCCATGCCGGAATTGGATCACTCTGAGAAGGAAGCTGGGGCGACAGCTGTGAGTGACTACCCTGGTCCTGCTGAGCTCATTTCATATCTTCCCAGGCTCGTGGGGGCTTAGAGGATTTATCCTTAAGACTTCCTTGAATGCCAGCATTGGCAGAGAGAACACAGGCTATTATCGATGACTGTGTGGTTTACTATGCTTGGTGATGCTGGTGCCCCCCAAAAAATATATGCTTTGATTTAGAAACTTCTCCCTCAAGGGTCACGTTGCTAAGTACCCTACCAGCAAGTTTCCTGGACATGAAATCCAAAATCCAAACAACTCCAAAATCTGAAACTTTTGGAGCATAGGCAGGATATCACAAGTGGAAAATCTGACCTCGTGTGATAGATGACCACACCTGACCTCATGTGAGGGATCATGGTTATAATGCAGGTGCAGGCCAGCACCGTGGCTCACTAGGCTAATCCTCCGCCTTGCGGCGCCAGCACACCGGGTTCTAGTCCCGGTCGGGGCACCGATCCTGTCCCGGTTGCCCCTCTTCCAGGCCAGCTCTCTGCTGTGGCCAGGGAGTGCAGTGGAGGATGGCCCAAGTCCTTGGGCCCTGCACCCCATGGGAGACCAGGAGAAGCACCTGGCTCCTGCCATCGGATCAGCGCGGTGCGCTGGCCGCAGCGCGCTACCGCGGCGGCCATTGGAGGGTGAACCAACGGCAAAAGGAAGACCTTTCTCTCTGTCTCTATCTCACTGTCCACTCTGCCTGTCAAAAATTTTAAAAAAAATAAAATAATAATAATAATAATGCAGGTGCACTAAAAGGATTTACAAAATTACCTTCAGGGTATGTGTACAAGGTGTATATGAAACATACATGAGGTAAGTGTTTAGGCCTGGGTCCCTCCCCAAGACATCTCATTATGTCTATGCAAATATTCCAAAATCCCAAACACTCTGATCCCAAGTATTTGAAAAAAGATATTCAAAGTGTACTACAAAGCACAAGGCTTTAGACTCACACAAAACTGTTATCTGGGGCAAGTTACTCAGATTATTTGAACCTTATATCTTCTTCTGAAAGTAAATTCTTATGATTGTGTGAAGACCAAATAAGATAAACCTTCACCACCTTTGGCTCCTAAGAAACATTCATTGTATCCTGGCTCTAACCATTATCCTCTGGGCTTCCAACCTTCATGTTCCTCCCCTGGGTCTATTCCCCTCTCTTGGTCTTTATATCATTCTGTTATTTTCTAGCTACTTCTCACACTATCAAGGTCCTGAAGAGCCTGACCATCTCCTCTGGGGCCTAACCTCCACCTCCCAGTGGTCAGCAGGCAGGAGAATCCCAGGGAAAACATGATTCCATGTTCCTGAAGGACTGGGCCAGCTGCAGAAAAGAGCCAAGGTTGAACTCATTCTTGATGACTAACGGAAGGTGTCTAGGTGGAGGAAGGTGTGTGGGCCTGAGGGCACAGTCTGGGGGTGTCCCTGCCAGTGTGGGGAAGTGGAAGGGGGAGCTGGGCCTTGGGAATAGAGGAAATAGAGCCAGATGGAGCTTTACAGGCCATTGTGAATTCTCCAGCAACACCCTTGAATGCCCTCCAGTGGCTGTTGGAGTGAAATAATCTTATTTGTGTCTGATTAGCTGAATATTACACTGAAAATAGGAAGCCTGGATTGGAGAGAAGAGGGACTAGAGACTAATGGACAAGTTAGGAGGCCATTGAGGTGAACCCAGGAAAGTAGGGCAAAAAGCAATTAGATTGAAGAGAAGGGAAAAGACCAAGGGACACCTCTGCAACACGGCACCCACATTTGGCAATTGACCCATGCAGGAGGTGATAGAAAGAGCAGGCAACGCCTCTGCGGTTTCCCGTGTTACCATTCACAGAGACTTGTAATGCAAAAGCCACACACCCACTACTAGAGAAAGATGCATGGATTGAGCTGATGGTGTGCAGGATTAAAGTTCCCTATGGGACATCCAGGTGATGTTTAAAAGGTGTGCAGCCAATGGATCTGGAGTAGAATTGAAACATCTGGACTTGGGGGCCACTTAGCATGAAAGTGATGAACCACATTTATGAATGAATGAGTGAGGTCACCAACTGGAGAGAGTTCCTATGAAAAAATAAATCAATCAATGGAACCCTGGCATTTAGAGAAAGACAAGCCAGCTCAGGAGACCAGGAAGGAGTAGCAGAGAAGTGGAAGAAACAGGAGACACTGCACAGGCCCTGTAGGGGCAAGAAGAGCAGAGCAAGCATCCAGGCAGGGGTTCCACAAGCAGACCCATTTTCTGCAATTCTCAGAACATATCACAACAAACGGGTCAATTTCACTGTACAATAATTTAAAGAACAACGTCAAGAAAACACCAAAAGTCCTTTGATCCTACTTCCCAACAGAAGAAAACCATTTATGACATACTTCTTTCTTGTCTTTTTTATTTTCTTATGCATTTATTGAAATGAATAGTGTATGCAATTAACAAGTACAAGTGTGATTTTCCTAATTTGTAGTTTTAGGTTCCACATGTTAAAGTGGGTCAGCACAGGAAAGGAAGGGAGGGCAGGGGAGGGAGCGTGGGAGGAAGGGAGAGAGGAAGAGAGATAATAAGAGGGAAGGAGGGAGAAAAGAAGGGAAGGAGGGGGAGAGGGAGAAAAGAAGGGAAGGAGGGGGAGAGGGAGAATAAAAGGGAAGGAGGGAGGGAGGGAGGAGGCATGGATATTGTTGAACACAGCAGAGGGAAAAGATACTATAAGCCTAAGAAGAGAATATGATGAACATGATTTTCTTTCAAATTCATTTTCAATCTTACCTAAAGCTTAGAAGTATACACCCTTTTAGAAAATACTTTCCTCATTTTTCAAACTATCTTAAAGCTTGCTTTTTCATTTCTGAAAGGGAGGTAGCAGCAAGTCACTGTCCACAGTCTCTCACGTGCAGTGACACCTCCACCTGCTGGACACAACGGATACCACCACACAGCACCGGGAGGTAGCTCAGGCTGTAAACCCCACAACCCCAACATATGTGGAGGCTGTGGAGCCTCCAGGCCCAGACCACGCAGCAACCGAGCCTCCATCCTCCACTGAATGCCACCCACCTGGCCACAAGGAATTAAGTACCAAACATGTTTCCCTAGGAATTGAGGGCTCAGAACCCCTTTGAGAGCAAAGGGCCTGGTGTGGCAGAAAGGCAAGTTGGCTTGTGACGTGCACTGCAGTGGAAACAAGGACCCCACATCCCAGCCCTGCCACCAGCCTGCTCAGACCGAGACAGCCACCAAGCGAGATCCCCCAGGTCGAGAGGAATTTGGGGCTCACGTCACAGAGGGCAGTGTTCTCCTGTGCAGTCTGATAGTGATGAAGCTAATTTTGTTTTACCTCTGTCTGTCTGACTCCTCTCCCAATTTCTTAGTAAGCTGTAGACTCAGTAACAAAGGAGGTGCAATTAATCAGCCCCTCAGTCTTGGTGCCTTCCAGGGGACTTCTCAGCACACATCAAACATCACAGAAGTTACCTGGAGGGAGAGGTTGTTCCTCATCCCCACTGGTGACCCCACATATGAATCCACCAATTCCCCTACGCACAGATCTAGCCCCATTGCATTCCCACTTCTGGGCCTATCTCCTCTCTAGCTCTAAGACGGGACCAGTGTGATTCTGTCTCTTCATTCACACAGATTGCCCACTGAGAGCCCAGGGGAATAGACAAGGCTGCAAGATTCCCAAACAGAAAATGAGCTTCAGCCCCAAACGCCTGGGGCTGGTTTCCTATAAGCGCTGAGATTAACATGGTTCTTGGGGCTCAACTGCAGCTAAGCAAACAGTTGTGGGCCAAACAGCTGCCACAAGCAAAGGGGGAAGCAGGCACATGGCCAAGCGAGCACTTGGTAAAGGCCAGGATAGGAGAGCCAAGAGACCAAGGGCCCTGGCAACCCACTGATTTAAAGGGCTGGGTCCCATCCCCAAATGTGCACCCAGAATCATGACCGTGACCTCCTCCTTAGGGGAACTTCACACTAGGTATTCTATTCATCAAAAACACTCAGATAGTAGAAACTGCTGATAAAACAAAGTTTACTTTCCTGTTTACTGGACAGAGAAGCAAAAGGATGTTAGTTTCTTCTTAAAATTGAACCTCAGTCTCTCTAACATACCTAGCTCCCATTCTCTTGCTTAATGACTTGACTCGGAAAAATCATTAAGTCACAGAATTCAGGCATTCTGGGCTCTTGTTAATATAGCATGTTGATCCAGAGCCTGTGTTGGCAGGCTCACGAAGATACAAAGGGCAGGTGCAACAGTCAGCATAACAGACACAGGCCCTGGCCTCAAGGAGCTCACAGCTGTGGCAAGTAACTTCACCAGGAAGGGCACAGGCCTGGGAGGGGAGGGGGGTTGTCTCACTGGCCACTTGCTATCTGAGTGATCTGGGGCAGTTGCTTCACCTCTCTGTGCCTTATTCTCCGCAGTTGGGAGGTGCCGGTGATAACTGTACTGCCTTCAAGAGGCCTGGTGAGCATTAAGTGAGGGTGTAGTAATGACTTAGAGCTCTTCCAGCTTCACAGTCCGCGTCTAATAGAGGTAGGCAGTCATCCTGGAGCACAGCTCAAGAAATAACCAACCTGAGCAGTGCAGATGCTGGTCTTCCAGAGAGATTACCCTGGGAATCACGGACTCCAACAGTATTGGGATATTGTGGTGGGCTCAACAAGGTCCCCCCTAAAGATGCCCATGTGTCAGTCCCTGAACTATGGGAATGCTATTTGCTGTCACAAAAGAACTTTGTAGACATGACTGAGTTAGGGTCTTTGGGGAGGCGATTTCCCTGGGTCTTCCTGATGAAGCCCATGTAATCACAAGGGTCCCTATGAAAGGTAAACAGGAAACCAGAGGCACAGATGGACGTAGGTGATGGGACAATGGAAGCAGAGGAGAAAAGGTCACGTGGGTGGGGCCACAAGCCAAGGAATGTGGCAAGAAGGCCTCCAGATGGAATGCGCCCTGCAGACTCTTTGATTGTTGCTCCGAAGACTCACTTCTGTTTCCGACCTGCAGCACTGTGAAAGAACGCATTTCTGTTGTGATAAAGCCAGAGTCAGAGGCAACTTGTCACATCAGTGAGACAAAATGTATGCACCTCTGAATGAGAACATAAGCTTACTTCCTTTCAGGGGTCTCCTAGGAAAGGCAACATGATAAAGCAGAAAGATCATGGGGCCTGACAGGTGACTCTGTCTGCAAATCACTTTGAGTCTTTGCATCACTTACTTAGCCTGTGACACATGGTTCCATCTCAGAAATGAAGATAAACGTTCATTTCAAGTGTCGGCTACAAAAGCACACAGTAATCATTCAACAGTCATCACCCTCCATTAAAAGTACACAGTGCCAGGGTTGGTTCTGTGGTGCAGCAAGTTAAGCCACTGCCTGCAAGACCAGCATCTCATGTGAGTGCAGGTTTGATGCCTGGCTGTTCCATTTCTGATCCAGCTCTCTGCTAATGTGCCTACGAAAGCAGCAGAAGATAGTCCAAGTACTTGGGCCCCTACCACCCCCAAGAGAGACCTGGATTGAGTTCCAGGCTCCTGGCTTCAGCCTGGCCCTGTTCCAGCTTCTACAGCCACTTGGGAATTGAACCAGCAGGTGGAACCAGATTGAACCAGCAGATCTCTCTCTCTCTGTCTTTCCTTCTTTCTCTCTCTAATTCTGCCTTTTAAATAAATAAGTCCTCAAAAAATAAAAATACATGGTGCCCTCCACCTCTTTCCCCAAAGACCAGATTATTTAAAGAATTCAGTTTTCTAAACTTTGATAAAAGGTTTCACTTGTACACAGGCCATTGCCCATTGCTAAGTATTAGACTTCTCATGGCTGTTCAAGTGTGGGACTGCAGCCTACCTAACATATTCTTGCCAGAGACAATACTTTGGTTTCTGTTGCTGTGGCCTGTTGATACCTTGGCTCCACCCAGCCATGCCCCCCTACCCTTCTACTCAGAGTCAGAGACCGCCTGGATGAGAGTCCATCCTCTGTTTTAGGCTCCTTGTTCTCACCACACACAGTTACTACCACCACTGGAATGCTAGAAAAATAAGTACCCCTGCCAATGTAGTTGCCCCTAATAATAATGCCAGGGAATGGGTCTTGACTACTATACACAGACCCTGGGCACCAGATCCCTCCTGTTCTTTTCCTGGCAGGGCGTTTCACTCTCAGATGCCAGAAAGATCTCCTCCCCGATGTGTTCCTTCCTCTGCTCCATCTCTGCCCTGACTCCAGCTCCAGAAGGGACTGGCATGAGCTAAGCCTGTCATCTCACCCCAAGCATATCAGGGAACGACAAGATGGGACCAAGATCAGAGCATGAACCCTGGTTGGGGAGGGAGGCTGAGGCCGAGGGAGGTGCCATGGGGACACCAAGGAGAAAGACGGAAGGAGAGAGGCCAGAGAGCAGGGACTCGGGGTGTCCCCATCGGAGTGAGAAGGAAAGCTCCTGCTGCCCTTCCTCTGAGCTCCGTTCCATGTGTGGCCATCCACAGGTATGGTTTTCACCCTGATAATGAACTTGCCATCCTTCCAAATGTTACAAACAGAGCTAAGACACTGCTCATGTTCTTGTCATTTCATTGAACCTCACGGGAGCCTGCTAGGATGGCTGTGTCATTCCCAGAGTGTAGACGAGAGGTTGGTGCCCACGGATCAGTGACTCCAAGGGAATCCGCTAGCTGGGGCCAGGATCTGAGCCAGGGTCAGCCTGGCTCCAGAGCCTGAGCTCTTTCCAGGCACTGCTCACCGGCGCTGGTGCACCTTGCTTCCCTTCTCCATAACGTGGCATCCAGAACCGAGAACACATCCAGAGGCTCTTCCAACAGGGCTGGAAGGCCTGGGTGGTCTAGAAACATCAAATTTTATCCTGGAACAAATGAGGAACTGGAAGTGAAGGTCCTTCCCAAGCTGGACACAGCTGGGTCCAGCTGAGGAGCAGGATGAAATTGCCTCTCCTGGCAGCTCCAGCCTTCGGGAAGAGGCATTTCCCTCGCAGGAGCTGGATGTGGTCCAGGGACCGAGAATGGGCACCGCGGGTCTGCACAGCACAGGGAAGAGTGGCTAATGGATGCAGACAGCTGTTGGGGGGGGGGGGGGCGCCTGCGGAAGTGCCCCAGGAGCTCTGCGACAGCTGGAGATGAGGCCAAATGTTGCAAATAGCCAGGGCCCTATACACACACACAGAGGGTAAGGGAAGGGAAGGAATGTCCCAGGGCACCTATAGTATGTTGTAGGCATGGTGCCATGTGTCCTCAGAGTTCTTCAGTGGCAACAGCCCCTTTGCAAAGCTCCCAGGTGCAGCAAGCCTAAGATGCCCCTGGCCTGCGCTTGAGTCAGATTTCAGCCCTGCCTGTGCCTTCTTCTTGAAGTTGAACTGGACCACCTGGTCCTGCTCCTAGGTTCACATCCAGTTATCTTTTCTTTTTTAATGTAAACCTTTTATTCATTTGTTTACTTATTTATATGAGAGACAGAGACAGAAGCAGAGAGAGACCTCACATCCTCTGGTTCACTCACCAAATGCCTGCAATTGCCACAGCTGGGTTGAAGCTGAAGCCAGGAGCTAGGACCTCAATCCAGGACTCCCATGTAGGAAGCAGGAACCCAACAACTTGAACCATCATCTGCTGCCTCCCAGGGTCTGCATTAGCAGGAAACTAGGGTGAGAAGCCAGAGCCAGGCATTGAACCCAGGCACTCCAGGAATCCTAATTGGTAGGCCAAAACACCTGCCCCTCACCTCTGGTTTAAATCCTTTGTGGGGATTGGCGCTGTGGCATAGTAGGTTAAGCCTCTGCCTGCAGCACCGGCCACAGTTATGGTCAATGGTTCAAGTCTTGGCTGCTCTACTTCCAATCCAGCTTCCTGCTAATTTGCCTGGGAAAGCAGCAGGAGATAGCCTGAGTACTTGGACCCCTGCACCTGCATGGGGGACCTGGAAGAAGCTCTTGGCTCCTGGCTTCAGATCATCCCAGCTCCCACCATTGCAGCCATATGGGGAATGAACCAGAAGATGGAAGATCTCGCTGTGTGTCTTTCACTCTCTCTGTCTGTAACTCTGCCTCTCAGATAAATAAAAATCTTTTGGGAAAATAGGAATATCTAACTGTCTGGGTGTAGTTAGAGTCTGGGAATTTGCATGTTTAACAAGCATCCCCAGGTCATTTTTCAGAGAGATGGTCGCAGATCACAATTTGTTTTTTTTTTAAACTTTTATTTAATGAATATAAATTTCCAAAGTACGGCTTATGGGTTACAATGGCTTCCCCCTCCCAAAACTTCCCTCCCACCCACCACCCTCCCCTTTCCCGCTCCCTCTCCCCTTCCAATCACATCATGATTCATTTTCAATTCTCTTTATATACAAAAGATCAGTTTAGTATATATTAGGTAACGATTTCAACAGTTTGCCCCCATATAGCAACACAAAGTGAAAAAAAATACTGTTGGAGTACTAGTTATAGCATTAAATAAGAGTGTACAGCACATTAAAGACAGAGATCCTACATAATATTTTTTAAAAAATTAATTAATTTTCTATGCCATTTCCAATTTAACACCAGGTTTTTTTTTCATTTCCAATTATCTTTATATACAGAAGATCGATTCAGTATATAATTAGTAAAGATCTCATCAGTTTGTACCCACGCAGAAAGACAAAGTGTAAAAATACTGTTTCAGTATTAGTTATAGCATCACTGCACATTAGACAACACATTAAGGACAGTTCCCACATGGGATGTAAGTACACAGTGACTCCTGTTGCTGACTTAACAATTTGACACTCCTGTTCATGGCGTCAGTAATCTCCCTAGGCTCTAGTCATGAGTTGCCAGGGCTATGGAAGCCTTTAGAGTTCGCTGACTTTGATCTTATTCCGATAGGGTCATAGTCAAAGTGGAAGTTCTC